>NC_040908.2:161519633-161844375 GCF_004126475.2 Phyllostomus discolor
ATCTTCAAATTCAACACCCTGTTCTAGAGAAGCTGTAAGGTAAATAAAGTATCTACACCCGTGGTTTCAACTCTTGCCGACAGGCTAACGATTATGAAATCAATGATTCCAGCTCTGTGCTCATCAGGCTTCAGACCAGAATATTCGGTTACCTATTCAGTGGCTCAAGATAATCTCAAACTGTGGGTCCCAACCTGAACTCCCCAGGTTCCTTTCCTGACTCTCCCTCTCCCTTGAATTCCCTGTGGCCCCGCAGCTCCAGGGCCCTCCCACCTGCCCCAGCCAGAACACCAAGGAGAATCCTTGATTCGGAGTCTAGTCCCTCTCCACATCCAGTTATCAAGTCCTATGGGATTGTTTTAATATTTCTGGAATCTGCACACTTCTTTATTTTTTAAAAAATTTTATTGATTTTTTAGAAAGGAAGAGAGAGTGGGAGAGGTTGAGAGTCAGATTTGTTAATCTACATATTTACACATTCATTGGTTGATTCTTGTATGTGCCCTGATCGGGGATCAAACCCACGACCTTGGCATACGGGGGTGACACTCTTGCCAACTGGGCTACCCAGCCTGGGGCACACGTCGCTCCATCCTGCGTGCTCAGAGGCAGTACAGAGTGCGTACACTGGAGCGGGCCTGTTGGAACTCCAATCACGGCTCCACCCTACTGTCTAGCTATGGAATTCTAGGCAGCTAATTGAACCTCTCTGTGCTTCATCCTCCTCATCTGTAAACAGAGAGTGACAATAGTAACTACTCAAAGAGTCCTTGCTTTACATGTAAAGCATTTAGAACCATATGGGCTTGCAGTAAGCATTCAATAAGGTGTTGGCTACTATATTAAGGCTGCACCAAAACTGATCTTACCCTCTTTAAATGAGCTCCTACTAAACCCATTAAGTATGATCTGCACCCCATCGCCTCCTCACACTTAATTTTTTTCCAGCCGCATCCCCAGCTACTACCTTGCTCCACTAAGAGCCAATTACCAAACTTTGGAAGACAGGAAGAGATCCACATACGCCACACCTCTACCTGGATCAACTCTTCTCCCTCACTTCCTCTTAGTGATATTGATCACAATGAAAATTTTGTGAGAGACAATTACATGTCAGGCACTTCGCTGAACACGTTCTATCAGTTACCTGAGAAAAGCCTTTCAACAACCTTGTGAGCAGCTTACCAGCACTGTCACCGTTTGCACAAAAGAAACTGAGGTCACGGAGGAAGCAGGCCACCCCAGGCTGTACAGACAGTTAACTGCAGCCCCCGGACTTCAGGGTCCCAGGCTCTACATTCCTTTCTTCCGGAGGAAGGCTCTCTCTGGTCATCCGGAATTTAGTTGAGTTCTAAATTCTCCTAGTCTGAGCTAAACACCTCCTATGCGCCATCCCATAGCAGCCTGTGCTGTTTCTGCCACGCACTCAGCACAGTCCATATGATCTGGTTACTTCTCCATCCCCTTGTTAGAAAGCAATCTCCCTCCGGGCAGGGACTACCCCCACATTTGTTTCACCTCTCCTAGCATAGTGCCTAGATCTCAGAATCACAGAAGGTGCGAAACAGATGTTTCCTGATCAGCAAATGAATACTCTGACTGTGTCAAGCTTACTGCTCTGATTAGATTCCCTGTGGTAGTAAAGAAAAGCTATGTCCTAAGAAATTGAATAAAACGTACACTTCCTTTGATATAAGCCCCCCCTTAGAGATATGGTGTGCTAGGATAGTAATTTCTAACATGCACATTATGCTTAAGACCTAGCCACCAGCACCTAGAAGGTATAAAGGAAACAAGACAGGGATAAAACAAACAAACAAACAAACGAATTTTAAGCTATAGCAGTTATGAAAAAGGTACAGGCAGTGCCTGAGGGGAGGAGAGAATCAGACACAACTTTCCTCCGACATCCAGGGCATCATTCCCTTTGACACAAACTCTGGACCCTCACAATTTGGAGTAGAATTGCCCACAAGAACAAAGTGAGCACAGTTTCAAGCGTAAAGTCCAAACTAAAGTTTCAGTTTCATGAGAAAATTTTCAATGAAGAGGTGTTTTATTTGGCAAATTTTTCATATCAACAGAGGAAAAATTGTCACGGAGCAAGGTGTTCCCCTGACAGGGAGAAAAGACAACATTACTCAGTATTGATTACTTGACCTGCGTGATCCGTGAGGTTTCCTGACCACGAGAGGACCAGAAAAGCAGGCACAACCACTAAGAGGTGCCCCAGTTTGGAAAACGGGCGCGCGACTAGACGTGAGAAACCCAGCACAGTGCCCATGAGCAGAGGAGTCCCGGACACGGCTGGTGTCCCCCCAGTGCACAAAGTCATGTGTCTTTTCTACCTCCTGTGAATGCTCCACGCTTCAGAAAATGATATGAAAATAAAGGTTATCACAACTTTTTGTAAGGAACAAAGGGGTTTTACATGAGCACAATTAATTAACTCTCCCCCTGCTCACAGGGAAGACCTCTGATCTCTAGGAGCCACGAGAGCCATAGGAGCTCTGAGCCAATGTCTTATTATCACTCCCTAACAAGGGAAAATCCAGCCCTAGTGAAGTAATTTCATCCCATTTAATAAGAGGAGAAAAAAACAAACCCTTTCTCAGAGAGTTCCCTTCGCACTCCTGTTATGAAATGTCTTCTAGGGTTCTCGTGTGGAAGCTGCTGAAACAACCTGCCAGGTGAGATTCAGCCACCAGCAGAGGACAAACGGCATTTTAAACCATGTATTCATTTCATACCAATCACCCAGGATCTGAAATACATTGCTAATGCTGGTGGTGCTTTGGCTTTACCTCGAGTCTTGCAGCCAAGCAGCAGAGGTATTCCACCAACCAACAACAGCCACCAAGACAGAAGTCACAAGGAGGCAGAAGCATTGGCCCCCTTTTTTTTTAACAAAAAGTATCCAAAGCTGGGTGCTTTGTCTTACCACCCAAAGCTACCCCTGAAAGCAAGGAGTAAAGATGGGAACACCGGCAACTAGTATTACGAGTTTACTAGTATTACTAGTCTCACCAGTACTTGACCCAGCCCCCGTTTACCACGCTGTAGGCCACATGCATTAACACGTAGGGATCAGACTGCAACTTAAAAGCTCAAAGAACTTGATGGTGGAAAGGACCCATGAGATCTTTTAGTTCTAACAGATACAAAATAAATAAAACCACAACCCAGAGAGGTTGGAGGATGCAATTATTAACATCGCCAGCAGAACGCACTCCCTGGCTGGAGCAGTGTCCTCCTGATCATTTGAGCAGAGCATGAAAGTCACTCCATCTGTGCACCCCGTTCTATTTCATGCAACAAATGATGTAACTTAAATCCTGAGCAGCAAGGCAGGGCCCAATGCTCTGTGCTTTATCAGTACAACTCTCCAGCATTTGGGAAAATTACATTTTGAAAGAGGGAAAGAATCACAAAGCAACACAGGCCATCTGCACTCACATTGATCATGGCATTGGATGTGATCCTAAAGAGAGTGGCCCGCTCGTTGACCTGCTTGATCTTCTCGTTGCTCTCGGCGGGCAACCTCAGGGACTCCAGCTCACTGAGGGAGCGCTGCAACGCCGTGCCGTGCTTGGCTATCAGGTCGTTGCACGTGCTCAGGTCCTCCACTTTGCTGGTCAGGGTCCGCAGGGTATTCTGCAGCTCTGTCTTGTCAGTTTGTGAGACAGACTCTTCATCTCCTGACTCATCTGCAGAAGCAAAAGGTAAGTTGCATGATTCCAGGCCCAGGAGTGACAGCCTGAACCCTGCCAGGTCTGCGCACGGCCAAACTGACGCTTCTCCTACTGTGCATTCTGACCAACCAACAGCTTGCCGGTACCAGACAGCTTCTCTACAGAGTGGTCCACAGCCCACCTGTATCACAGACACTAGAGTTCTTCTTACAGGTGTGGACTCTCTGGCCCCACCCCCAGAGTTTGATTTGGCTGGTGTGAGGTAAAGCCTAGGAACCTGCATTTTGAATAAGCTGCCTGGTAATTCTGATACGCCCTGGAGTTTCAGAACCTACAGAACAGGATGGAGAAGCTAAATGGCTCTTGGGGTTACGTATGAATCACTGAGCCTTTCAACGCTCGCGTGAGGGGCCCAGTCCGGTCCCAGCTGATTATTACTGCAGATTCACTGTCACTTGTTGGGTGATCAGTGGGTCCCATATGAAATGGGTTGAGAATCACAGCCTAGCTCCTTGCAAACCAAGTCCACATCACCAAAAGACTCATTAATTCGTAGTTTTTGAAGATGAGAAGACAACACATTTATTTATCTTTTCTGACACGGCAGCCACCGCTGCACTGAAAGCAAAGCAAGGTCTTCTGATAAATGACCCCCAAGTAATAAGTCACGCCGACAGCTACACTGTACTTCTCGCTCCCAGCTTTGTACTTAACACGTTTGTGGCTGCAAAGTGCTTTTCCAGCAGTGTCACTTCCTTTGGGGGAGCTCGCATCAGCACTAAAGTCAGGACAAAAGAAACAAGGAAACACCTGACCTGTCCGCTAGACAGAGAGGCAAGGCCGAAGTGAAACTATAACCTGTTACCAAAACATTTACAAAGCAGTGGATTTGCCTCTCACTGCTTACTGGATATGAAATGCGGTATGGGAAATGACGGGGCACGGGAAAAACAACAGATGCCCTCGCCGGAGAGGCTCAGTTGGTTGGGCGTCATTCTGCAAACCGAAAGGTCGCTGGTTCGATTCCCTGTAGGGCACATGGGGACGGGTTCAGTCCCCAGTCAGGCTGCGTACAGAAGGCAACCAATCCATGTATCTCTCTCACATCGATGTTTCTCTTTCTCCCTCCCTTCCCCTCTAAAAAAACAAAACGAAACAAAACAAAACAAAAAAGCCCACTATCACCAACAGATGAACAAAAGTCAGCAGGGAACCATCTTGGTCAGCTCAAAGTGAACAAGCTCAGTATGACTAAACCATCAACAACTGGGGGGGGGGAATCCTACCATTTTCCCCAGAGAAAAATCCAAACATAACTAGAGTACTCTTCTTGGTGAAACAAAGATAGCAAAATGAAGATTTTTCACAGAAAACATCCCATACAATGTTTTCGGCATTCTACGAAGATTGTTTCAACTCAACTAACAGTTAAGTAAGGTATCAGGAGGAAATAAAAAAGTAAGGCTAGATCCAGATTGTAAGCTGTAATAATCCTAAGACTGCTTTAGCATTAAAATAATTATTTCTCAAAATTTTAACGTAGTCAATTGGCATTAACAGCCAAAAGGACAACTGTTTATGCCTGTAGGACATAAGCCTCAGCCTCAGCACTACTGACATTTGGGGCCAGACAGCTCTTGGTCGGGGGTGGCCGTCCTCTGCCTTGCAGGAGGTTTAGCGGCCTCCCTGGCCTCTGCTCACTACATGCCAATAGCACTACCACCCTCGGCCAGCACCAGAAAAATGGCTCCAGACATTGCCAAACGTCCCCTGCAGGCAGAACTGCCCTCAGCAGGAAATTGTCAATCCAGGAGAAATACTGCATGATGAGAAGCCTAGACATCTAGGAGACAGTTGATAATTAAATGACCATGAGTGATAAAATAGGATTCGTGCGTAAGACAAGCAAGTGGAAAGTTTTCCAGACATAATGTTCTTTGCTCCCTACCTGATTCTGCCAGCATCTTCACAGCCTTGGCCTTGGCCAGCTCCAGGGCCGTCACCCAGCGCTGGCGCTCCACTTCCGAGCTGGCCTTCAGGTGGTAGGTCTGAGCTCCCCCATTGGAGATCATGAAGTTGCAGGAGTCCTCCACAGTGATGTTGGCTGTGGCGAGGTTAATGGTTCCACGGCAGGTGTGTCTCATTTCTGCCTTTGACCTACAACAACGAGGCAAAGACACGCTAAGCGGAAAGCTGATGAGTGGTTACCCCTCGATCACGTTCCATTTCTTTTCATAACTCCAAGCCTTTTTGAAAATACAGTACTGGTAGGAATAAGCAAGTCCTAATATTTCCCTTAAATGGGTCCCTAAATTCAAGAAACAATTAGCAGAAATTTCCTTTCAGAGCCTAAGTGTTGTTTCTGAGTCAAATGGTATTGATCTGCTGTTCCTATCACCCTTGGCTTTTTTTTTAAGAAAAAGGCTTCACTGAAGTATAATGACAAACAATATTGTCAGCAATATTAAATTTCAGCAATTTTAAAAATTTATTTATTTTTAGAGAGAAGGTAAGGGAGAGCAAAAGAGAGGGAGAGAAACATCAATGTGTGGTTGTCTCTCTTGTGCCCCCCAGATGGGGCCTGGCCCTCAACCAGGCATGTGCCCTGACTGGGAATTGAACTGGCGACCCTTTGCTTTACAGGCCCTCGCTCAATCCACTGAGCTCCACCAGCCAGGGGTAAATTCAGCAATTTTAAGTGTGTGATTTCAGTGAGCTTTGACAAATGTATATAATTGTGTAACCACCTCTATAATCAAGATGTAGAATATTTCCATCACACCAAAAAGTTCCCTCATGCCCTTAGTCAGGAATTACTTTTTTATTTAGAAAGTCATAATTATAACATAGTGCTTCATAAACTCACGCAACAAAATTTTGCGTAACAGTCTCATTCCCGAAAAGAGTAGCCCCATTTTATATGTACTAAACAATCCTCCCTGACCTTAACTCGGTCCACAGGAGACCTGTCACACTATGCTTCGAACTGTATTGCAGAAGTATAAGGTACACCTAGATGTTTAGAGTATTCAGTGTGGACTACAGCTCAAATGATATGAAATAGGAATGTATAGCTTTCTGTGGGAGAAAAGACAAAATAATCATAAATCACCAGGCGGTCCAATCTTTCTGGACTATGTTCTTTCCTAAGGCCCACTGACCTCTATTGGTGGGAACTCCTAAGCCATCTATTAATAGCTAGGAACGATTCAGCAAATCTGTTCTCAGAGGACTGGGTGTAAAAATTTTCCCCGTCTCCACTGACTGACAGTTCTATTCATAGACTAACTCTTGAACTTTGCAGCACTGCTTGGTGACAGCAAGCGACAAGAGACTTCACATAAGATGGCAAGCTGCTGCCCTGGCTGGTGTGGCTCAGTGGGGTGAACACCAGGGCACATGCCTGCACTGTGGTCCCAGGTCCCAAGTTGGGAGCATGAGAGAGGCAACTCGATGTGTCTCTCGAATATTGATGTTTCTCCCTCTCTCTCCCCCTTCTTTCCCCTCTCTCTAAAAATAAGTAAATACAATCTAAAAAAAGAAAAAAAAGATAGCAAGCTGCTAGCACAATTGGGTGTACTGTGCAAACTGTCCTAATTTCCCCACCACCTGCTGGCCATGCCCAGGGACCTGCATGTGGGGACTGCAGTTTTCCCTGACCAACTTGGCACACAGAGAGGTCAAAGTCCTTTGCCAGCTGCCACAGTGCAAAGCAGAGCCACTTCCCGTTCACTGGGGCCAAGCGGCCAAACACACCTGGCACATTCAGAATTCCTGCACGCCAGAAATGACACACGCCCGTCTCCAGAAAGTGAGACTTGGTAATGTTTGTGAAAGTCGGTTTTCTGTGCTTTGGAAGACAGATGTGCTATTGTTCAGTTTGTCACATGAAACTGGTTTTTCATCCTCAAATGCACAAATGAGCAGAATGGGATGGCCGGGGGGTCTCAACGGACTGGGCAGCTTTCCATCCCCTGCACCTGCCACACTGTAACGTGAATCCCTGTTTTGCCCTATTCTTACCTCCCCTCCCTCCCACCCAAGCTTCAGTTACATTATGAATAATGCAGGCCTAATTACAGACCCACAGTGGACAGCAGCTCACCCTTGCTTTCTACTCCAAAGGTGCTACTGGGACCTTCTACCACATTCCTCTCCACGTGTTGGTAACTTCTCACAAATCACTTCCCGGGAACCTCTTCTGCCTGTTCACGTTCATGAAACTACTGAAGTTTCTCAAATCGTATAAAGTCCGTAGCAGTTTTAAAGATACAAAAGAACCCCAGGAGTAAGGCAAGCTTGACCTCGAGGCTCTTGGGTTCGGGCAAATACACAGATGGCTATAAATGATTAGTATAGAAGCTAGAAAAAAAATGATTTTCAGGGTGCACAGTAAATTCTTCAGGGAGTACCGCATTAGGTGGCTAGAAATTTCTTCCCTGAAAATGCTACTTGAAACAGTAACTCAATCTCTAGAAGCTAGCCAGGAAAAGTAATACTATGGGCCTGTCGTGATGTGTCTGGGAGAGCTGGGATTCTACATTCGGTTTTAAGTAACTGGCCATCTGTGCAACTGGGTATGTAAGAAAGAACAGGATATGTAACAAGAGGGAAGCAGTGTTGCCAAAGCCTATCAGGACAGCTCATCAGCGGACAGGTCTAGGAGGTACATGATCTATCTCAATTGAAAAACAAAAACAAAAAAAAGCAAACAGTATTTTGTGAAAGGCATATATAGGAAATGACAGGTTTTGGAGGCATGAAAAGCAAGAGGAATGACAACTTAGCTAAATAATTCTAGGGAGCTGAGGACCAGAAGAACGCTATTAGGAAGAATAAACTACCAACATAGTTGGTAGGAAGTACTTCAATTTGATTTTGAGGGTAATGCATAGACTTGATAATTCTGGATCCTGTTGCTTGGTTGATTCATGGGTGGGACTATCTTAGCTGGCAAGGATAGGCCCGTGGCATATTTCCCAACGTGTGGTTTGGTATGTTTTTGAACGAGTTTTATCTATGGTCAAACAGGTACCACTAGCTCTTACAAGAGAAGTCAAAAGGGCTTTCAAGTACTTGAAAACAACATATATAAGCACTGGCCTGCAAACCAAAAGGTTGCCGGTTCAATTCCCATTCAGGACACGTGCCTGGGTTGCAGGCCAGGTTCCCAATTGGGGGTGTGAGAAAGGCAACTGATGGATGTGTCTCTCACACATTGATGTTTCTTTCTCTCTCTTTCTTCCTCCCTCCCCCTCTCTAAAAGTAAAAAAATAAAATAAAATAAAATAACAATATATAAGTTATTAATGTTCAATCAAGGCCCAAATTGATCAAGACTGGTACTGATCAAAGAATCTACTGGCCTGGAAAGTAGATTTGATAAGAACTTAGATGAGGAAAAATTATCGTGCATTAAGTCCCCTGGCTGATAAACAACTTTTGAAAATAGGGAATCAGTGTTAATAGTGACTTGCAAGCCAAATTAGTATGTGAATCAATTGAACATTAGAATGAGTAAGGGAAAAAACTTTGGAACAAACTAAATTTTTAATTTTTGATCTAACCCTACAGTCCTGGATAAGTAATTGGAATAATGCAAATGATACACACAAGTGTTCACAATTAATATTGCTAAGCAGTAAGGATACACTCAGTATTTTCTACTCTTCCTAAATCCAACTAAACTTCCCACCTTTGGCTACCCCTCAAAATTTCTCTAAGAGCCAATACAATGAAGTTAATGGAAGAGATTTGTTCACCCTAACTCTCCTGGTGGCAGAGTGACTACTGGCAGAGGAAAAGAAATAGAGTGATCTACTTCTAACAACAGCATTTTGTGTCCCAAATAGGATGATGGTCTTCATAAACAGATTTCAATTAGAAATGCCACTGTACTAAGCAAAGTCTCCCTGGACGGAGACTTTTATATACTTTGTATAAAAATAAACATAGTAACCATGATCTATAAACTTACTTGCTATTGATACCTAATTATCTCTATCTAATTCATGTAACACTAACCTGGGTTTTAGGTTATGTTGGTGCAAACAGAACTAGTTTCAAATCCTGACTCCTCAAGACTTGAGGAAGGCTGCCCAAGCTAAATCTGTTTCCTCATCAGGAAGATGGGAATATTTCCTGATTCCCAGGGTTGTTGGGAGTCAATGAAATACTGTATGTAAAATACCCATGCAAACTGGCTAGCCCTCAGAAAATGTTTATGTCCTCTCCCCAAATCCGGGATCTTAACCCCACTACATAGAGTAAGAGGAGTCGTCAAAAGCATGTTATGTTATAGCAAGACTGTGGGTCACCATAAACATGTATTTAACATCCCAAAACACACATTGTTAAACAGAAGTAATCATATCAAAGACATTGGCTCTTTTTTTAATAAGCTGAAACCTAAGTAATCAGAGAAATACTACTGGATAAAAGACTCAAATCATTCCATAGGAGGAGGTGGGACAAGCAGCAATAAAAGCAGGACTGGAGTGCACATCTTCATTCTGAGCTGTCTAGGAGGAAGCATAAGCAAGTCTTGGAGAGGTAAGGAAGACAAGGGGACAGATACCGGGCCCACCCTGTGAGCTGTGTCCTTGTGCCCGAATGTGGAGAGAGCAAAGGCAGGTACATCAAGGATTGCTAATAACCTTGAAATTTGGAGACTAGGCACAAGCAGCCAAACCTTGGGACTTTTACTCTAAGTTCCTTGGGTGCAGAGCCAGGACTTTGCTCTCCTATACGTGCCCCCTGGCACCTACAACAGTGCCTTCCTTGCGAAATTAACCATCGCACCGATGTGCTGGTGGAAACGTGATGGAAAAACCGATACTCTTCAAACAACTGGAAAGGCCAGGAGTCGAGGGGGAACATATGGCATCAAAGAAGGGTAAACCAGGCAGAGGGGTAACTCCTAGGGCATTCACTCTCTATGATAGTGGGCCCATGTTGTGGGCTGTCAGTGCTCGCAGGTGACTAAAAGGAGTCTGGGGCGACCTTGGCTGCGGTGCCGGCCGGGGAGGGTGACGGCGTGGGGACTGTGGGCTGCAGTGGGGAACAGCGCCCCGGAAGCAGTTACCTGTAGTAGCTCAGGAGCCCGTTGCTCAGCACGAACCACCGCCGCTGGTAGCCTTTGATATAATTGGTCCATTTGAAGAGCCAGCCCTCTCGAGCCGAGCCTGAACCCCCAGCGCCCGAGCCGCCAGAGCCCCCCGTCGGCGGCGCTGAGGCTGGGCTCGCCGCCGCCACTCCCCCAGTCCCGGGGCCAGGGCCGCTCGCAGCCGCCGCGGCCACAGTGCCCGGCGCGGGCCCGGAGCCTGGCCCGGAGCCTGACCCAGCGTCTCCGCGGCCGCCTCCACCTCCCACTAAGGGGGGACCGGTGCCGCCGCCGCCCGGAGCTGCAATGGCTGCCGGGCCCGACCCCACCACTCCTCTCAGCTCCGTCGCCGCCATGAACTGCCACCGCCCGGAGACACAGGACCGGAACCGCCTACGAAAGCCGCCGTCGCCGTCCGGAGAGCCCCACAGAGCTAGCGCATCAGCCGCCGCCGCCGCGCAGCGTCACCGCCCTGCCAGGCCCGCCGTGGGGAGGAGGGATCGGTCGCCGGTAAAAGAAAGTCGATTGGTGCTGCTGAGTGTCACTTGCGGAAGACCTCTAGGATATTGGCATTTTTCTTCGGGCCTGTCATTCCTTACCGCCAAGTGAGAGCCCGGGGATGGGACCCGTCCTCCAGGCACGCCTTTGATTGGTTTACGTAAAAGCCCATCAGATTCTTGTAAAGCTCATTGGTGATTTTCTGAAGTTCTTAGGGAGGATGGGAGAATGCAGAGCGCCTGGCCAATTGATCGCCGATTGGCTAGTGTTTCTGCCACTCATTTGAGTTTCTGGTTCCGTCACCGCCACGTCACCCCCTCCATCATTCCTTTTTAGCGTCCCTCTTCCGCCCTTACGGATTGGTGGTTGGTATCAGCTGTTTCTTCTACCATTGACTGAACGAGTTGATGGAAAAGGGGAGGAGTCTCTGCGTCATATCCTTACTTTCAGTTCTTATTGGGTAGCAAACGTGTCGTTCACCTATGAGGGGGAGCTTGAGAATGTTGACCAATGAAAGAAACCTATTGGGAGAGGGGCAGGTCCGAACTGCCAATAAAGTCCAGGATGATCGCGTAAGGGGTGTGTCCGCCTGCTTCTAGCTTTAGGGGCGTTGATACGAGATAAAAGCGAGTCAGTTTCAGTAAATTGTTTTTGATTTAAGCGTAGTGTTGGAGTCCCTCTTGCTGAGTTAAGACCTCCATACTTTCTTAGTAGGAAGAGTGACTTTCAGCAGTCAGAGCCTGCCTGAATGAGTCTTCCCTTTCTAGAGCTCTCTCGCAGTATTTACTCCGAGCTGAAGGCCCAGATTCCTGGGGAGCCCACAAATAGCTTCCCCAGTTCCTTCCTGGATCTACGATCCTCCTAATTCCCCTCCCTGGTTTTCTCATCAGCGCACCACACCTCTGATCTCCTGCTTCTAATTCTGTCCCAAAGGTTGCCCACCTAGCTGTGAAGAAAAAATAGACTTGCAAGGACCTAACTTCGTATGTACTTTGACGCCAGTGTCTCTTCCAGGCCTGAAGGCCCTTATTGGTTTTAGCATAAGCGCACGTGTGTATGCCTAACTTTGCACCAAAATTTTTCGTTATAAATTGACTTTGCTCACACATTTGCGAAAGTAACATATTCAGTAACTTATTTAACATTTAGATGTTGTAAACTACTGTTAAAATGGAGCTCTGGGGAACCTGTTACAGTTTGCTAGTTTAGATAGGCAATAGATACACCTGTCATTGTAAAACAAATTGCTTTTCCTTGGTAATGTTTTCCTGGTATCAAGAAAGTAAAGAAAAATATCCTTTTTTAGAGAATATTTTTTAAAAGATGAGATTTATGGAACTCAGGGAAAAATGCACTTTGAAAATCTGCAGTTAGATGTAAGCTATTTGGGATTTTTTTTTTTTATAAAACTGAACTAAAGGGAACCTATTTATGCTTCAATCCTGCTTTTGCTACTTACTGGCTCTAGGACTTGGGAAAAGTCATTTACTTAAACACTGAAAGACTCAGTGTTCACTTCTGTCAAATTGAAATAAAACCCTACAGGGATGCTGTTGTACATTTGAACATATTTGGTAAATTGTAAACAGCTGTAAAAAGGTGCGGTGTGTTACCAAATACACCTGTCAGCTAACTTGCCAATCAGAAAGGAGGAAGACATGTTTGCAATGGGGAAATCCGGCTGTCCCCACCTTAACCCAGTTATCCAACTTAGCATCATTAACCCTGGGACAATTAAGTTTTTGTGAGGTCCCCGTGTGCTTCAGCGTGAAGTCTGCAACATCACTTAATCAAGCTTTTTGCCAAAACCATTCAAGCTGATTCCAATCAAGACTTGAGAGCTAACCTCCCCTCTACAGGGGATGGAGGAACCACTTAGACACCCTCAAAGAAACAATAGGAAACAACTCGATATCATTCAAGAATGTGAGACATTCTATAAGACAACTGGTTTTATAGAAGAAGAAACACAAAAGATCAAGCAAAATTGATGTCATAAAAAAGTGTCAGGGGCTGACTGTAATAAGCTTCAGAAAAACATAAAAGACAACCAAATGCTTGATTGGATTCAGGTTCTGGAAAATATCCAGGTTTTAGACATTATTGGGATAATTGGGGAAATTTGAAAATTGACTGGTATTTGATGATATTAAGCAGTTTTTACACTTGTTCAATGTAATATTGGTATGATGAATATGAAGGAAGACATTTTTAAATTTGAAGAAATGTTTAGGAGTGACCACTGTGAACAGTTTGACATGTATTCTACTATCTTATGGATTTTAAAAATTAATTTAAAAAATTTTATGATCGAAATATTTGACACCTATACTTATTACTTTGCTAGGGCTGCCGGAACAAAATACCACAAATGGAGTGGTTTAAAAGTGGAAATTTATTTTCTTACAGTTCAGGGGACTAGAAGTCTGAGATGAAGATATTGGCAAGGCTGGTTTCTTCTGGTCTCTTGCTGACTTTCAGATGGCTCTTTTCTCTCGGTGTCTTCACATAGTCTCTTCTCTGTGCCTGTGCTCTAATCTTCTCTTTTTATAAGGACACCAGTCCTATTGGATTAGAGCCCGCCCATGCTAATAACTTTATTTTAACTTAAGATCTCTTTAAAGGCTCATTCTCTATATGCAGTCACATTCTGAGGTTCTGGGGGCCAGGGCTTCAACATGAGTTTTGAGGGACACAATTCAACCCATAAAATCCATAGAATGCATATGATATATGAAAGTTATGAAGCATAATAGTAAAACTAATACCCATTAATCCACCATTGAACATAAGAAGTACAAAAGGACCAGTTACCTACATCTTTATGCCCATCCCATTCCCCTAAACACTCCCAAAGTAACCACTATCTGAAGTCTATTTTTTAAAAATTTATTCCCTGTCACTATGCCTTTAAAAAGGCTCAGGCTCTTCATCCTGTAGACCAGGAATAGTGTTGTGAGGGCCTTTCCTAAGTGCCCCCTTCTTTTATCTATTTCCATCTTCATACGGCAGAGTGATTTTTATTTGTAATATTTATTTATTTGTTTACTTTTAAAGTCCTCACCTGAGGATATGTTTTTATTGGTGTTAGAGAGAGAGGAAAGGAGAGAAAGAAGCATCGATGTTGGAGAGAAACACCAGTAAGTTACCTCCTAGAGGCTCCTGGATGGGGGACTGAACCCACCTTTAGGTAAGTGCCCTGGCCTGGAATTGATCCCACAACCTTTTGGTGCATGTACAGGACAGTGCTCCAACCAACTGAGCCACCTGGGTGGGTGAGTGATTTTTAAAAGCATATGTCAGTCTGGCTGCTGTGGCTCAGTGGATTGAGTGCTGGCCTACAAACCAAAAAGGTTGCCCACTTGTTCGATTCCCAGTGAGGACACATGCCTGGGTTGTGGGCCAGGTCCCCAGCTGAGGGCGTGTGAGAGGCAACCTGTCGATGTATCTCTTGCACATCAATGTTTCTCTCCCTCTCTTTCTTCCTCCCTCCCCTCTCTGAAAATAAATAAATAAAATCTTTAAAAAAATAAAAGCATAAATCAGATCATTATCTTGTTTTGTACTTTTTCCTTAAAAACCCTGGAAAGGCTTCCCATTCCATGAGAATACATCTCTACAAGAGCTGGTGTGGTTACCCTGTTTCACTTCCTTCGCTCCAGCAACACTGACCCGCCATGGTCCCTTCAACTTCTCTCTTGTTCTCACCTCCGGGTCTTGGCCATCTTCTTCATTTTGCTTGGGATGCTGTTCTGAGACCTTTGCATGGCTGTCCTCTTCTCATCATTCATGCGCCTGCTGAAATGTCACATGCTCCTCAAGGCCTTTCCTGACCATTCTGTCTGAAGTACATATCTCCCCATTCCTTCAATTCCATTATCCTCTTCTCTTCTCAGAGCTTATCACTGTAAGTACCCCCTCAGTGTGTAAGCTGCACCAGAGCACGGCCTTCGTCTTTGTCGCCCCTGTACATGGAGTAACGCTGGACACCAGTGCTTGCCTTATGTTATTAAACTGTTCCTGACCTAGGGGGTATTGTGATAAAACAAAAACAGTGTATTTTGAAGTGGGCCTCACACACACAGGCTAATTTATTAAGTTCTGTCCTCTGATAACCCTTTTAAGCTCAGCTTCTTCATAGCCCAACTATTTCACGAACAGGTATCTGTTTGATGTCTACTAGGTGTCCTCTCTGTGCTGGGTGTTGGGGTAGAGCTGTGAGCAAGACAGTTCCTGCATTTGCGGAGCTCACATATTAATGCGGTGAATAAATGAATGAACCAATCACCTGTGACTGAATACATCTAATATAAAAATGGATTTCAAAATATTGGAATAGAGAAGGGTGAAAACAAGGAGTCATGTCTCCTCCTTTTCAAGAATGCTCAACCCTTTATGTATTGTAATTGCCCCCTTTTTGGACATTACTGGGAGGCAACTCTTCGTCTACTGGAAATGAAGGCATTGAAGTCTGATCGGAAGGGGTTGCTGGGGGAGGAGGGCAAAGGGGGAAAAACTGGGACAACTGTAATAGCATAAACAATAAACAAATTTTAAACAAGAAGTCCGATCAGAAGAGTTTGCTAAGCCGGGGAGCTTGGAGAGCCCCACTGAATAAAACTAGAACCTTAAACAGTTCTAGTTTTTCTGCTGTTCCTATATGAAGCATGGGCCCAGGGGCAGGGGCCTGGCCCTCTTGTAGCCAGGACACTAGACTTGGAGCTTAACATTCACGGCGTCAGTCCCAGTTTTAGCCCTTACTATAAGCTGGATGAACAATGATGACTGAGAACTGAATCTTGTTAATAAGGCAGCCGTTAAATTATGACACAATGGCACACAGTGGGACATTATACAAACATTTTAACAAACAGGGTAGCTCTCCATACAGTGACATAGAAAGATATCCACATTGTATTATGAGGCAAAAGTAAAAATATCTCTTAACTGCATATGCATATACATACAGAAATCAGCAGGTAGGAGGGGGCGTGCTGGGCAGAAGGGAATAAAGGGGTGAAAATGGGACAACTGTAATAGCATAATCAATAAAATATATTAAAAAATAAAAAAGAAATCACTTGGAGGACAATAAACTAAACTTAGCAGTGGGCTTCCCGGGTGTGGAACTTGAGACACTTTCCCTTTGCAAGTTATCTGCGGATTTCTCTCTGGTTCTTTAGATTGGTGCAAGATCTAAGCAATTGAAGATATGCTATTCACAACTGGCAAAACACATACATCACTCATTACCCGGCTCCCTTATAGATGTTTCCCAGCGTTCAAGCCTGGTTTAGGTTAGTATTGAGTTGTAAATGAACTTGGCTAAGCCGCGGAGCTTGGAGAGCCACACTGAATAGTTAAGGAAAAGGTTCTCGGAACAGCCTTAGGTGCAACAATGAAAAGCAAACCAGAGGCTGTTAAGAGACCTGTAATCTACTCCCCATCTGCTTCAAGGAGGGAAAAGGGCAAAACGATGGTATGAAGTGATTTCTAAGATACTGATTCCTCAGATTAAAGGCTTGTTTCCTAAAAACCCACATATTAATTTCTTAAGGATCACAATATTAATATATTTAATCAGTATATTTAATATATCTAAGAAGAGAAGTATAAGGTGCCTTCAACTTCCCCACTTCATTCCCCCACAATGGATTTCACTGGCCTCCAGTGGATGATAGATGGCGTCCAGTTCTCTGTCAAATTCAGTCATATCTTGACTTCCCTAATGATTGACAGGGAACTTGAGTGAAAGCTAGCTGGCTGACACTTAGGCCAAAGTAGATCTTTCTACAGATGGAGCTGGGATCCATCTTGATCCAACAGTCAGTTTGGAAAAATGCAATTAGTGTAAATATGGAAGTCTACTGGGAGATAAAGCTTGAACTTATCAAAGTTGTTCTTTGATCTTTCAACTAATAAATCATCTTATGTGTCCAATAATGGAATGCCATCTCTCTAGATAATTGCCTTGCTTTCACATGACTTTTTCAGATCCCTAGCACATTCTTCTGTTACAGAGTCAAATGCACGGGCCCTAAATTCAAGGACAACTAGATCAGACACTTTTGCCCTGCTAAAACAATGTGGAAGAGCAGGGACAATCGCCTACACACAAACCCCCCCACAGCCCCTCCCCTTTAAGGCAACCACTGCTATTTGGTCACCCTCAACTGCATTCTTTTCCCCATTCTTTCCCCCTCACACGGATCACACCAAACACATACAGAGAACCTATTTTATGTTTAACATTATATTCTTAGTATTTTTCCCACATAACTAAGTTCTTCCAAAACAGTATTTCTTCTAAGAATATAGGCAATGCATTTTCTCTATAGGAAATTTGAAAAATGAGAAGCAAAAGGTCCCCATATTCATACCACCATACATGCATTTCCTTAAAAAGAATTCGATTCAAAGCATGTATACTTTATGGTTTTCCCTCATGTTATATTATGAACACTTTCCATGATTAAATATTCTGCCTAATTATCCATGACACCTGGCTTATCATTTACTTAACCATTTTTGTGATCTTGGACATTTAGGTTATTTCTCTTATTAATAATGCTGTGAAAAGCATCATTACTTGGGAATCTTTGCTTAGATTTCTGAAGCCAAACTACCTAGTCAAAGGCTATGAATACTTTGGGAGCTCTTCACATCGCCAGAGGACTTCCCAGAAAGGCAGACCTGTACCCCATCCGTGTAAATGGCAGTTCCAAATCCTCACAAGCATTCTTTCTTCTTTTTTTTTTCTCTTTTTTTTGGCATTTAAGCACATTTATTGTTCCAAGGGCCTGGTTTGAATGCAAAGTGAGGATGAGTGGGTTCTAAGTAACAACAGAACAGCAGTGGCATTTACACATTAACTCCCAAAGACCCTCTGTTTTAAAGCAAAGTGAGGAAGGGATGTGGTCCCAGGCTAACAAAGGGACAGTAGACCCTTTTGGCGCACTAACAGTCCCAAGTACCCTCTGTGGTAATGTGAGAGAGCTGTGTGCAGAGGATCCAGGTTGACAAGAGACACTGGGGACCACAATTTTGCACATAATCGATTTGTGATAAGGGCTTTAAGTAATCATCGCTTTCATATGTAAAGTTACTGCTTCATTCCCAATACAATGGTCACTACTAACCAATTAAAATTGTGCACATTATCTGTCCTAGTGCATTGTTCCTGAGGACTAAAGGTCCCCTGCTGGATGTCTAAGGGAGTGGCTGTGGCCAGTTCACAGACATGGACAAAAGCAATTATGGATGTGTTCAATTCAACAGAAAGGTCCTTGAATGTTGGGCCCACATTATAGCTACCAAAAGGGATACAGTGGACCTTTCAAATGAACAGTACTCTGGACAACTATAACTGTGAGTTCACTGTCCAAGAGCTAGTTTCTTGATCACTCCTTAGCAATACCCTAGCTGGTGTGACAGGGTGGGATTCCATTTTTTATTGCACAGGAGTATGAACATATGCAATTATGCATACCAACTCTTTAAGAGAAGGTACAATGTTACCGGGGTAGGCTTATCCTAGACTAATGGGTGGGGGCACTCTGAGCAATGAGGATTTTACATATTCTCAAAGTCTGTAAGTGATGAGAAGAGCATGGGTGGGTCTTACCTGTTAGGCAGGACCATGAATGATCACAAGATTTCTAAAAATTTTGTTAATTTGATAAGTTAAAAAAAACATTATATCTGATTACTACTGGGGGTGAACTTTTTTTTAAAAAAAGATTTTATTTTTAAGAGAGGGGAAAGGAGGGAGAAAGAGGAGGGAAGCATCAGTGTGTGGTTGCCTCTCAGGCACCCCTAACTGGGAACCTGGCCCACAACCCAGGCATGTGCCCAGACTGGGAATCAAACTGGCGACCCTTTGCTTCACAGGCTGGCCCTCAATCCACTGAGCCATAGCAGCCAGAGCTGGGGGTGAACTTCTTACTATTAAAATTACTTGCATTTTCATTTGTGAAAATTATTAGCCCCGAGTCTGTTACATCTTACCTGGGTCTTCTATTTCTTAAATAAGATTCTATACCTCTATGTCAGTTTTTGACTGTGACACACCATTGTACGTTATTTTAGTGTACCACCTAATTTATTTTTTGACATACATTAGCAGGGAGGCTAACACTGCTCTCATTGGTTACTTGGAATCTTAAAATGACTTTTCAAGCACTAGGACGAACAATATCTTGAATATACTACATGCTTCAAAATCATTTGGTAGTCATTGTAGCCTCCTGTTATACTTACTCATAGAAGAGAAGCACGTCCTTCCTAAACTCTGGCTTTTCCACACAAGACACGTAACACTGACAGTTTCCGGGCTCAGGCTGGTATTTCTCAGGCTGTGGGGAACTGGAACCTAGAGAGCAGCGGAGCCTACAGATTCGAGTTCCAGCCACTGGACCCGAGGCTGCCCTCTCCGTTTCAGCTCCCTGGCTCGGGGACCAGTCTCCGAGGTCTTCCTCACTTGTCACGTTCTGCACCTACACCTCTGGGAACCCATGGGCACCCCTGGGCCACCTCCTTTCTAACCAAGCAGAGCTATCTAGAGACTTTGTTCTTTCACGTAGGGGTGGAGTAAATCTACTAGAAGACACTTCTACTCCTTCACAGCAGTGAGAACATCCTGTATGAACCTCTGCCCTGCTGTGTCACCCCGGGCAAGCTGTTTAACTCAAGGAGCCTGTCCACTCACTCAGCCGGGGAAAAATAAGGTTCATGTAAGTAGAAAGCCTATGTTAAATTATCCCCCTCCCTCTTTACCATTTTGGACTTTTTTCTACTTGTTTGCTGTTACCTTTTTTTATTCACACTGAAGATCTCACGTTTATTACTGAACCAGTCAACTAGTGCAGAAACATAGCAAAGAGAAAAATGGTTTCTTCTGTAAAACACATCCACCTGTCCAGAGTGGTGGTATTGCCAGCTTGCTGTGCGAAGAGGCTAGCGCCGGTGACACAGCACAAGCGTGTGCACCATCTCACGTGTCATTCCTCACAGGTCACGGGTTCTGCTCCAGGGTGTCTCCCCTCGGAGCTGTGCCTGACTTTATTACAGTTTCCATCCAAACCCACTGGGGAGTCGGGGCGGTCCCCATTTTTTTCATGGTGAGACATCACTTGATCCTGAACGTCTGGTGGGAAGACACGGTGCATGAAAGACTCAACTGCACACACCACAATGGCAGAGCAGGGGAGAAAGAACGGGTTTTTTTTTTTTTTAAAGATTTTACTTATTTAGTTTTACAGATGGGAAGGGATGGAGAAAGAGAGAAACATCCATGTGTGGTTGCCTCTCACGTGGCCCCCACTGGGGACCTGGCCTGCAACCCAGGCATGTGCCCTAACTGGGAATTGAACCTGTGACCCTTTGGTTTGCAGCCGTGCTCAATCCACTGAGCTACGCCAGCCAGGGCAAGAGCAGAGCCTTTTATCCTGAGCGTTTTAGAGTAAAAATGATACTGAAGTCTGAAGAGTAAATTTACTATAACAAATTAGCCAATTTCCCCCACCTCCTTTGAGGATATGTACTGTGAGAGGAAATTCAGAGCTAACCATGAAGGCAGCTTAAGGTCAAACTGGGCTACATGAAGAGAATCTTCAAAGTGGCCAGAGAAAAGGAGTTACCTACAAAGGAGTTCCCATAGGACTGTCAGCTGATTTCTCAAAAGAAACCCTGCAGGCAAGAAGAGGCTGCAAAGAAGTATTCCAAGTCCTGAAAAGCAAGGACCTATATCCAAGATTGCTCTATCCAGCAAAGCTATCATTTAGAATGGAAGGACAGATAAAGTGCTTCCCAGATAAGGTCAAGTTAAAATAGTTCATCATCACCCAGCCCTTATAATTATTTCATATAATTATGAAATGTTAAAGGGACTTATCTAAGAAAAAGATAAAAAATATGAACAGTAAAATGACAACAAACTCACAACTATCAACAACCAAACCTAAAAACCAAAAACAAACTAAGCAACTAGGACAGAAACAGAATCACAGAAATGGAGATCACATGGAGGGTTATCAGCAGGGAGGAGGAGGAGAGAGAGTGGGGAAAGTTACAGAGAATAAGAAGCATACGTGGTAGGTACAAAATAGACAGGGGGAGGTTCTGAATGGTATAAGAAATGGAGAAGCCAAAGAACTTATACGTACAACCCATGGACATGAACTATGGTGGGGGAATGAGGGTGGGAGGGGGTGTGCAGGGCAGAGGGAGATAAAGGGGGTAAAATGGGACAACTGTAATAGCATAAAATATATTTTTAAAAAATCAGATGCCTATAGATAGATGAAGATGAACTATAGTGTATCTACTATAATCCATAATTGTTTTGTAGTTAAAAGGGGGGAGGGGACAAACGAAAGCACTCCAGGATTTTAAAGGAACATTACCATGTAAACGTAAGATCTTTATCTGTGTCCCTTACAACAAAATTAAACGGGTATGAACATTAGGTAAGATTCTTACCAATCTCCAACATTAAGGTTTGCCAGTTCTACCTGAGTACACTAGAAACACATTGAAATCAAGAAAGGAGAATGCCAGGCACACATTTTTTCAAGTATACAATTTGTTTTTATTTACAATACCCTATAAAAATGTAAATTTAGAAACTTTAATTTTTATTAATTAGAACCAAACAAAAAAGATAAAGCACAGAGAGGAAAAAATAATCAAGTGTTCACTTGATCGGCTGTGAAGTGGAAAGGCAGGAAAGGCGCCTAGTGAAAACAGTCAGTGGACAGTGTCGGAGGGAAGCTAGGTGACGGCACTGCGGAACAGCTGGTGGGCCTAGGGCTGCACAGGGGAAGAAACAGAGATGGAGACAAGGACGGCTGGTGCAACGGAGGCTTTTACTGTTGTACGGTACCTGTATGTGCAAAATGTGTATTCTCTTTCAACATCATCACCTGTCTCCCCCACTACACTCGGAAAGGTGAGAACAGCAAGAAGTGTATGAGGACACTCCTGTAAAACCAATTCAGACTTAACTGTCTTGAGGGCTGTAATCACTAGGGATCAAAACTCCTTATCCTGGTTGACTGCTGAGTGGGAACGGGACAAGTGAGAAGAGTCATGGCAGGCTGTTCCTGCTAGGATTCATTCCCAGGCCCCTGGGTGCCTGGGACGGGACTCGGGTGATGAACTAGCAAGAAGAGCAGTTCTGCCCACGACGTGGAGGAGAATGGAGAGCAAAGCAAGCCTGACTTAGCGTCCATGGTTTCATGGGGAAGTTTCTACCCATGACACCGAATAAACACGGGCAAGAGAGAAGGGAGAGCATGGCTTACTGAAGTCGTCTCAGGAAGACAAAAGGTACACTGTGGCAGCAGGCTCTACAGTAGAATCACCTTGGGCAATCTTCCACGCACCTGAAGGGGCAGACTCAAGTGCACTGTAGCTGTAGCAGGAAAGAGGCTTAACCGTGTGCTGTTTCCATTCAGGTGGACAGAAACAAAGGAAATTCCGGTGGGGAGGAGAAAAAGGACTTCTCAGTCTAGAGCTGGGCATCAGCCAATTAAGAGTTCTGATTTTATTAAATATGCTGCATATCCTGTATTTATATTAAAACAAGGAGAACCCACCAAGTTAATTACAAGATGGACTAGAAACAAGATAAAAAATACATTAGCTGGTTTGTGTTTAGAGGAGGGATGTGTCAACTAAATATTTCTCCATCTAAAACTCATTCTTTAAGGATCCTCTGGAGACCACATAAACGTGTGTGCAAGCATATATGTATATATATATATTAATTTCTACTTAATTGGCTCTCATATTAATATGGGGCAATGAAAAAGACTTCAATAGGATGAGGGATGGGATCCTTTGGCAGGCTACATTCTACTCTGAACTGGAGTAGTGGTGGTGGGATAAAGGGAGAGATTATATTTGTGTCTCTAGGGCAAAGAAAATGCAAAACTGGGAAGAATTGAGTAAAAGTAGGACATGCAGAATTGTAATGGAGAAGGTAAGAAGAAACCAGCAGAAGTTATCACCCAGCCAAGTGTCCCAGAGCGGGGGGACACCTGGCACTTAGAGACAGCCCCTGTGAACAGGAATCGGTCCCACAAGACGCTCTGGGCGATAAGCTACCTCCCCTCCCTCATTACAAACACTCCATTGGTGATGGCAGCAGTGCAGGCGACAGCCAAAAGGAGGTCCAGGACACACTCGCAGATCTTTTACCGTATCCCCTGAACTAGCCTACAGGTAATAGAGAAAGAAAAGAGACTTGTTTGTATAAATGAATTAAAACAGAAGGCAATGTTTTGCATTAAAATAATATCCTTGTAAAAATTCTCATAAGAAAACACCTAAGTGCCCTCTACCCTTGTCATTCAGTCAACTATGAGGTGCTGCTGCACCCAGTACAGTGTTTTACATCGAGTAGATAGTATATTTGACAGAAGTCTGTAATCTCTTCCACCAAATTCAGACTTATGCCACCCGCCCCACCCCCGCCCGACCTCCTCCCCCAACGTCTGAAGTGCCCTCGTCAGTGAAATGTGGAACTCTCCCGCTGCCAACTTACTGCAGTTTTGTCTCCAGCAGGTTCAGCTTCTGTCTGTCAACATAGCGAGAAAAGAGGGATACTAGGTTTGTGGGGATAGAGATTGGCTTGGCCAGGGCTGCTTGGGGAATCCGCAGAAGTTCTCGGGTCGCCATGAACATCACCTCCGTCCTAACGGGGAAAACCAGTAATAACAGTGTAAGAAAAGTGAGAGGATTACCAAAAAGAATGAGATGATTACCTACAAGAACTTAGAAGAAGAGATACAGCCCAGACTGACCACTGGTTGTTTTCTGCTGATCCTGTAGCAGGGTCTGAACTCTGCAGGTCTTCCCCACGGCTCAGGGCGACGAGGAGCAGTGACAGGCCAAACTGCAAGAGGAGAGAGGGAAGTAAGTCCCACACTGCATCTCACCGCCGCCGCCCCAGGGAGGGGAACCGGCACAAACCGAAGTGCCCCGCCGCTGTGCTTTCCTATGGAGCCGGGCAAAGGCCAGACGACCATGAGCAGAGATGCTGTGCCCTTCTCTACTTGCACAGCAGCAAAAACCATGACCGATGGAAATAAAAGTCTCAGTGTCCCATGGTTCTCTCTGCTCCCCTCTACCCCGCCCCCCGGGATAAAGGGGCAATTATTTCTTGCCATGGATAATGTGGGACGTAGCTTTTCTCCCATTTACAAGAGCAGAAATGATTTTAAAAGAAAAGTCAAGTGAAGACAAACTTTGACATAGAAAACTAAAGTTCATGGAAAAAATAAAAAACATTAGAATGAATTAAAAAGGTGCTAAAACCCACAGGAAAATGCACAAAGAAAAGTAACCGGAATGATCAGAATACAGAGAGAAGATTTCCTTAAAAAAGGACACACCTATCTGGAAATACAAAGGCTTAGATATGATGTTAATAAGAGTCTAAAAAATAAAAGAGGGAAAGATAAACAGATATATTCACCATATCTAGGATTATTAAAATTCAGCAGCATGCTTCAGAGACTGAAATAATAAAGGTATTTTTTATTTAGGGGTAGTAAGAGCAGAACACATACAGTCTAAAGCGGCACAGAATGAAAACACAGAAGGACCAGAAGTGCTGGGTTACTGTCTCAACCACAGTTACAATGGATCGTGACAAGAAGGTGGGGGATCTGGGGATTCCATGTCACCTTTCTGAGTCCCCCTCACAGAGGACCACCCTGCCTTTCCCCAAAAGTTCCTTTCATGTCCGAAAACAACGCTGGGCTATATAATTTCATCTGCCCTCCCAACTTCTACTGCCTTTATCAAAATTGTACCAGGAAACCCAATTACACGGAGGGCACATAGCTGATCACTCCGGAACCGCGACCTGAAGTCCCCCGAGGCACTGCCGCCCTCTGCCTTTGGAGTCACGCTTTCACAGGTTTCTGGGTGCAAGGAAGAGCCTACTTTTTCACTTCACTGTACCATCTGGCCCTTAACACGTGCCATCTATGGGCACGGCAGTGACCTGTTCACAGCTGTCTCTCATCTAAGTGACAGGGACACGCTCAGGGAGACGCCATCACCTCCACTTCACACAGCAGGAACTGGCTGAGCACAGTGAGATCATCTGCCTGGGGTCACAAACCGAGCAAGTGGCAGGCAAGGAATGAAAACTTGCTCTAAAAGCTCACGTTCTTTCACCTGTATTACGCTTCCCCTGTGAGTCTCTGATCTTTACCTTGATGGGAGTGCACTAATGAGACGGGGTGTTCTCTTCACGGTCTCAGGACCGAGACTGCTGCTACCCCACCTGATGTGCCTCCCCCCTCCCACGGCACTCTGGGTTTATTTGTGACAACAACGGTGTGAATCAAACATGTTTTCCAGGCCTCCCTGCAGTCAGGGGTGGCATGTGACTAAGACTGGCCTTTCAGATTACGTACTTGTTGGTTAAAACTCCTGGGAAGGGTCCAAATAAGGAAGGCAGACAGCTGATCCACACGTTTTAGCCCTCCACACGCACCCCTCCTCCTGATGCCAAGTGGCACCTTGAATTCTACCACCACCACGGACCCCGAGAGGTCCCGAGTACGGCGGCCACCGCTGAACTGAGGGTGGCAGAGAAGGCAAACCGAAGGAGTCGCACCCCCAATGGTGCTGTGGGGCCATCGTACCACATTCACTGACACGAGATACACACGATTCTACTTTGTTGAAACCACTGTTATTTCTAGCCTCTGTTACTAGGAGCTTAATGTAACTCCTGACTGAAGGAAACCTTTTTAATAAGTTGCCACGGCCATAGTAGCCATTACTGTACTTCAGAAGCCCTGTAAAGTTCAAGAACAAAAAAGGCAAGACCACCTTGTTCTGGAGAACAGCTGTGAGGTGAGGATTAGAGGGTGCTGGTGCGGCTGCACTTTGAGGTAGGTTCATTAGCTGTTGCAGAAGGCTGGTGACAGTCACTGACGGAAGATGGTAGAGGAGGAGAGAGAAGGGACTCAACAAGCACGGCAGCACCTACAGAAAATAAATAAAAGCATCAGCCACTAGTACCTGTTGTTTCAGCCACCCTCCACCTGAGGGCGTGGGTGGAAGGATGCTCAGCGGCCCGCGGAGAGCTAACGAAAAAGGGCTGACAAGTCTAGCAGGTGCTACTGGAGTCTCAGCAATGGAGTCTAAGGTTATCTCCTGAGTACTTTTTCAACTCGATGTGCAAGGCAACATCATGGCTTGTGTGAACCAAAGGTATAAAAATCACTTCTCAATTACACAAGATGCATGATAAAACATCAGTATTTTAGTTTATCCCACAAACATTTAAATGCCTACAATGTAGCAGGCACTTAGGCCAAAAACAAAGTTAAAAGGGCAGACAGACCCTCAGAATCTAAAATATAGGGGGAAGATGAGTAAATAGGCAATTTCAGTATCTGTTGAGAAATACTCTAAGGTAGGTAAATTATGAGTGTTACAGAATTACTGAGAAGTACTGTTCACACTTAATTCTATCATGGTTTATCTTTATAAAATCTCAAATGAGAAAATACAGAAACGATTCACCAATCGTATAGATGAGTGATCAGAAATTCAGTGTTCACTGTTACAAAGCTAGACAGAATCCAAGGGTGATGGATTCTAGCCTGCTAGCCAATCATTCCTTTTGGCCATAGGCCCAGACTGGAAAGTTAAAACACAGAACTACCAACATAACTAGGTTACAACACATGGAAAGAAATCAAAAGTGCTTCTAGCACTCGTTGTCCATGGCATAAAAAAATGATGGCTGGTTTTACTTTAAATAGTAGCCAAGGATGGAGAGTGGACTATGTTTTGTGATTTACTACTCTAAATAAACAAAGCGTTAAAAATTAAAGTGTTATTGAATATACACAAAAGTATAAACAGCATAATGAAATCCATGTACTCACCACCCAACTTCAACAACTGAATTAACATTTTGCTAATCTTATAAATCTGTTCCACCTGTCTTTCATTTCATCTATAATTACTTGAGTTTGTAACTCTAACAAAATCTCTCAAGAAATCTCACGATCATCACATCTAACAAAATGTAATTCCTCAATTATCATCTAGTATCTACTCCCAGCTCAAATTTCCCCAAATGTCTAAAAAATGTCTTTCAGCAGCTGGTTTATTCTAATCACAGTTCAAGTCAGATGCACACACTCACTGCACTTGGTTGGTTAAGGCTTTTAAAATCTGTTAACAGGTCCTTTGTCACTAGCCATCACCTTTTCCCATATCATTTATTTGTTGAAGAAACTGGGTCATCTGTGTCAGTTTGGATCTGACTAATTGCACTGCCGGGGTATCATTTCACAGATTCCTCTACTCCTTTTCCCCCCCATAAAAGCTGGTAAGTTAAATTAGAGGTTTGATTAGATTCAAGTTCAACGGGGGCTGGTGGAGGGGTGGTCGAGCTGCTGTGCTTTCTACTGCATCACTTCGATGCACATAGCATCTGGCTGTCCCCTTCTTAGCAGAGTTGATGGTGACCAGTGGGTTCAGGTGTTGTTAGCCTGCTCCAAACCCCTGTAACATTCCCCATCCACCTTTCACTTCGTGCTTTTAGCAACAATAATGATGGCTGTCTGGACTGACTGCTTTTTCCATTGGGGGTTGTAAAATGATTTCCTAATCTTATATTTTTGCATTCAGCAGCTGAAATTCTTCTATAAAACACTTTCTATTATCAACTCCGTGGTCACTACATTTGGTTGTAATGGAAAGGCAGAATGAATGCTCGTATCTTTTCCTTATCAGTTTTCAGATAATGATGGGCTAGCAACCTCTGAGGGTGATTAACATGCTTTTTGATATCATTATAAACTCATGAAATATATCTCCCAATCCACTGCTGTAATTTTTCTTTAAGATGCAAACACTTTCACCTTTAACCAAAAGGAGCCCCTTCAAGTTGGTTTGTGCATCTCTTACACAGGACCCTAGTAATCTTTTAGCTCCCTTGCTTTCTGGCATAAGATATTCCAGGATTATCTTGCACATTTTATAAGCCTCAGTCCTGAAATCAGCTATTATTTCAAGGAAATGGTATGTAGCAATGTGGTTTACTATGCATTAATGAATATACCCATCATTGTACCCATGTGTAATGTGCAGCCTTATTTCCCCCAAAAAACTTTGGGAAGAGAGTACGCATTATACATGGCAGAATGTGGTATTTAACCATGTTTTCCTCACTAGCAGGTCAGCTCCACTGAAGCAGGCATCTTTGGATTCCTAGCTCCCAGCACCTAGAACTAGATGCTCTGTTTCTAGAACCAAAAATCAGTGCCTGGTACTTAGAAGCGTTCAGTGAACATCTGCTGAATGAAAAAGCTCTCCCGAACTTGTTTCCATTGATGAGTTCCTCGGAGATGATGAGTGCCTGTCTCCTTGCCCACAACAACTTACATGCTGTAAGGCAGCTGTTACTTTTAGTTTTGTTTTCTACTTTCTAGGGTAAACCTCAGATCCTTAACCTTCAACCCATTTCCTCCGATCCATTTTTCATTCTTGAAATCTTAGCATGGATGGAACTGAAGAATATTATGCTAAGTGAAATAAAACAGGCAGTGAAAGACAAATATCATATGATCTCACCTGTAAGTGGAACCTAATCAACAAAATAAATGAGCAAAAAGAACCAGAGACATTGAAATAAAGAGCAAACGGACAGTTACCAGAGGGAAGGGATAATGGGGGAAAGAAGGGGGACATGCAGAAAGGGCCCACGGACAAGGACAATGGGGAGGGGACTGTCTTTGGGAGTGAGGGTTGAACAGGGCAGGGGAGAGCAACAGGAGGGAAAATGGGGACAACTGTAACTGAATAATTAAGAAAAAGCATAAGAAATAAAAGTAAATCATTTCCAAAGAAAAAAAGGTACTTGTTTCATCTCATCTCACTTCACTTTGCTGATGAAACCTAAACTTGGCATTCACTTCCTCTGCAGATGCTAAAATTTCAAGAAGGTATGTTTTCCACTCATTTCTGAAGAAATAATTCTCAACTCCTCAATGTTATACCACTGATAACATACGTTCCCTGGGGACTATTCCCAGACAGTTATTGCTCAACTTGTAGTCTACAGGTTCACTGTCATAAATTCTATCTGAGTCTCACAGTTAGTATACTAGTCCTTTGTGCAACCCTTACCAACCTCTCTGAACTTCTAACACTGCTCTAAATTGTCTAATCCTTCAAGTGTTAGGACAGGAATAAGCAGAGAACGATTCCCACCAAGAGTTAACTTGTAATAAGAGTTAACTTGTGAACTCAATAATCATGTTTCAATTTCCAGTCTAGTTTAGATCGTGATAAAAACCACTGAAAACACTGGTCTGACTCCTGTGGGCAGGATGCCATTCAACTCAGTCTACAGGTGAGTTAAGCTAATGGCAACAACCCAGTGAGTGATACTTTATAGCCAGCAAAGTACCAAGACTTTAAGTTTGTAAACTTCTTACAAAAAAAAGATTTACTTATTTTTAGAAAGATGGGAAGGGAGAGAGAAAGAGAGGGAAAGAAATATCAGTGTGTGGCTGCCTCTCATGTGCCCTGCACTGGGCACCTAGCCCACAACCCAGGCATGTGCCCTGACTGGGAATCAAACCAGCAACCTTTTGGTTCATAGGCCAGCACTCAATCCACTGAGCCACACTAACCAGGGTAGTTGGCAAACTTTAGTGAGCATCATATTCAGCTGGGGACCCGGTTATACAGGAGCCCTGACCTTTCCTCTATAAATTCTGATTCAGCATATTTGAGGTACAGCTAAATTATTTGCTTTCCAAGTAATTCAGATATAGATGACAGCTTTACAACTATGTTAAATGAGATAGAATCACTGCTTTCCTCAAGTTTAGAAACACAGTCTGTTGGATAAAACATAGGATTAAAAATATAAGCCTGGAGTAAAGTTTTCCTTTAAATAATCAAGTCACACTGCCAAAGATTGGATAAAACAACAGAAAAAGAATGGAGAGCAAAAGAAATCTGGGCCCTAGAAACATTATTAACTATGAAGACTCAAAGAAAAGATGTCCCTCCTGCCCGCATGTGATCACCTCATCTTGTGCATCCTTCTTGATAAGGAAAGGGAGGTTCCTGGCCGTCGTCATAAGAATGTCAGCTGCTTGCTCTGTGGAGAGGAAAGGGAGAATGCGGGCAACCATTCTCTTCCCTTTTCGGATACACATGATCTGTACAAAGTGGTCATCACTTGGCCTGCAGGGGAAAAGAATGCTAACGTAGGTCAGCAAGAACAATATAAAAAATCTTTCCACCCTCATATGTTACTAAGTGAAAATACTGCATTCATTTTCACTCTATAATTACCTGTACTACAGAACAGTGAGAATTACTTCTCCAAACCTCAACCAAACAATATAGCAATTTTTCTAGTTTCCCAAATTTAGAACATCATTTCAAAAACTATATGTCAGAAATATGTGGTCAAACTATTAACTTTTAACTATGCAAATATCATAGTTAATACAGCAAAATCTGAAAAATACCTAAGCAAAAAGAATAAAAATAAATTCATAACCTCAAAGTTAGTGTTAACATTTTGAGGAATTTTTTGTGTATTATATAAATATTTAATCTCTCATAAAAATATGGGTCCCTAGATTTCATGTGGCTTTGTTGCTTCACTTTTCCCAACAACTTCTTATGAGCACTCTTCCACGTTAATAAATACACTTCAACTATATACTTTTCAGTGGCTGCGTAACATTCCAATCTATGGACAAACCCACATTTATTCAATCAGTTCCCTGTCAGCCCACCTCCACAAAAGAAGGCACTTACACTTTTTTAATAAGATTTTATTTATTTATTTTTAGAGAGGAGAAGGGAGGAAGAATGAGAGGGACAGAAACACCAATGTGTGGTTGCCTCTCCAGTACCCCCTAACTAGGGACCTGGCCCACAACCCAGGCATGTGCCCTGACTGGGAATTGAACTAGTGACCCTGTGGTTTGCAGGCTGGCACTCAATCCACTGAGCCACACCAGCCAGGGCAAAAGGTGATTATTCTTATGTTCTGTTTTGTTTATGTCCTGTCTGAGTCTTCTTGCGTTCACTAAATAAATATCGGGCATTTACAGAACATTTACCATTAGCAAGATTCTGTTCCAGATTCTGGGTGGAAAAGAAATGACAGAGATACAAAAAAAAAAAAAAAAAAAAAAAAAAAGGAGCTTAGTCTCCACTGAAAGACTGACTGGTTTCTACGGTGTATGAGTATTCTATGGAAAGCCCAAGAAAGTTTAAATGTTTTTATTTTTCAGCTTAGTGGAAAAGAAAACACATAAAGATTACAGGGTTGATTTGAAAGGAGGAAGTAAAACTGTCATTGTTTGCAGATGCCACGATAGAGAGACCACAGGGTTTTACACAGAAAACCCTATAGTCCCCACAAAAAAAATACTCAGTAAGTGAATTCAGCAAAGTAGCAGGATACAAAGTCAATATTCAGAACCTGATGGCATTCTTGTACACCAACAATGCATTATAAGAAAAAGAAACTAAGAAAAAAAACCCATTTACAAATAATTGAGAGCATATACTGTGTTCACAGATTAGAAGAATTAACATCATTAAAATGTCTATACTACCCAAAACAATCTATAGATTTAATGTAATTCCTATTAAAATATGAATGGCATATTTCACAGATATTAAACAAATACTCCAAAAATTTATATGGAATCCAGAAAGACCCCAAACAGCCTCAGCAATCCTGAGAAAGAAGAACAAAGTAGGAGGGATCACAATATCTGGCACTATGGCTATACTATAAGGCCACTGTATTTAAGACAGTCTGGTACTAGCATAAGAACTGACATATAGATCAATGAAACAGAATAGAGAACACAGAAAAAAACCCATGTCTCTATGGTCAATTAATATTTGAAAAAGGGGCACGAGCATACAATGAAGTAAAAACAGTCTCTTCAACGAATGGTGTTAGAAGCACTGGACTGGTGGTACATATGGAAAAAAAAAAAAAAAAAGAAACTAGACCAACTTACACCATACACCAGAATAAACTCAAAATGGATAAAGGACTTATAAGTCATGGTATCATTAAAGTCCTAGTGGAAAACAGTAAAATTTCAGACATCCCACGTAGCAATATTTTTGCTGATATATTTCCTAGGGAAAGGGAAATAAAGGAAAAAAATAGACAAACAAATGGGACTATACCAAATTAAAAAACTTCTGCATGGCTAAAGAAACCATAAAAGGAATCAACTGTATGGAGGACATATTTGCTAATGACACATTGGGCAAGGGTTTGATCTTCAAAATATATGAAGAACTCATATGACTCAACACCAAGAAGACAAACAACCCAATTAAAAAATGGGCAAAGACCTGGGATGGGGGTAAAAGGCAGAAAACTGTACTTGAACAACAATTAAAATTTACTTGAACAACAATTAAAATTAAAAAACAAAACAAAACAAAAAAAAGGGCAAAGAACCCAGACACTTCTCCAAGGAGGACATACAGAGGGCCTAGAGACATATGAAAAGATGCTCAACATCAGTAGCCATCAGAGAGATGCAAAATTAAAACCACAATGAGATACCACCTCACACTGGTCAAAATGGCTATCATCCATAAATCAACAAACAACGAGTGTCAGCAAGGATGTGGAGAAAAGGGGACCCTAGTGCACTGATGGTGGGAATACAGACTGGTGCAGCCCCTGTGGAAAATAGTATGGAATTTCCACAGAAGACTAAAAATGGAACTGCCTTATGACCCAGTGATTCTACTGCTGGGATTATGCCCTAAGAATCCTGAAATATCAATTTAAAAGAACTTATGCACCCCTATGTTCATAGCAGCACAATTTACAATAGCCAAATGCTGGAAATAGCCCATGTGCCATCAGTAGATGAATGGATTAAAAAACTGTGATACATTTACACAATAGCATACTTAGTACACAGCAGAAAGAAAGAAGGAGCTCCTACCTTTTGCGACAGGATGGATAGAACTGGAAACTATTATGCTAAGTGAAATAAGCCAGTTGGCAAAAGACAAATACCACATGACCTCACTTATAACTGGAATCTAAAGAACAAAATAAACTAACAAAAATAGAACAAGAGACATGGAAACATGGAACAGACTGATAGCTGTAGGAGGGATGGAGGGAGGAGGGGAATGGTGGAAGGGGAAGAGACTAGTCAAAGAAAATGTATGAATGGCGCATGGACATGGACAGTGGAGAGGGAATCTACTGTGGGCTACAGGGGTGTGGGGGGGATGTTGAAAAGGGTAAAAGGGAAAGAATTGGGACAACTGTAATTGAGTAAATAAAAAAGATTATAGGGCTAAACATACTAGTAAGTATAAATCAGGTATAATTTGTAAGCTCAAAATCAGAAACGATAATATTCCTGATTGTCTCTCTAGCACCCAGCAGTCCCTAGTAGATACTAGAGTATTTTCCTGGCTGGGAAAGATTCAAAATGTTTTATTTAAAGCAGATTTGAGTTAGGCCAAAAGGACAGACTTGGAGCTTACTGAGATGGTAGGGAGGGAAATCTAAAGGTAGAAATGTATAAAGTTCAGTTTAGCAGAGTAAGGAGTCCGGCTAGTCTCATGTTTTCCTCAAAGTGTATAATTCTTACCTCTCTTGTCCAGGTAATTTCCCCCTTAAGTTGTCATACATGCTACAAATTTTGTGCTTTCTTTCTTCTGTCAGGGCAGGTCGCTCTTCTTCCAGACTTAGGAGGTAACGCCGTTCATAATCCTCCACATCAAGGAGTAAGCTGTAGGTCTAAGTCAGGACCAGAGTGTTAGATAAACCATCCCACAGTTCAGGACTATCTGATAAAGACCTAGGAATAAAACCTCAATGTAATAACATTGAGAGAACAAAGGTACTCTTTTAAATCCAGAAAAACACAGTGAGATAACTAAAAAAAAAAAAAAAAAAAAAATCAAAAACTGATCTTCATCCCTCCTTGACCTCTAATCCAGAATGTAATGATACTGAAATGATTACTTTTCTAAATGATCACTTTCTAAAATTTCCAGCAGCAACAACAGCACTGTAATAAAAACTGTCTGTAGCACTGCTCCAAGTTATGTCTTACATGAATAAAAATGGTAATAATTTTACTACTGGGTGACAGGCACTGTTCTAAGAACTTCGCATGTATGTACTCGTTCACCACAGCCCAGTGAAAAACAGACTGTGATCATCTCCATTTTTACAGATAAACTGAGGACAGCACAGAAATTTTAACATTTCCTCAAATTTTAACAACTTTCCTCAAGTCACAGATTCAGAAGTAAAAAAGGCCTGATTTGCAACCTGTTTCTACAGTCTGTGCTCTTAACCACTATGCTCTGTGGCCTTGCAACACGGTATTTACACTTCACCAACTAAGTGCTGGTAACTACCTTGTTTTCCTTAGCAGCCAGCACAGTGCCTCCCACCCAGGGAGTATCCAATAAATATATGCGAACTGATGAACTCATTAAAATAATTAATACATGGACAATGTCATTTTTATCCCCTTTACCTTAGAAAGGTGACCTACCCCTAGCACTCAGCGGTGACCTGAACAAGTCTGGACAAAACCCCAGTACTTCTGGGGCCTTCGCGGCAGAGCTCCTCCCACGAGGCCACAGTGAGGTACACTCCATTCCTTTTTAGTGTGCTTTGTACACAACAGGCGCTCAACAAGAATATATCCACTAATTAAAGTTATGGAACACTAACTCCTAACTTTCCCACTTGTGTATACATTTGACAGTTCTTTAATTGAAACTAACTATAGCCAATAAATTCTAACACTTACTTTCTCAATTATGACAAGGGTTTTTCGTCTCTTGTCCCGAACCTGTTTTTCTTTTGTTTCCTAAAAAAAGACAAGACTATTCAATGTGGACTCTTTAAGACTATTGAAAGTAAATTTCTAAGTATGCACATGTAAGTTCCACTTGTGAAAATACTTTGAGATGACAATCTTGGTTTTTTGAAAGTTAGTAATCTAAAAACAACACTGATGTGAACAAAGGTCACAAGTTGACTGAATCAATCTACATACAAACCATTAAACTTAGATAGGATTCACAGATAGAACTGATCCTTAGAATTCATAGACAGGCAAAGGTAATTTTAGAATGCAGCAGATACGAAGGTATCATAGAAAAATCAAAAACACACAGAAAATGACAACTTAAAAACTGGAGAAAACAGCTGGTGTTGGTCGTAGCCAGTTGCCCAGCGGAAAGATTCCTGCTCCCTTGGATGCTGCCTGGCTGCCTTAGAGACGTGTCAGAATCTGAAGAAAACCAGAATGCCACGACAGGCCTAGCCAGAAGCTCCAGGTTCAGTTAGACTGTGAACAACTCCACCGTGCCTGATTCCATTCCACCACAATGACCCCAAAAGAACTGATGACCCGGAATTTCTCAAACACAGAATTCTGCTGACACTTACATCATCCTCACTCCGAGATGTCACAACAGCATCAATCATTTTCCGGGGATTATTCACACTAGAGACGGTAAGCTTTCCCAAAGAGCCCTCAAACTGCACTGCAAGGACAAAACATTCCAACAAGTAAGAACTCAGCAATGCAGGCAGGCGCTTTCCAAGATCTTTGTATTCTCTATTCTTTACTCATAATCTAATTTACTACAAAAATCCATTTATCATCTAAAGCAATCTCTTATAAAATCTATCCTTTCCCCTTTTTTGTTGCAATAATAATCAAATTAAAATCTGAAGTGTTCCTCCTGTATCTATTTTAGGGACATTAGAAATTAAAACAGATACTAAAAAGTTATAAACTCTCAAGCAGAAAAGAATCTAAGAGGTCATCTACCAAACCATTTATTCCACACTTGAATAAAGGCTGATATCTGTATTTATTAAGGACAATGGTACTTTATAAATCAGTTCTAAACATCTGTATCCAATCGCCTGTATAATTATTTATATTTTAACACAGCAGCAGCTGCCTAATGTCTCTTATTATGGGCCTACGGATAAGGGCCTCACCTGGCTTGTAAGCGTGCTCCAGTTTGGCCACCTGAGGGGTAATGAGCTTGGTGCGCTCCTTTTTAGGGCCATCGCCTTGCAATTCTTCAGCAGCTGACAATTTCTCCAGTTTTTCAAAGTAATTCTGCCATGTGAGAAGATAATTTCAGTTGCAACACAGGCACAGAATATGGCAGCTCTTTACCGATAAATAATTACACTAGTGGCTGTAGTAACTTGCTGTCTGTAAATGTACTACTAATCCCTAATTTTCATTAGAGCTACTATAAATTTCCTTTATCAAAAAAGTCCCAGCCTTCAAAAGCTAATTATCAATGGGAATATCTTTAAAGTTATACCACCAATATTCTTAATTGAAAGAACCAGATTATTGATGCCAAAGGGATTTGGAAACATTGGTCTGAAGGCCTCTGTGTGAAGGATAAAAAGCATGGATGCAAACCGTTTAGTGAACAGTGTGAGAGGCTGTCCAGCTGGGAAAGTGGACAGAATCTGCTTAGTCACTTTTACCCACTTGAAGACTACTACTTCAAAAGAAAATACTATCAATATTCAACTCCACCAGCGTTTACATGAGTGCCCTCACCAGAGGAAGGGACTAAACTGTTATCCGCAGAACTAGCACAGAGTGTTTACCTGGTAATAAAAATCATCCAGGTAGGGATCAGTGCTTTGCAGCTGCATCATCTGGATTTTAGAGACCCAATCCTTTTCTCGCTGCAGCATGAGATTGGCGTAGGGATCCTTCCGGAGATGATCCTGGTGGCTGTTCCGGTGACTCCCTCGGTCTCCTGCACCATTGAGATTCCGATGCTGACTGAAACACAAACAGGGGCCACATCTCCTTCAAGTGGGTACATTAACTATGCCTTACAATTACACAGGAGTAAACCAGGCCAATTAAAAAAAGATGCCTCTTTGCTTTTGTTAAAATTAGAGAAGTAAAAAAGAGCTGAATCTTGACAGAATTTGAGAGGAAAGAGTTATGCAACACACAATTAAGGAAATAAAACTAAGATGTGACTTTCTTCCTTACCACATGCTAAGTCCTCTCACCTACGGATTTCGTGCACGCCCTACAGTAACCTATGAGCTGCTAGGGTTATTCTCTCTGCTTAACACAACCAACCAAGGCCAACAGGCATCAAGTAATTTGCTCAATTACCTGAACCTGGTCAGAGTTAGGGCTCTGAACGCAGGCCAATTTGATTCCTAGTCTACATACTTTTAAACAACTTGTTGAAAATCATGAAACACTTCAAATGTAGAGAAAAGCCCAGCAAATACTATAATTAATTCATTAACCTTGCACCTCGACATAATGAAAAAATCTGTTTTGTCAAACTGGCCTCAGATCTTTATGAGTAATGTAAAGTGTCACATTTGAGGCTGAGGGCCCTCTTGTACTTCTCTGGACAGATCCTGGTTTTCAGCTTCCTTTTCTTCCTGGATGACTGACTTTGGTATGAATCCTCCATGAAGTGTTTTTATACGTTGATTACTTGTATGTCCATCTTTAAATTTTATCCAATATTATTCTGTGTGTCTTTCAATTTTACTGAAATGGTCTCCTCGTTTCTTACCCAGTTATGTACTAGGAAGTGAAACTGTTGAGATGTGGTGTATTCACATTTTCAACCTTATTATTTATTGCCAAATTCTCTCTTAAGAGGCTGTACATTCCACTCTTGCCAACAGCGACAGTGATGAGATACTTCAAGTTTTGGCTATCTAGGGATGTAAAACAGTTATCTAATTTTCATCTCCATTTTTCTGATTACAAGTAAGCTTGAAAATCTTCATTTTTATGAGGGAATGCACATTTGTGTATGAGGTCTTTTGTTATAGAGAACAGTTATCATGAGATTTACGCTCTTAACAAAATATGAATGATTATAACATAAGCTCCACTGAAGCAGGATTGTATATGTCCTGTTCTTTCAATCCCCAAAACCTACCATAGTGCCTGGCATACAGCTGGGGGCCACATGTATAAATACGTGTTTATATTTGTTTTATGAGGATTAAATAATTGTGCTAAGATGCAAGAGTGACTGTTGGCTTTACAGAAGACCCAAATGTAAGGCTAGCCAAGATTACTCAAGATTACTGAAAAGCTGAGACAGCAGACAAAAGGTAATTAAGAGTATGGTAAGAACTTGGTAAGCAGTGAATATAAAATGTTGGGGGGGAAAAGATCTGAACTGCATTTCTGATGTACAATCAACAGAATTATAGTAACTTGGAAATTAGCTGACAAAATCTTGTCATTTACATCCTATGTATCAAAATCATAAAACGACAGCTTATATGTTCTGACTTTACCAGTAAAATTATTATTAATTAAACTTACTAAAAAAGTAAATGAAATTAGTAGCACTTGTTACACTGTCAAAATGGAAAGCTGAAGCAAGAGACTGCAAAGGGGGGAGGTGAGCACTCACTTTCTGGTCTGCTGCTGTCTCTGGTGCAGAAGTCGGCGGTGCTGTGGATGAAGGTGAGTGGTGTCCGGTCTAAACATCGGGGCCTGAGGTCTAGGAACAAAGGGACAAGGTTTTTAATTCTGCTGTCCTGAAGATCTGAAATTTTTCAGAGTGTTGTCAGCACAAGATAACTTCACGTGGGTTCACTCAAGGGAATGCAAACGTCCACTCTAAGGAGGCCTTCTAGAGGGAAAAGACAGCCATGTGTTCTGACATCTTCCACAAAGGCCGGTTCTCAGCTCCTGAGCAGACGATCACAAATCTGACCAAACTGACAGTAAAGCGGTATATTTTTTGTCTTTTTGCTACTGTTAAACAGAAGTCCCTAAGTAGATTTAATGTACTTAGTTACAACCATTTGGGAATGACTCTGCAAGTGTGTGTGACGGTGCATTTCATGTGCCAACCTGGCTGGGCCGTGGGGCCCTGCTGCTCGGTCACACATCAGTCTAGATGTTGCTGTGAAGGTGTTTTGCAGAGGGGACTGTTAACCTTCCCAACTGGCTGACTTTAAGAAAAGGGATATAATGTGGGTGGGCCTCACTCAACTCTGAGAGAAAAAACCAATTTTGCCTCTACACTGAAACATGCAAGTCCTGCCCGGGGTTTCCCGCCTGCCAGCCCACCACATCAACTTCAGACTCAGGACTCAAATTTCAACATATAAATTAGTAGCACCTTGTTACACTGTCAAAATTAAAAACTGAATTAAACCACAAAGGAAGATGAGTACTTACTCATCTATATGATATCATCATGTACACATGTTCATTTATATGTAATAGATGATTTAATATATAATTTAGTTACAGATACATATAGAAGACATGCACAATAGAAGGTAAGTATGTACAGGGTGTGGCAAAAGTAGGTTTACAGTTGTGAATATGTGAAACAGCTTATTCTTGTATTACTACTATTAGTTATTGTACTATTTTCCATATGAACAACTGTAAGCCTACCTTTGCCCAACCCTGCATACGCACATATGGCACCTATTGGTTCTGTTTCTCTGGGGAACCCTTAGCATATGGTGAGTCCTGTTAGGTAATACACATTGTGTGTGTGTGTGTGTGTGTGTGTGTGTGTGTGCGCGAGCGCGTATTCGGAAAAATGAACATAAAGTAAAGCAAGTGACTTGGGGAAAATGTGATTCATGAGAAAGCCTGCAGACTGTCAAATATTTCTGTGTCTGGCAACCTGAGGATCCAGTAACATCTTAAAATTTATCACCTGCACAAATCAAGACACTTCCATATTGTAACATTAAACATCGACAAGAGACAGCCAACAATGAATAAACAAACAGCAGCGTTTGTCATGTATACCGTAAGTTTTGCAGGTGAGGTCCTGGGCCAGGCGGATGCTGCTGTGGAGGAGGAGGTGTGGCGGGGGGTGGAGCACTAAAGAAGGCACGGAAGCCTGGTGCTGGGGGGAGCATCTGCCCAACTCGCCCTTGCAGCAGCTTGGGATTCATGGCAGCAAGTGGACTACCAACAAATCCAGGCACCCGTGCAAACTGGCTGGGAGACATCCGTCCAGGCTGTAGCTACAGAGGGACAAAATCTTAGGTTTAGTTAATCAGCAAGCTCCCTTGCTTTTATCCACAGAAAAGTCAAAATATTATTTCCATTGGTAACTTTGTTTGAAAAGGTAATATTAACAAAAAGAGGCAGTAGTGATTGATTAAAGAGTAAAAAAGGTATCATCCCGCACACTTTAGGAAAGTAAGACAGTTCTTGATGGGTTGGGCTATTCAAGGCTTACCTGTGCTCCTCCAAGCAGCTGTGCTCTCTGGAGGGGGCTGAGAACAGGAGGAACAGCAGGAGGGAAAGGGTGACCCAGTAGGGAAGAGTTCTAGGGGAAAAAAAAAAAGAAAAAAGAAAAAAGATTATACTATGAAATAAATCAGTATAATAAGATAACTCAATAGAAATGCAGAACAAAGTTGGATATAAAAACTCTTAAATTGTACAGTCAAGTTGTCCATTGAAGAAATATAAAAGAATTATGAAATTATGAAGAAATTACAAAGTACTATGATAATGTAACAAGAAAAAGAAAGCAGTAGAATGAGGGACAGAGATAGCAGGAAGCCAGATGATCATGCAACTTTAGATTTTTAAAGATAAGAAAAAAACTGAGATGAGAAACAACTGAACATAATGAAACATGTCTTCTGATCTAGGGACCAAAAGATACAGAAATTCAAGGAGAGAGATAGGAAAAAATATGTACAACTCAGGAGAAATCTATACACTTGTATAGTGATTATACAAGTAGTGATCAGGATGCATTTTCATTTGGTTGCAAAGTGACCTACCGGGACATTGCAGAGCTGGTTTGGAGACATCCTCTCACCATAGGGAGCAGGATACCGCGGTGGCATCGGGGGTCGAACATGGACAGGCTTCGGACACAGAATCTATCGGGACAAACATATAAACAACTACACTCAATGAAGTCAGTTTTTCCTCCACCTACACTCCCTCCCCTCTAGTACTGGTAGACACACAGAACTCAATGCAAAGCCCTACTTCTAGGCAAATTGCTATGGCTATGGGTTCACATATAGAACCTTCGGTCACTTCCTCTCACAAGTATCAAGCAACAGTGCCACTTTTAACTGAGGGAGATTTAGCTAATTCTCCAGTTATCCCCACCCTTCCATGCTATCTGAGGGAGGTACCAGCAGATATTTGAACTTGCAAATTCTCTCCAAGAGGATGTATTTTGGTAGCAGTGAGGGAGAAGGAATGATAAGAAAGCTGGAGGATTAACTAAGTCCTATTCTGAAGCCCCTGTGATATGGCCGCCATGCTCAGCTCTTTTGTGATACATTGTGACTCCACCATTTCATAGGATCCTGAGCCTAACTAGGCCATACCAACACCACCCTCCCCCCATACCTTCCAAATTGGCCTTCCTTTTCAGCTGCTCGTTTCAGGTGGAGGAAAGTCTATGGAACAGGACTGCACAGGCTCTAGGGAAAGCAGGGATATCTTAAAGGTAAAAAGGGATGTGGACAATGCTGCGTTGTTCCCACTCCCCCCAGCTTTCAGTTACCTCTCTGCTAATGTTTTGGGCAGCCAGCAAAACCCTTTAAGAAGGATATATACACTAAATGTGGTTAACTACCCTTTTACTCCCCCATTTATAAAGCAGGAGCAACAGGAGCAGCACCAGCAAAGGGCATTAGGGAATGTGTCTCTTATTGGTACTAACTTCTCCTCCAACTGGCTATTTTTCTTTCTAATCTAATGCCTACCCAACACTTCCACCCTCCTCCCAGTACAACCAATTTCCCAAATAATTTTGCCCAGATTCCCAATATCCTGGGCTGAGTGCCTGTTAATGAAAGGTACCTGTTGGTTGAAGCCGGTTACAGCCATCTGCTTAGGTGGGGTGCCTATGGGGACGGCTCTAACAGGAGGGCTCCCAATGATAGGTGAAGTTGACCGCCTTGGTAATGCCCGCTCGGAAAGGTCCCGATCATCTTCTGGGCCCTGTGGGGGCCTCTGAGGCAAGGCATATTCTAATACAGACACTGTAGGCATTTCCTAATTAAGGAAGCAGTAAAAAATATTAGCTAACTTGAAATGTTTTAAAAATCTCTACACATGCCAAAAATATCTTGAGAAATCATTTTAAAAATTTTAATTTAACTTTATTTCATATCCAGTAAAATTCACCCTCTTTGGTGTCCGGTTGCCTGAGCTTTAATAAATGCAGTCATGAATCTACCAGCACAATCAAGACACAGAACAGTTTTATCACTCCTCAGGCTTCCTGTGTACTGTGACTTTGTAGTCAACCCCTCCCACCACTCCCAAACACTGGCAAACACGGGTCTGTTCTCCAGCCTTACAGATCTGCCTAGAAATAACTTTTTAAGTAACATAAATTGTAAGCTGACAAATGTGAGTAACACGGGCTCCACTCAAAGTAAAGCGCAGTCAGGTGAGCACCGCCCCAGAGGCTGAGGCAGGGCGCAATCCAGTGGTGCGACTGGGAGTGCGGGGTGAGGTAATTAACATAAAACTGGCCAACCATATCCAACTGCCTATGTCTCTGCACGGAAAGGATGACAACAGAAGCCCAACTTGCAGTTTTCACGTATTAGGAATTTTATATAAGGAGAAAATGTTTAATACCTGAGCAAGCAGTGGCCCTCGAATTCGCCTCAGAACTTCAGATCCATCCCAGATGCTGGAATTGAGACTTCCTGGTTGGGGCTAACAAAAAAGGAAAACACGCTAAGTCTGGAATACGAGGGGCTCTCTGTGTGACACACCTGCTTTTGGTGAACACGGCTCCCGAGGAGCCTCAACTGCTTGAGAACAAGAAGTGATGGTGTTCCAGAGTATAAACTATTCCCCACCTTCATTGCTAGAATTGATATCAGGAATTATATTAACAATTTACTACAGCACATGTAATTTTCTCATTACAGTAGATGAAATAAAATGGCAAAGCCAGTATTTCACTTAATCTGCTACAGTGCTCAAACCAGAGGAACGGACTCACTTGCAAAGCGGGCCTGGTCTGCACTGCCCTCATGATGGCTGGGTCTTCTAGTTCATTTTCAATCACCATCTTGCTGAGCCTCTCAGCCAGGTTCTCCTCATGGTCACCCAACAAGTCCATCTCATCCCTCTCTCCATTTCCTGTTTGTTCATTGACCGCTACCGGAAGCTTCTCTTCCAATTCGGCCAGTCGCTCATGTGCTTCCTGCCAATCATCATCTATAAGGAAATCACAAAAAAAGAAATTCAGTTCATACTCGAACTAGAAAGTTTTATAAAACCCTTCCCTTAACCAAGTGAATAATCCCAACTCCAGAAGATAGGTGGAAAGTTAAATTTCTACTTGGACACATGAAATAAGACTTAAACTAAGGGGCATAATAAAGTGGGCTTCTCATTTTTTTTTTTAAAACTGGACTAGTTATGTACTATTCTTTTTTTTTTAAAGATTTTATTTATTTATTTTTTTAGGGAGGGAAGGGAGGGGGAGAGAGAGAGAGAGAGAGAGAGAGAGAGAGAGAGAGAGAGAGAAACATCAATGTGCGGTTGCTGGGGGTTATGGCCTGCAACCCAGGAATGTACCCTTGCTGGGAATCGAACCTGGGACACTTTGGTTCCCAGCCCGCACTCAATCCACTGAGCTACGCCAGCCAGGGCTAGAGGCTTCTCATTTTTAAGAATAACATCATACTAGGAATAAAATTCAAGCATTTAGAGTAATAGCTTAGTACATTATCAGTGGTATCTAAAGTATATTCTGAAATCAATTTTGAAACCGTCGATCTTGAGTTACTCTGACTTTTCAGGCAAAAAATTTAAAAGAAAGCTAAAACTCATTACACTAACATACAACTTCCTCTTAGATTGTAACTGTCATCTTTACAAGTTTTTTAATCTATTCATTTCACTCAATATTTGTTGGGCATCTATTGTGTGACAAGCCCTGTTTTTAATGCATGGGATACACGAGTGCAGAACATGGACAAGGACCCCTGCCCTCCTAGAGTTTTCTTTTAAGCAGGGAAGAAACAGATAATAGACAATAAACACAATAAATAGGTAAATTAGATACCACATTATAAGATACAATACTACGGGAATATGGAGGAAGAAGGCGGACCGAAAACTTTAAACAGGATGATCAGAGGTACGTTTCACTGAGAGGGTAACACTCCAGGGAAGGATACAGGAGTAAGCTAGCTAGCCATGTTGCTGTCTGGGAGTGTTCCATGGTGAGGGAGTCAGTATAAAGGCCACAGGATGAGACTGACAATTTTGAGAATCAGAAAGAACCATGTTTGGACTGGAATGATCAAGGAAGGAGATAAAAGAAAATGAGGTCATAAAGGTAGAGAGTAGAAGAGAGTGGCTTTAGGGCCTCTTGGGCCACTCTGATTGAAATGAGGGGCTACTGAAGGTTCTGATGTGGCCTGACTTTTTGAGAATCCCTCTGCCTGCTGTGCTGAAAGCCGACTAGGGGCAGCAACACTGGGAGCATGGAGGACTGCTAGGTGGCTCCTGCAGTATGCCAGGGCAAAGGTGGTGGTGACCTGGACCCGGGTCAGTTCCTCCCTGTTTTCGTTAGGCCTGCGATTCCTGTGCACTACTATCCAGTCTGTAGCACTGGCACCAGGCTGCTGTCTTGTTTCTTTTCATGCTGACACAGGATTGTTTTTGAGTCCTGCTACAGCACAGGAGAGTGTCTTCAGAACCCTCAGTCAGCTTCTCTAAAGCTGCACCTTACTCCCATCACTTCTCTCATCCCAGAGCTCCTCAATCTCATCCCCTAATTCTGCTTCCATCATAAAAACCTTACTATGTTGCTCCCCTAAGCATTCAAATTCAGCCACCTTTCTCTCTTCATTGAAGCTTTCCCTAAATGACCTTTTCACTTTAATTCTACCTTCACCTCATTTAAACATGCACTACTTTCTAGTCCACAAAACACCCATGTATTCTTTTATGTTAGATATTTCATTCTGATTTTAATTTTGTTTTGTATGTTCAATGAAATTCAACAAAGAACTAACAAGGGAATTCCCTTTTTGACTAACACAGAAACAAAGAATTCTCAAAAACCGTCCTTAATAACAATTCTCTCCATATAATTTTCCCATATGCCTCATTAGAAGAAAGGAGAAAAAAGAAAAACAATGCCTGATATATAGGGTGCAATAGATGGGGCTCATGTGCAACTTGTTAAAATTATCTTTATTCTTTTTTCTGCTTACAAAGAACATACATGGTTACATCACATAAAATGTAATTTAGAAAGTCTCCCACAGTTCCATAGGCATGTTGAGTTTTTTATATCGCAAACTATAAAGTTTAAACTTGTTTATTTTTTACTTAAGCAATATAGCTTGGATATCTTTTCATGCATGCACACACAGGTAACGACTGATAATATTAATTCATTCTTTTTCATTTCTATATAAGATTCTATTCTGTTGACAAACTCATTTAGCTTTTCCCTACTGATGGCAATTTAGATCACTTGCAAATTCTCAATATAATGATTAATACTGTAATGAATATTATACATATCTTAATATCCAAAGCAAATATTTAAGTAGGTTAAGTCCCTTTCAGGGTTAGATTATAAACATTTAGAATCTGCTATTTTTACTGCATAACAATGTATCATGTAACACTAGCCCAAAAAGTGAGGGAAGTGGGACTTCCAAATTTATAATTTGGTATGATCAGAGCCATACTGCCTCGTCTTTGGGTACCGCAGAAGACATAAATGTACTGCTTGTGGTAAAGGGAAAAATCCATGTTACATGAAAACTAAGTATTAGTTTAAATAATCAGTTATCAGCAAAAAAATTCCTGAAAAAATTGTGTAATTAAAAATCAGTTGTGCTCTGGCTGGTGTGGTTCAGTGGATTGAGTGCCAGCCTGTGAACCAAAGGGTCGCCAGTTCATTCCCAGTCAGGGCACATGCCTAGGTTGCAGGCCAGGTCCCCACTAGGGGGTGTATGGGAGGCAACCACATATTGATGTTTCTCTCTCTTACCTCCCTCCCTCCCCCTCTCTAAAAATAAATACATAAAATCTTTTAAAAAATCAATTATGACATTAATACTTATGACATCTGTGCTAAGGAAGAGTAAACTGAGAAAATTTTTAAAAGACAAACTGTTTTTTTAAATAATTTTACTAACTCAGGAAATGCCCCCAAAATTGGGAGTTTATAATCCTGAAAAAGGATTTTATATTTATTTTCCAAATTTAGTAAGTTAATTTGCTAATGGATTGATTCCAATGCAGTAGAGTTCTAATTTGCATTGTTTTCATTCACTGCTTACATACTTACCTTTACTAACTTTACCAGATCCTAACCAAAAAGAAGTCTATTTGTCCTTAATGATTACATTTTAAAAACACTGGTTAAACAGCCATATTCTGTGAGAATGGCTGTTGTGAATTGTTACTTTTTCAAACATGTAAGCAAAGGAATCTATGCCGGGAATACCATCATCATTATTTTAGGTTTTACCTGCTCTTGTGAAAAATCATCTGAAGCAATGTCAGAAAGGCAGATCTTTTAAAGAGGATACTTTGCCGTGTGTGTTTTCAGATGACCTGAACATCTAGTTATGCAGATATGCCAATACTGGACCTCAGTCCACATTGGTCAAAGCGAACCAATAAACAGAAGGCAAAAACAGAAAGCGATAAACAGAAGGCAAGAGAATGCCAGAGCAACGAAGGGGAAGAGGTACCTGTTTTCCTTCAACTCATTAACCTATACTCTGAGGTGGGTTAGTGAATTCCTGATTGTTCCCATAAACTTGTGCTTGTAATGATTCCCCTGAAATCTGTCTCAGGGATACTAATTTTTTTATATGTTTACTGATTTTAGAGAGGAAGGGAGAGAGAGAAATAAACACCAGTGTGAGAGAGACATTGACCAGTTGCCTCCTGTATGGGACACGACAGGGGATTGAATCCGCACCTTTTGGTGTAGGGACTATGCTCTAGCCGAGCCACACTGGCTAGGGCTCAGAGATACTTTTAAATAAAAATAAAATGATTAGGAAGTACAGGTGATTTAACTTTAAGGCATTCTCAGTCCCTAATGATTACAGCAGCTACCAATAAAAGTAGGCAGAATACGGAGTCCTTCCATGTGGAGGTGGGAGGTGCCCAAAGATTCCCCAAAGACTGCTTTAACTGGTGGTTTGCACTGATTCCACTTATAGTTACTTAATCTCTCTGTCACTTTCCTTCCTCATTTCCCCCCTTCCTCATTTGTTAAAATGAGGATAATAGCAGTGCCTACTTCACAAGGTTGCTGTGAGGGTTATATATAAAACATTTAGAATGGTGTCTAGCACGTAATAAGCATCTTGTAAGTGCAAGCATTTATTTTTAGGGAATGAATTGAGATTACTGTGGCCCATTTATTGTTCTACAAGGGAGCAAACATTTTCCCATGCAGATGACAGGGACTAGTTTCTTAAGGGAAGGTGACATCAGAGTAGCCAGCAACTTAAAATAACTACTGCATTAACAGGTTTCATTCAAGACACTCACTCCTTGAATTAGAAATCATCAAACCAAAACATGTGACAAAGGTCTGACATTTTTATCTCCTGGTTTAAACTCTCTGCACTAGCTGTGTATCTACTTGCAGAGGTGTATTAAGCAAGACATAGGAAGACTTAGCAATTTCCCTTTTATAAACCCTTATAGTATTTAGATCAAGAAGTTATGAAGAAAAAAAGAGATGATATGAGGCATTAAGATTTTAATTTTACAATTCAAGTATATTATACTCAATGGAAAGGGCTCGCACCTGCAACTTTTTTTCATTATGAACTCCGTTAACCAAGAAATCCTTCTTAATCACCTTATGCCTGAGGGCACAAAGTGGGCTGACCATGTGCTATCTCACTGCCTCTGCTTCTCACTGCCTGTTCTTTTCTGTGTAACCCCAGGGGCTCTTTCATTGTGTGTGTACTTTTCTTTCTATCACATAAAATACAGCTCTGTAAACTCGAGCATCCTTCTCAGGCAATATTTCCTCCATCTTGTGAGGAATACAGAAAGTCAGAAAAAAAGACTGTCCAGAGCACTCTGGAAGTCCACGAGAAGGCAGGACTACTCCTTCTCTGCCCAGGTTCAAAACTGAGGGACATACTACTATGCTGAGTTCATCGATTTCATCAACCTCATTCTAATACTGAGGAATCTGCTGAAAAATGGTAAGATTCAGGCCCTGGCCAGATGGCTCAGTTGGTTGGAGCGTCGTCCCATACACCAAAAGGCTGAGGATTTGATTCATGGTTGAGGGGGGTTCCATCCCTGGTTGGGGGCACATATAGGAGGCAACTGATCGGTGTTTCTCACATTTGATGTTTCTCTACCCCTCTCTCAAATCAATGAACATATCTTTGGGTAAGGATTAAAAAAAAAGTAAAATTCAGTATAATATTTTAAGAGAAAAAGAATTCTAGAAAGAAACGCACAATGTATGTAGCTTCCATTGTATTCTATGGGGTATTAGTAAATGAACTCTAAATATAATTTACCATGCACGCCAATTACCCACTTTTGTAATTCTACTCTATTGCTTTTGCCCGTGATCTCCATGGAGAGAGAACAGCGTCTTAGATCATGTCATTGTCCTTGGACGATCTCATCTCCTAAACTATGGCTATAATCCAAAAGGTCTTTGGTTCCCTTCTGTAATGAGTCTATCCTTCTACCTTAAACACTTCTCTTGCTGCTCCAAAAAGCGGCAGTTTTGAGCCCTCTACAGAATTTTGCAAACCCTGATTGATAAAAGTAAACTCTCATTTTTGCCAGTTCATTCAACTCAGTCTAAGCTTTAATAAATTTAAGCTGTTTAGGTCACTGCAAAACCAGTAACTATTATATCATCGTTAGGACTTCTTTTTGGCCCTGACTGGTATGGCTCAGTGGGTTGGGTGTTGTCCCACAAACCAAGGGGTCACTAGTTCAATTCCTGGTCAGGGGACATGTCTGGGTTGTGGGCCAGGTCTCCAGATGTTGGTGTGCAAGAGGCATCTGATCACGATGTTTCTCTCCCTCTCTTTCTCCCTCCCTTCCCCACTCTCTAAAAACAAAACAAAACAAAAAAGAAACACCTCTTTTTGATATTCAACATCTTGTGACTATACACTACTGTTAAATTTCTCCTTATTACTTAACTTTGAATATTTGCTGCAAAGAAATCAACATATTCTACACATCCTAGCAAAAAAGTTGTTGCTGTTTTCAATATCAACAAAGCAAAAATATTTGCACTTAATCTTAACCTATTCATTTTCTAAATATACGGTTTAATTTAAAATTTTTACACAGTTTAATTTTAACTTATTAGTGTACTTGTCCTAGGATCTATAATTCTCAAACTTTACCATGTAAGCTAGCTCTCTAAATTTCCCATTTCAGTAATCATAATTTTGTGACCTCTAAGAATAGGTTGGCTCTTTTACTTTTTATAAACTTTCCAACTCCTAGAATTTTTACTATATTCACAGATGGGAAAATTTCATCTTATTCTCACTTAGGAAAATTTTCTATCATCAAAATTCTTGGAACGAAAGGATTTTTATTTTATGGAACATACTAAAAGACAATAGCAGGACCATGTAATATATACTACTGACCAACTGAATTTTAAAACATACATACCAGAATCTGAGTTTCCTTCTAGCTCACTAGTTTTCCTTAAGTTTTATGTTCCACAAATAAAAATTTCCCTCTTCTAGGACAATTTTAAATGTTTGTCAAACGTCTACTTCTCTAACCATTTGAATTCCTTATGGTGTCAACCTAGAGCAATACATCACATAGCTGGCAGAGACCGGACTTGAAGAACACCTGGTTTCATAAGTGAGGCAAAAGAGGCCCAGAGGAGAAGGGTAGATGCTTCCAGTCAACACCTGACTATCCTAAGACCAGGAGTGGAGTATTTTGCTAAATCAGTGACTGAGATTATACTAAAACAAAACACTTAGAAAGGAGAGCATTTGAAAACAGCAAGAAATCAGTATGATATATAAGATGTCACTTACCAACTGCACCTGACCCAAACGTGTCGTCATTGAATTGATCAATCTCTTCATCTTCCTCTCCCAGGCCCTGAAATGCATCCTCATCTTCATCCAGAGGACAATCCTCCAAAGACTAAAAAAAGAAAAGCTATTCGTGAAGTTCACAACCTCACTGGAAAATGTTCTGAAGATGTTCATCTTGTCTTCCCAACCAACATAACAGCTTCATTATGACTTTCTGTAAAGATGGCATTTTTTCAATCCTCCAATTTCCCCAAACATTAGAAAATGTCAGCATCTTTTTTTCTTTCAGTTTCTCTTTCCTACTTATTTCATTTAACCTTCCCCCTAAACATTCTGTTTCTCTATCAGGAATCTAATAACATTTCCTCATGGTATGCCAGCTTCCTTTGATCACTGGTTAACAGTAATAACAGATGAAAATGAATTGTTTACTATTTTCCCTCAGTGTTAGTGTATTTTTCAACAAAATTTTCATCTTCCCCATATTCATGTCATGTTGTTAACTATTTTATTTTTCCCTTGTAAAGCTTTCTCTTCATTTTCCATCTTTTCCCCCTCCTGTTTCCTACAGGCCCAAACTCTGGTCATCAAACTAAAGCTGAACTTTTCAAACACAATTAAGCAAACTCTCCTGGTGTGAACTTGGGCGAGTAAGTTATTTGCAGCGATCAATTCATTAAATACCTCGTGAGCACCTATTGTGCCTCAGGCTTTGCTAGGCTCTAGTCTCTGAAGTGGTAATACAGGTACATCACCTTCCCCAGTTATGAGGATCAAATGAGGCACAGATTTAGACTGTGGATTGCTGAACAAAGCCAGATATTACCATAACAACCTGGGTGGGTTCTATTTTACAGCTCTGCCTTCCACTTCAGTTTTTAACGGATTTCTCAAGTTTTGTTTTCTTTTGGCAGCTCCTTACCGCGTCTCATCACCTCTCCACGTTTAAGTGAAGTTAGTTTGGTCTTAAACCATTTCCTATCACGTATCAAGTTAGGCGTCCATAATTTTCAAAGACTTGCAATCCGAAGGCAGGGTTATGATACACCTCGCCTGGCCACCTCTTAGCTAGGCTGTTCCCACACAAAGGTGAGGCAAAAGGGCCATTTCGCCCACCTCAAGACCTCCTAAACGCACACAAAGCAAGAATGCAACATCCAGCAGCATTCCTTCCCCAGTCGCAAAGATCTACGTAATCAAATCACTGGATTTTTAAATTGGAAAGACGCTCAGGGATTATCGAGAGCAGCTCTTTTATTCTACAAACCGAGACTCTATGTCCAGAGATTACGAGTCCCTCAAGGTCACACAGTGAATCAGTGACATGTTCAGGACTCTCGATTATTGCTACATTACCGGGAACGACACCAAAAACCCACGTCTCCCCCCACTCGGCCTGAAGAAACTTCTGTTGGACACGCCTCCTCCCAACTCCGAGGCCTCTTTAGTAAAGTCTACGGACCCAATCTAAGGACGAGCCCCAGGTCCCACTGACCCGACGGTTGCCTGTGTGTATGGATGCGTGTAACTGGAGGGAATGTGGCTCCGGATCCAGGGCGGGAAACCTATCTCTGGGCTTTCCCCAATGACTCTTCTTCAGGAAGAGTCACCAGGTGGGTGCAAGGCCGCCTCTTCTCGGCTCCTCCCAGGGTGGGGCTGGCGGGTGGTCTGGGTAAGGCACTTAACGGGCCCTCCCCATCTCAAAACAGAGGCCAACACCCCCCAGCGACAACTAATAGGAGAGTGCCGCCCCCTGAAGCCAGCTCACAGCTCTCAGATAAGCCCACGACTCCAGGCCTGACGCGTTCCTCTGGGTCCCGCGGGTCACACCACTCGTCCCCTCCCCCCCAGGAGCCCGGGACAGAAGCACAGGGGATAAGTAAAGAAAAGGGGCTCCAGAGGGAGGGAGGGGTCATTTCCGGTCGCAACTGCTCACCTCGTAGCGGAACATTCTTGGGGAGGGGGGGGAGGGAGCGGGGAGGGGAGTGGGGAAGGGAGGGAAGAAGAGTTGACTCGCCCGGCTCCTCCGCGCGCGGGTCCTCCACCGGCTCGCGACCCCTGGCCGCCGCCGTACGCCGGAGCGTGCGTGGGAACGTGCGCAGGCGCGCCTCAGGGAGGGCGGCCACCCGGCTCAGAGCCGCAGGCGGCGTCTGCGCGGGGACTGATTTGGCGTCCGGCTTCCTAGTCTCAGCGGCGGGAAGTAGGTCCCGTGTTGTAAGACTGCGCACGCGCCGCTTGTCCTGGGCTTCTTAGCGTTCCGATCTGCAACTCCGCCCCTGCTTTCTCTGAGTCTGCCCAGCTCTCGGGTCAGAGTCACGAGTTTTCCGTCACCAACGGGGCGGAGCGAACCCTTGTGATTGTCACAGGGTATGGCTTTGAAGAGTTCCAAGCTGTCGGACCCGGGAGAAATGGAGATGCCTTGGCTGTTTGTCCAGCGTTCAATACGGTCTTCAGGTTGCTCGGCAGACCTCACGATATATGACATGTACCTAGTGGAGGGAAAAAAATTGAGAAATTCAGGTCATCCAAAGGGGCTGAATTCGTCGCTACTATCAGTGGCACGTCACCCGCTGAATCAACAGCATGTCAGGGCTGTGATTTATGTGTCTCAAAGTGGCGATGGCGCTCTCCTTTTTAAAGTCCAAAGGCACGTTCCGAGAGGTTCAACCAGGGTGATAATATGTAGGCGCCAAGCCCCCCAGGCACGTGGAGGGGGGCGGGGAGCCAAAAGGGCAGCGCAGCCGTGGGCAGCAAGGTCATTTGAGGCCGAGAAGCGCCATCCTGGGTGCGCCGCTGGTTGACACCACCTCCTTAGAATCGGATCAAAGCAGGAAAAGAGTGTGTCCAGGTTAAAACCTCCACGTACTGGTTCCAGAAATCTGGGTGGTTTGAGACATCCTTTACTATCTCCCGTGCCCTTTCAGTCTTAGAGCTCCGGGAATTACACCTTTCCTCCCAAGGATTAGCACCGCCAAGAATGAATTCTTGTGCTTTCGCAACTCCTTTCTCTGCATATCTTAAAGTGCAGCCTTGCCTTGGAGCAGCCTACTGTAAATCCTTTCCATTTTAGTGGGATTGGATTAATCAGAGCCGGAGTGCTGGAAACCTTGGATTTGGAAATAAAAGTTCTGGGTGTGAATCAGTGCTTTGTGTTACTATCAGTTTTAGGCAAGCTATCTAAATATGTCTGAGCCTTAATTTCTTTGTAAAATGGGTTTAATGATACTTGCCTCACAGAGGAGTGCTTCAATGGCAAGATAATGCCAATACTGATGATGATTGAAGTCTCCCTGCCACTCTGCTAGGTCCTTTATAATAGTTTGATAATACGGATTATCAAATCGAATCTTTCCTAATGCCAACCCCATGAGGTAGGTACTATTATTTTTTTACTTTATAGATGAAGAACCTGAGGGTTAGAGACATTGAATAATTTGTCTCAAACCACCTGATAGCGAATGTTAAAGCTGGCAGCTGAGGGCTGTCTGATACCAAACACCCAATCTCTCAAACCTGTGACAATTTCACAAAAGTAAATGTTTACATGGGCCAGGCCTGCACTTGAAAGAGGTGGAGCAGGCCAAGGATAAGATAATTGTCAAGCATGCATGGAGCATTACAAAACTTCTTGTGCTAGGTAACAGCAGGTCTTAACAATGACCAAAGAATTGGTGCCTTGTGAACCAAAGCAAACTATGGCCCTTGGCCAAATCTGTCCAGCTGCCTGTTTTTGTAAGTAAAGTTTTGTTGGACTACAGCCATGCTCATTTAGTTACATATTGTTTTCGGTTGCTTTAGGGAAACAAAGGTAGAGTTGAATGGAGAGCATTTGGCCAGCAAAACCTAAGATCTTTACTATATCTGGCCCTTTACAGAAAGGGTTAGCTGATCCTTGATGCTGCAGGTTATGTTTTCCGATCATTATGTTAGAAATCAGAAATTTTTACTTCTGCTCAAGATAGCAGCACAGGTAAACATGGCTCACCTCATTGCATACCGCATCAAAATTACATCTAAATGACAGAACAGCTGTCACTCAGAACCATCAGAAATCGAGTTAAATGGAAGTCTGACAACTATACAATTAAGAGACCACATCTATCCAGACTGGTAGGAGCAGAGATGTGGAATGCGCTGGCCCCACATCCATGTGTGGTGGACAAAAATTCGGGAAGCGTATCTTGGGCATGGGGAGTCCCAGACCCACACCAGTTCCCCCAGCCCAGGGTTCCAGTGCCAGGAAGATGTGTCCCCATAACTTTTGGCTGCAAAAACCAGCAGGGATTGAGTTGGGGGAAGAAACTCCCGGAGTCCCCAGTAATTCCTCTGAAAGAACCCACACATGGACTTACTCAGGCTCACTCCCTCTGAGCTCCAGCACCCAGGTAGCAGTTTGAAAGGCACCAGTGGCACGCAGGGAGGAACAGACATGTCTGGCATCAAGGTGGGAGCTGGGGGAGAGCTTTCTCCCAGACAGAAAGGCAGGCAGAGGCCAATGTCCCTTTTGTGAACTCTACCCCAGCAGAGCCATAGAACTGTAAGGTGTGTGCCATATTTGAGATTCCATCAACCTGGCTAACACTGTTTGCCCTGCCCTGGAGCTACCCTGAGGCTTCCTGCCACCCAACTTACAGCTGTTACCAGTGGCTCTTCCATATGATAGTCTGATCTTGGCTCGTGCTTCACAACTTCCTAAATCCTTTTGAAACCGGAAAAGACCAGTGTCCGTGCTGCCTGTCACAAACCAGACCCAATAAGCAGAGACAGATTGAATCTGTGTGGGCACTTTATTCAGGTAGCCTGCAATCTGACAAGATGGAGGGTTCACCACCCTAACAGACTGTCTTAAGTTTCATTCTAAAATGGACCATTTTACAAGGAGAACAAAGTGTAGGTAAGGGGTTTGGAATTTAGAGAAAAGTTAATTGGATTAAAAACTGCAGTATTCTCACTCTGGGTGGTGGTCTTTAGCTATGTCCTGGGCCATGTATCTCACCCTGGAGCACAAAGGCTCAGATACCATCTTCATGGCTTGCAGTCCTCCTGAGGCACAAAGGTGGGACTGCTGATGGTCTCCCGCAGTCAGGGTGAGTCCTACCTTCAGTCCCTGGAACAATAGCTTTAACATATGCATTACTTAGTGAGCTTATAACCATTTACCTTAAAATTCACAACTCTTGAGTCCCCTATCATTGCCCCACTGTTAGTTTTAAAATATCTTATTTTCTGAAGATCAGTTAGGTTGAAACAACAGAGTCCTTCCACATATTAGAAACCATCGTGTGGGCAATTTAACGTGAGCAAAAGCATAAGATACATCAGTGGCGGTGGTGCAATTCATCTTCACACCTGTCGAGAGCACAAAACAGTTTTTGGTACAGTTGACAAAAGTGGCACACTCTAGCTGGGGTACAGTAGCAATCTTTAAGGAAAACATTTCTCTGTCCTTTAGAATTACCACCAGTCCCCAATTATAAATATCAGAGTAGATCATTTTCTTTTTGATATGCTCAAACACAGTATAATTTCTGAGGCTTTCCAAGGGTGTACAAACACCTACAAGCCACGAAGTGAAAGTTTGTACAATATAAATTCCTCCTGCAAGACAAAAGTCAGAAATATTCAGAACATTTTGGCTAAATATACCCAAATATTTTGATCTTGTTTGAAAGGAATAAGTTGTCCATAAGAAGAGGTTAAACAAGAGGTAATGAAATTGATTTCAAAAGATGACTTTTCAGGGCTTCTTGAGGTTTGGCGGTCCATTGTTCCTCCAGTACTTTCTTTATCCTGGTGTGATGAATCCAAGGTTTTGTTCCTGCCAACTTCACCGCAGTTGGGCTGGTGAGGAGTACCTCCCAAGGTCCAGCCCACTACTCAAGTCTTGAGTAGCACCTTATCTGCAGGCTCAAAGGAATGTAGCAAGCCTTTGGGGGAGAAGTATCTAATACAGGCAAGGTCGTTTGTTACAGCTAAAGTTTGACTTAAATGTTGCACACATTTCTTTACCTTCATGTCTTGATCTATATACATACCTCCCACCTCAATCATAGCCTGAAGTGGCCACCTGAACACAATTTCACGGAGACTTAACTGAATCCCACTTCGAGGAACCACGCTTATCCTGAGCAGGGAAATAGTCAAAGCTTGATCCTGATGGAGGATGAGTTTCTTGCCCCAGCTTGGCTATATTTTTCTTCAAGATGCACTCCATCTTCTCTAGCTTCCCAGAAGCCTGAGGTCTCCACGCCATGTGGAGTTTCTGCTTGACTCCTAAAGTTTGCTAACCTTCTGTGTAATTTCTGAAACAAAAGCAGGTCTGTTATCATTCTGGATGCTGCCAGGGAGGCCAGAGTGAGGGATTATTTCCTTCAGTAAGGCTTTCACTGCCTCTAAGGATTAATCCATTTTGGTGGGACAGGCTGCCTGTCCTGAAAAGAGAATGACGTAACCTGGGTGTAAACCTTGGAGAATGACAACATGTTTTGTAGCAACTCAGAGACAGTTTGGTCTTAGCTACTGTATGCTTTTTTTGATGTATTTATGTTCCACTACCTCATTTAATTTTCTTGAAATCCTTAGCAAGTAGGAAGATAGCTCCCATTAATACCTCCGTTCTGTGGCCGAGGCCTTGGAAAGAAGGGAATTGATTCATTCCCTTGCAGTGATTTAGAGGTGGAGGAGAGGCTAGCGTTTAGATCTCCTTGTACTTAGCAATGGTCACCCACATCCTGGCTTGATCCTTGCCACAGGACTGTGAGCCGGTTGTTATCTTGTCGCTGACACTCCCAGGGAACTCAGGACAAACCAGCAAACAGCTTTTCTCAGGTCAAGGCTCTTCTAGACTTGTTAGAATGGCCCTCATGATACTAGAAGAAAAAAACAAAGAGAATTCCACCCGGAGTTTCCAGCTAATTCTCTAAATCTACAAGGTTTCTGTGGTTGGGGCAACTCTAAAAAAATTCTACTGATTCAAAGAAAAACTACATGAATGAGACTTGGCTTAGTCTATGAGGAACTCAGCTGTGGCTGCAGGTACCAAAAGCACCCATCTCTGGTTCCTGGAAACACAGCCCTACTGATTGGCTCACAGAATTTGACTACTGGAGCCGAAGAGACCTGGGACCATCACTTGGCTATTTACCAGCTATGTGGCCTTGACAGCTTTATCCCCAGGTACTCCAGTTTCTTCACCTTCCAAGTACACATAATATGAACATCTATCCCTTGAAGTTATTGTAAAGAGGTAGCGACTCTAAAGTGATTTGTACAGCGTCTGGTAGTGTTGTCCTTACCAGCTAGCTATTACCATGACTGAGCTTTCAGAAGCTGTACTGATGGCCCTGTGTGAGCCTTGCTGTAGACAGCGTGAGTTCTCATTCTGACATAATCATATGTAAAATCCTCGATGGTCTTTTTTTCCTTGTTTTCGGTTCTTTCTGTACAATAACACATCTTCCTGCATCTGATTATCTCCACAGGACGAAGCATCGGTATGTTAGCGTGGCATTATTATTCCTTCAATTCAAACCAGGGCACCCTGGTCCCAGGGCGGAATCCAGTGACCTAAAGGTGCTCGGTTCAAAGTTTCCAGTATCTCTTTCCCTTTTGAATTTTAGTTACTATAATTGATGACTTAGACTATTTGTTTTATATTTTCTCTTATTTCACATTCCCCCAAAAAGGAGGGGCTCACGGCTCTCACAGCTTGTGCACACCATTGTACACCCAACACCTATCAGCACCAGAGTACAGGAGGCAATGTACGAATGAATGAAGGAGTTCCTCCTTGTGTACACTAGGGAGAGGGAGAATACAGAGCATCATCTGGGAGATTTTGAGGTTCCTGTAAAAACCAGCTCAATGGGGGCAATTTCTCTGGAACATCCTAAATCTTGGAGACAGAGCCTCCCAAATTTTCACCTGATTTCTTAGGACCGAGCAGATTTGTGTTAAACAATGGGATGTGAGGGAGTTAGTGCATGTACCCATGCAAGGGTCATTCCCATCGTCATGACTACATGCATGGCCTCCGTTTTCTTCATTTTGAAGTTACAAGATGGAAATTGTCCAATGCACAGTCAGGCCTGTTGTGTCCCCTCTGTCTGTCTTCACTGGGACTAAATCGTGTGAATAAGTTCGCATGACTGATGGCAGGTCTCCAAGTTACTGACAATCTGGACAGAAAGTCAAAACTCAGATCAGACTTCCGTGGTGCTGCCAGTCTTCCAGGTTCTTAAAGATTTTACAAAAACTAAAGACGGAGACAGAATCCTTATTATTCCAAGGGATGATAGGATCACTTTATTATCAAAACTCTGATGGTGTGTCTCCTTTACGGTGATCAGTAGCCACTTCGTTCTAGGGCACAGAGGTAAGGAACCTGATGCCCTAAAAGGCTGCTAAGAGAGATGCAGCCACTGGCTGGGAGCTGACCTTCCTCTGAAAGGATGGACCCCCTTCTAGCCCAGTCCTCCCTGAGTCCGTATATGAATTAAAGGGTTTGAAAATGGAACTGACATTGAAGCCACAACATAAAGGGTTGTGGTGGCAAAAAAAAAAAAAAAAAATGTCCATCCTTTGAATCTAATAATCAGAGAAATTACTGGGAGTAGTGATCAGATCATAGTAACCGTGTCAGCTCCTGCGTCACGGAAGAGAGTGGGGAACAGTTGGTCAAATTTGGGGATAGCTGTGAGCGTTGATCATTTCCCAACCTGCCTGCTTTGTAAAGCAGAATCACATGGAAGGCGTGGGAGGCTCGTTAAAACTCAGACTGCTGGGCTCTGCCTTCTCCAGTTTCTGATTAAGTAGTTCTGGGGTGGGGCCTGGGAATTTGCATTTTAACAGATCCCCAGGTGATGTGGATGTTCCTGGTCCTGGAAACCGACTGCACTTTGCAGACCACTGTTGCAAAGTAGCAACTGCAGAGGAAGCCAATACCTCCAGGTACATGTTATCAATGGGAATAATCGAGAAGCCAGCCAGAATCCCCTGTGGTTCAACATTTTTGCCTAAAAGAGAAAAGCTGCTGCTTCTACTCCTCCCTTTTTTCTTCATCTCCTTCTCCTCCACCCTCTCATCCTAACTCTTCAAGTATATTGCTCCTGAAGTATTCTTTCAGCTGCTATTATCATTGGGATTATATCTTAATTTCCTTTTTGAAAAGCAACGGATATTTGTGTATGGCTTTTGTATTCTGCAACTTTGCTGAATTTTTTTACAGGTTCTAATAGTATTTTTGTGGAGTCTTTAGGTTTTTTTATGTATAAGATTGTGTCATCTGCAAATAATTCTACTTCTTTCTTTCTGAGTGGGATGCCTTTTCTTTTTTTCTTCCCTTGGGTAATTGCCCTGACTAGGACCTCTGGTATTATGTTGAATAGAAGTGACAAATAATATAGTCATTAAGAGATTCTGAAAAGTTATTTGATAAATTTCAGCAGACATTCTTTATAAAAGCTCTGAATAGCCCTGGCTGGAGTGGCTCAGTGGATTGAACACAAGCCTGTCAACCAAAGGGTTGCCAGTTCAATTCCCAGTCAGGGCACATGACCGGGTTGCAGGCCAGGCCCCCAGCAGGGGACACATAAGAGGCAACCACACATTGATGTTTCACTCCCTCTCTTTCACCCTCCCTTCCCCTCTCTCTAAAAATAAATAAATTAATTTAAAAATTTCTGAATAAAATAGTAATAGAAGTAAACCATTTAAATATATAATAGTTAATTTTTAGTAATTCTGTAAATGTTTACTGAGTACTTATTGTGCCAGGAACTGGGAGTACAATGGGGAATAAGTCAGAAAAGACTTATTAATCTTATTCTTGCATCAGTAATGCTTCTTCTGCAGTGGGCTCTCTTCTAAGGACTTCACATGTGTTATTTAACATTCACGAATACATTATGAAGGAGATACTACTAATACCCTCATGTTTCAGATTAGGAAACCGAGGACCAAGATGCTGAGTGACTTGCCCAAGGTCACATACAACTAGCAAGTAATGGCACCAGAATTCAAACGTATTTTGTCCCACTCCAAAGTGGGAATCAGCGAACTACAGCCTACAGGCCCAACCTGGAGGCTGCTGGTCTTCGTACATGATGTTTCATTGGAACACAGCCACACCTGTTCGTTTCTGTGTTGCTCGTGGCTGCTTCCACATCACAACAGCAAGGCTGAATGGTGATAGAGACTGCATGGCCCCCAAGGCCTGGAGTATATATTCTCTGGGACTTTACAGAAACATGTGCTGATCCCTGTGGACAGCTGAACCTTCAATCATGCACTGACTCTTTCTAGGAAAAAGACTGTATGACAATCTCACAGCAGGCACCACTTTAATTGGTGAAATAACCAAACCATGTTCATAAAATATTGGGTGCTGGACAGGACCCCCTTTGCCATGATTAGTCAACACTTTCTGGAGATTCCGAATCATGCAGTGAGACAGGAAGATGAAAATATTGGCCTCAGATGATAGGGTTTGAAACCCAGAGAATGTAAGGAATTTCAATGTAAAACTACTATACACATTAACAGAATTAGGATGGGCTGGGCAAGGCCTGGAATTCTGCGTGTGTACTAAGCTCCCCAGCTGATGCTGAGCCTGCTGGTCCCATGTCACACTAGCAAATATATCCTTTGTGCATACAGTGCTCTTGGAACAACTCAATAATCATAACAATGATCAGGCATGAGAATGATCAGGAGGGTTTGATTAAAAAAAAAAAGGAATGAAGAGCAGGGAAAGAGTGGCCTTGGGCTTGGCAGTTTCAGACAGGGGGTCTCATTTGATTTCTGCTGCAACTCTGAGATGCCTCTTGCACTCTTCCCACAGTTAAAATGAGAACGCTCAAGCCCATAGCTTCTCCAAGGTCACCCAGCTGGTAGACTAGGCAGTGAGGGAGGCAAGATAACACTAACCAAACTCCAAAGAAAGCAATGAGGATAAATACTCAGTGACCACAGACTGAGCCCGCTCCAAGCTCAAGGGCACGGGAGAGTCGTTTTGCCCCTGACTTTACCTGCCTGTACCTGGTCTAGTGGCAGAGGAAGGACCTTTTTGGAGGAGGGATAGGAAAGGTATGTGTCTTAGAATACGGGCTTATTGAGCAGGTGACATTGTGGTTCAGTTTTGTAGAATTCTTAGAACTTGTCTAGGTGCACAAAATTAACCCCTACTCAGATAAATTAAAACTGTATTTATTTTTTATTGCAGTTGACATACAATACTACATTAGCTTAAGGTGTATAACAGAGTGAGTATGCATTTATATAACTTATGAAGTGATTGCCCTGATAAGTCTAGTATCCGACACCGTAACTAGTTGTTATGATGTTACTATTTTCCCTAGACTGTACTTTACATCCCTGCGAGTATTTTTTTTATAACTGGCAATTTGTATTTCTTAATCCCTTCACCCTTTGCACCCACCCCCAAGTCTCCTTTTTATTTGGTGACCATCAATTTGTTCTTTGTATGAAGTTTTGTGGGGTTTTTTTAGAGTTATAGTTTTTTTTTAAGATTTTATTTATTTATTTTAGAGAGGAAGGGAGGGAGATAGAGAGAAACATCAATGTACGGTTGCTGAGGGTCATGGCCTGCAACCCAGGCATGTACCCTGGCTGGGAATCGAACCTGTGACACTTTGGTTCGCAGCCCGCACTCAATCCACTGAGCTACGCCAGCCAGGGTAAGTTTTTGTTTGTTTGTTTTTTTAATTTTATAAAACTGTATGTCTTGATAAGCTCCCTAAAAGTTGGAGTGTAAAAATTTTAGCAACAGTTAATATAGCTGAGTCTAGTAGCAATTTAACTGGTTTAGAATATCACATCCTCAAACAATTCCTATTTGTGTTCAAACATTGAACTACAGGGGATGGTCAAGTTAAGGTCAAGTTAACCTCATAGGGCCCTATTGAATCAAAGTAGGCAGAGCATTGTTCAGAAATGAGATGAGAAGGAGCGAGAGTTCAGGGGGAACCCAGAAGTCTGTCTCTGCAAGTCCCCAAGTCTTGTGCTCTGCCCTTGAGAAGCAGCAGCAGGGAGGGGCTCAAGGTACCTAGGGCTGTGCTTCTTGTGCTGGTGTGCTTCTCAGATATTCAGTGTCTGTGGTTCCCAAGATCTCAATGGGTTAGACCAATGAGCTAATTTTTATTTTGTGGCACCAGCCAGTAGAATTTTGTGATCTTCTTTAGTTATGGTCAGCCTGGAACAGAGATGTTGGCTGCTACAGATGTTGGATATGATCCTTGGTCAAGAAGGCAAGGGTAGTAATGGTACTGGCAAAGACTGATGCAAGAGATGGACCACAAATCTTGGTCAGATGGGGAAGGAAGTGAAGCCCCAAGCGTGCTCATCTGGGGGAACTGGAGGCATCGAGGAGGTGGTCTTGAAAAGGTGGAAGAGTAGTGTTAACGATTACTGCTAACATATACGGAGGACAGAAACATGTACTTCTTACAGCAATCTTAGAGTTATCTTTACAGATAAGGAAATTGAAGCAAAAAGCTTCAATAACTTGCTCAAGGTCGTACTGTTGGTCAATGGCAGATCTTAGACTAGACCCTAGATGGTCTCACCCCCAGGGGCTGTGTTCCTGACAACCAGGCAAGGGATTATGAGAAGAGAGGGATTGTGGTCTGGGAATGGTATCCTGTGCTTTAGGGTTTCAGTGCCGACTCGAACAGATATTTATACACCAGTGTACACAATAGCCAGAAGGAAGAAACAAGCCAAGTTTCCCTAAAGAAATGAAGGGGTAAACAAAAGTGTGGTCTATACACACAATGGAATGCTACTCAGCCACAGAAAGGAATGCAAAAATGTTGGTGTGTATCGCCACATGGATGACCCTTGAAAACACGATGTTTAATGAAGTGAGCCAGACGCAGAAGGAGAAATATTGTATTTATCCTCACTTGCATGAGGTACCTGGAACAGGCAAGTCTGTAGACACAAAGCAGAATACAGGTTAGTAGGGTCTGGAAGGAGGAGATAGTGGGGAGCTGTTCTTTCATGGGCACAACGTTTTGGGTGGGATAATGAAGCTTTGGGTATAAATAGTGGTGATGGTTACACAAGGTTGAGAATGTGTTTAACGGCACTGAATTGTGTACTTACACATGGCTAAAATTGTAAGTATTATGCAATGTATATCTTACCGCAAAATTGAAAAAATGTTTCAGTGGTGAACTAGTTCTGAGTGATTACCACAACAAAAAATCTGTTGGAGAAGTGAGCTGCGGAATGTAGGCCAGAAGTCACGATGGTCGGGGTGGAGAAGATCAAGGAAGGGCAAGGCCAGGAGTTGAATGGGTCATCCAGGAGGAGCTCTGTGTCCTGACATTTATTTATCTTGGGGGCAGCACCTGTGCTATCATCAGACCCTGTGCACTGAATACAAGGAGGATGCAAACCAAGCTGGGATGATTTGCTTCCACTTCAGCCCCTTCTCCAAACTCGCTGAGGTGTAGATGCTGATTTTCGTGACCTTCCGGATTGTGTACCTGAGCAGCAGCAGCAGCAGCAGCAGCAGCCATGCCTTCATTTCTCTGATCGTCTGAGCCAACCGTTCTCTCCACACCACTGTGCGCTTTTTCCTGGCCAGCGTGGCAGCAACTGGGGATCTGCCACTCCTCCACCACTGCCCCTCGGACTGTGGTCAGCAGCCTGTCCACAGAGAGAACCCTCATCTCCCTGTCTGGCCGTGGCACCCAGATGTTCTTCGCCTCCCTGGGCAGCACAGACTGCATTCTGCTGGCCCTCATGGCCTATGTGAGTGACCTTAGAAACAGATCCCTTCCCAGGCAAGCATGAAATAGCACTGTAGCCCAGCCAGATGCCTTCATTGCAGTTTTGTGAGATATCTTGACACAGAGACAACGCAGCTAAGCCACACCTGGATTCCCGAATCGCAGAAGTGATAGGATAATAAATGCTTGTTCCTTCAAGCTGCTAGGTTTTAGGACACTTGTTATGCAGCCATAGATAACTAATACAAACTGTGAGGGGGCAAAAACTACAAGTCAGAAATTTTCTTCTCCATCCTGGTTATTCTCTGTCCTTCCTGCCATGGGGAACAATTGCTGTGGAGGACAGACAGAATCTTCCCTTCAATTCTCTAGCTCCCCTTATCTTTTTCTACTGAACACCACATGCCGGAGACCCTGCCTCAAGGTACACCAGCCAGAAAGTGGTTTTACCTGTTTCACAGCAGGCTCTGGAGGTCCCTTTGGGGTAAGGCTCAGTTCTCTTCTCCACTGAGAGAGGAAGAGGCTTAGAGCGAGGAGCGAGGAGAAAGCCCCAAGTCCCAGGAGTCTGTCTTTGGTTTGTTCGTGAAGATGAAATTATTGGCTGATTTATTTATAACCCAAATGCAAACACTTGAATGAATCCTGACTCCGTGTAATGGGGAAACAGCTGTACTAAAACCCGGTGGGTGGGAAAGACCAGGTATATGTGGGGCAGACTAAAGAAAACACATCTAAAGCCCTGGCTGGTGTAGCTCAGTGGATTGAGTGCGGGCTGTGAACCAAAGCATTGCAGGTTCGATTCTCAGTCCAGAACATTCCTGGGTTGCAGGCCACAGCCCCCAGCAACTGCACATTGATGTTTTTTTTTTTTCTCTCTCTCCCTTCCCTCTCTAAAAGTAAATAAATAAAATCTTAAAAAAAAAAAAAAAAGGAAACACATCTGAGAGAATACTGAGTCTGGGACCAGAAGTCACTGTCCACCTACGTGGAGACCCTGGAGTCCACGTGGGCTCAATACCGTGTTTTCCTCACCAGCCCAGGGAGGCCTCCAGCTCAGGTCCCATGTGCCGCAGGTACTTCACTTCCTTCAGGTTTTTTTGCACACAACTAGAAGGTAGAATCCCACTTCTGCCTGTCAGGAAAGAACAAATATTAACGTTAAGATAAAATGAACAAAATAGGGTTCATCCCCACTAGGAGGTTCCGAGGAGGCTTGAAGTCTGTAATAACTACCCTCAGATGGAATGCCGTCACCGGAGAAGTCTGCTGATGCTCCCCTTCCTGCACTCCTGGACTCCGGTTGCAGGTCCAAGGGCTCTTTACACTGCTTTCAGGATTTTAAAAAATAAGGGGAATCATAGTTATTTCTGTATGGCCATGCAGGCTAACCAAAAGGTCATTTTTTTCCTTCGTGGAAACATCCTCTCATTGGAAACCAAATCCCACCACCCTCAATTTTATGGAGATGTAATTGACATATCACATTGCATTAGTTTAAGGCATGTAACAGTGACTTACATGCTTTAAGTATGTGAGTATGTACATACAGTATTGCAAAATGATTACCGTAAGTTAACATCCATCACCTCACAGTTACAGTTTTTCTTATGGTGAGAACTCTTAAGATCTATTCTCTTACCATATTTCAAATATATTGCACATTATTGTTAACTGTAACCACATGCTGTACATTACATCCCCAGAACTTATTTCTCTAATAACTGAAAGTTTGTACCCTCACCCATTTTGCTCCTCCCCCCCAAGGACCAGTCTGTGCTCTCTATGTATGAATTCGAGGAAACCAAATTTCTTCTTACATAGTAAGTGTATTTTGTTAGGGATATGGAGTCTTTCAAAACAAAAGATCCACAAATGAAAAAAAAAATAGAATGCATGGTATTTTTGATCTTGAAGACTGGTAATCGTTAGTTGTGATCCGCTCCTTTACTTGAAAGATGAGGAAATAGATTGTATGATGTCAAGTGACCACTGTTCTGTGGCAAAACTCTGTGACTAGATTCAGGAGACCCTCATTTCCCGAAGAGCAGGGACCCAGCTATCCCATAAAGATTTCTTAAGAAGAGGTGGGACAGGGTTCTGATTTACTTTTTTCCGTGTACGACCACCAGAGGTTCCTGGCCAGGGATTAATCTGGACTCAGCAGATCCAAAGTTCAGCTAGTGAGAAATCAGCAGGAACCCACTCCTGAGATAGAGGCTGGGTGCAGGCAGCACACACTCCCGGCCCGCCTGTCTTGGTCACTGAAGACGCCGACTGCCGAGAAAGCCCACCGGAGGGGCAGTGCCAGAAATGAGTCCAGTCTTGTGACACTGGCCCCAGGAGGGGTGGGCCCCCAGTGGGGTGCTGCTCCCAGCAGGTCAGTTGGAGGAACTCACATTTACTGTGGTGGGTGATTATCATGGATTATCTCATTTCACCCTTTCAGGGACCCTAGGGGAAAGGTAGGATGACCACTTTATATGTTATGCCTTTATTTTAGAGAGGAGGGGGAACGGGAGGACAGAAACATCTCTCCTCTCGTACACACCCCGACCAGGAACGGAACCCAGAGAGTCGCAAGCTCGTGCCTGGACCTAGTTGAACCGGTGACCTTTCACTCAGCAGGACGGACTGTACACATAGACCCTTATGGGAGGCGATGAAGTCAGCATGGAGCACACGCTGAGATCGCAGAAGAGGGCAAAGGTCTGTTAGAATGACGAGAAATATCACAGCCGTTTAACCTGGATGCATCGAGCAGAGATTAACGAGTGCCTTCCCTTGATAAAAAGAAATCAGAGGAGATGGTTATCTTGTTGCAGCGAGAGCTGTCCCTCCCCTGGGGGAGGGGAAGGGAGGAACTGGACTAGAGGGAAATTTATATAAACCTTAACAGTCTTCCTGGAAAACATTAACATTGCCAAAGGAGCTTTAAGCGCAACCCAACTCTGTTTCCCAGGAGGAACCGAGAAGCTGACAGGGAAAGTGACACAAAGGAACACAGCTATTAAGTGGCAGGGCCACGGGAGCCTTTGAACCTGCGGCTCAGGCCCACCCACCTCCCCGGCTCCAAAAGGCTAGAGCACCTGTGAGTCAGAACGGTGCTCCCCTCACAGCTGCACCTGCTACAGTCCCACCTTGACCACCACCCCCAAGAGACAAGGGAAGAAACGCAGCACTTGCCCCAGGTTACAGGAGTAATAAGGAAGCTTGGAGCAGCAAAGGAACTTCGGTCCCTGGCAGGGAATTTATACTAGGAATGCAAAGCTCAGGGAAGGCTCTTGGCTAATTGTGGACAAGGGCTACTGAAAGAAGCCACAGGGTATCTTCCTCTGGAAATCCCTCCGGGGAAGGGAGCCGCCTCTGCCTGCCGTTCGGTTTTGCATGTTCTACGATGGCTGGATGTGCTGATAGAGGAAGACCTTCAAAACCACGCTCCTCTTCCCTCTCTGCCTCCCCAACTAGCGTGCTTCAGAGAAGGGCACTGTGGAGGGTCACCAGCTCCGTCACTTACGGCAACCTCCTTCCTACCCAGGCTGAGCTCTAGTCTCCTCATACAAAAAAAATGGTGGCGGGACATTCTGCCCTGTGGGTAACCGCTGTGATGCTCAGGTGACAGACAGCAGCAGGTAGGAAGCACAGAGGCTCACTCCCTCACTGTCCCCTCCTTTCTCACATTCCCCTTTGACCTGCTCTCTGCTACCCAGAGAGGGTGAAAAGTCACGAAGGTGTCACCCAGGCAAGGGAGGAGAAAGAAAAACAATTGTGACATCATCCCACTAGACCCCCCTAGTCCCAATAGAGGTCTCTCTTTTCCAAAGCGCTTCAACAGTCAGTAGCATGACATGGACATCATTAGTCCCGGGTTCTGTGCACCACGCGGAGGGCCTTCTGGGGTGGTCCTCACAACCACCCATTTCACAGATGACAAAACTTCAGATCCGAGGTCAAGGGACAGCTAGCACTTCAGCATTCTAACAAGCTCCAAGCAGATGGACTACTTTGTGGCCAGGACTAGATTTTTAAATTCCACTGAGGCAGAGCCTGGGCCCAGGGCTGAGCCCTGGGCCTGCCCTAGACTGCACTCCGTAATTGTTTGTTGAATGAGTCAGTGAATCTGACTCAAAAACCTGTGTATGCTAAGTCTCATTATGTCATTTGATCGCAAACAAAGCTCTAGCCGAGGCATGATCACCCCATTTGACAGATAAGGAAACGAGGCTCGAAAGAGTAGTAGCCTAAGGTTCTACAGCCTTCGTGCAGCAGAGGGTAGATACAACGACAGGTGTTCTGACGTCAACACCGAGGTGCCTGCCCTTTCTCCGAAGGGTCCCTACGGCCAACACCAGGAAATCCGAGTTCCTCGTCCCCGCCGGCCCCGTCCGCTTCTCACCTCCAGTTCTCCTCCCCAGGGCGCCCTCCTCCAGCTGTCTCCTAGAGCGCCCTCCCCCGGGAGACCTTAGGTGCTGGCTCCCCGGCACGTTACGGGACAAATCACACCGTGTTTGTCTGCGGCGCTTCGCCCCACCTCGCCAGGAGGAGCGAGTCCGCCGAGGGCTGGACCCCAGCGCACAGCCGGGCCCGGGCAGAGCTGAGCGCCAAGGATGGAGCTGAGGCCAGACAGGCGCCCTCGCTCTTGCTCGGCCCTGCGGCGGGTCTGCCCGCGCCTGGCCCTCCCCCCGGGCTTCTCCGCTCCCTGGGGTCTCTGGGGACCCGGCGCTGGGGCGCGGGGAGTTAGAGCAGCCGCGGGGGGCGGGGCGGCGGCCGGGCTGGGCCCCTTTAAGGAGGAGCGCGGGGCGCGGCCCAGGTAAGGGGCGGGCCCGCGGGCGGATCAGCGCTACGCGCCGGCGCTGGCCCCGGAGCCGGATTTGGAGCGCGCGGCGCCGGCGGGGCCGCAGGGGGCGGCTTGGCGGAGCCTCCCGTGGTCTCGGACACTCCTCCCAGCCGGCCGCCGCCGCCGCCCGCCTCCAGCTCCCCCGCCCCGGCCCGGCCGGGTCGCCACTTCCGGCAGCTCACCTGGGACGCGCTCACCTGCCTCCCGGCGCCTGGGCACCAGGATGAAGGACCGGCTGGAGCAGCTGAAGGCCGTGAGTCCCGCCGTCCCCCGGACCCCGGCGGGCGGGGGGGGGGGCTTCGGAGGGAGGCGCTGCGCGGGAGAGGGGCTTCCCCTGTCTCCCCAGATCCAGGCCGGAGGGGGCCGGGCGGGAGGCCTGCCCTGCCCAAGCCCCAGCCGCATCCCGCGCGGGTTCCGCACTCTCCCCTCCCCACCGGGGTCATGTGCCGCTGATTCATCGCTGGACTGCGGTTTCCCGGGATGCCTCTGCTAGGCTGTCCTCCCTCCTCCGCGCCCCAGCTGGACAGCGTCCGTTCGGGGCTGGGATCTGCGGCGGGCGCTTGAGCCAAGAGCAGCTCCCTGGGAGGTCCGGGGCACCTCACTACGCCCAGGGCTGGCCTCTTGCTACCCTCTTTGTTTCCTTCCTGGGGGACTCTGTGCCTGGCTGCCCCCACCCCGGGGAGCACCTCCGGGCTCCTGGGGGACCTCCTGAGCTACGTGCTGAGACGGGTCCAGCTCCTTGTCATCCGGCGCTCTGTAGTTATTAATTTACCCCAGCACCCTCGGGTCAGCTGTGGTCGGGGCAAAGGCTCTGAAGGTAGCCTGCCTCCAGCCCTGCTGCACGAAGGCTGTAGAACCTTAGGCTACTTACTCTTTCGAGCCTCTATTTTCCTTATCTGTCAAATGGGGGTGATCATGCCTCGGCTAGAGCTTTGTTATGCGATCAAATGACATAATGAGACTTAGCATACACAGGTTTTTGAGTCAGATATTCACTGACTCATTCAACAAACAATTACGGAGTGCAGTCTAGGGGCAGGCCCAGGGCTCAGCCCTGGGCCCAGGCTCTGCCTCAGTGGAATTTAAAAATCTAGTCCTGGCCACAAAGTAGTCCATCTGCTTGGGAGCTTGTTAGAAGTGCTGAAGTGCTAGCTGTCCCTTGACCTCGGATCTGAAGTTTTGTCATCTGTGAAATGGGTGGTTGTGAGGACCACCCCAGAAGGGCCCTCCGCGTGGTGCACAGAACCCCGGGGACTAATGAATAGTCCATGTCATGCTACTGACTGTTGAAGCGCTTTGGAAAAAGAGAGACCTCTATTGGGACAAGGGGGAGTCTAGTGGGATGATGTCACAATTGTTTTTCTTTCTCCTCCCTTGCCTTGGGTGACACCTTCGTGACTTTTCACCCTCTCTGGGTAGCAGAGAGCAGGTCAAAGGGGAATGTGAGAGAGGAGGGGACGGTGAGGGAGTGAGCCCCTGCGCCTCCTACCTGCTGTCTGTCACCTGAGCATCACAGTGGTTACCCACAGGGCAGAATGTCCCGCCACCGTTTTTTTGTAGGTGAGGAGACTAGAGCTCAGCCTGGGTAGGAAGGAGGGTTGCTGTAAGTGACGGAGCTGGTGACCCTCCACAGTGCCCTTTCTCTGAAGCACGCTAGTTGGGGAGGCAGAGAGGGAAGAGGAGCGTGGTTTTGAAGGTCTTCCTCTATCAGCACATCCAGCCATCGTAGAACATTGCAAAACCGAACGGCAGGCAGAGGCAGCTCCCTTCCCCGGAGGGATTTCCAGAGGAAGATACCCTGTGGCTTCTTTCAGTAGCCCATTGTCCACAATTAGCCAAGAGCCTTCCCTGAGCTTTGCATTCCTAGTATAAATTCCCTTTGCCAGGGAGCCGAAGTTCCTTTGCTGCTCCAAGCTTCCTTATTACTCCTGTAACCTGGGGCAAGTGCTGCGTTTCTTCCCTTTGTCTCTTGGGGTGGTGGTCAAGGTGGGACTGTAGCAGGTGCAGCTGTGAGGGGGAGCACCGTTCTGACATCACAGGTGCTCTAGCCTTTTGGAGCCGGGGAGGTGGGTGGGCCTGAGCCGCAGGTTCAAAGGCTCCCGTGGCCCTGCCACTTAATAGCTGTGTTCCTTTGTGTCACTTTCCCTGTCAGCTTCTCGGTTCCTCCTCTGGGAAACAGAGAGTTGGGTTGCGCTTAGAAGCTCCTTTGGCAATGTTAATGTTTTCCAGGAAGACTGTTAAGGTTTATATAAATTTCCATTTCTAGTCCAGTTCCTCCCTTCCCCTCCCCCAGGGGAGGGACAGCTCTCGCTGCAACAAGATAACCATCTCCTCTCTCTGATTTCTTTTTATCAAGGGAAGGCACTCGTTAATCTGCATGAAGCCAGTTTCGTGCTGAGCAGCCTGTGCAATTTCTTTCCGAGGCATCTTTCTAAACCTCGGGGCGGGGGCGGGGGGTGGGGGGAGGCGAGGCGATAACTGCCACCAGATAGCTGGAGGGCTGTCATGTGCCAGAGACTGGGTTCAGCTGCACAGACACAGGGAGGAGATGTGAAGTCAACGGGTAGAAATTACGATGTTGCATCACAGCATTTTTAGTGGTCAGCGCTGCCCAAGGATCAGCTAGGCTGGCTGGAGAGGCGGTGACCTCTCACGCATGGGAGGGAGGGGGCAAGGAACCTGTTGGAATGTCGGGTGTCGTAGGGGTTTGAGCATCTTTGAGGTGGGGGAGGCAGTCAGGAGGTTTAAGGCCTCCGTCCACCCCGAGGATGTGTGAAGTGTTTCCTCTCTCGAGCCTGCACTGAGCACCCATTAGGCTCTGGCGTCCGGAGGACCGAGGTCTCAGAGTTGCACCTGTAAAGCGGATCATCAGCTCTGACAGGTGTGGCTCCGTTGGCTGGGTGTGGTCCTGCTGAGTGAAAGGTCACCGGTTCAACTAGGTCCAGGCACGAGCTTGCGACTCTCTGGGTTCCGTTCCTGGTCGGGGTGTGTACGAGAGGGAGAGATGTTTCTCTGTCCTCCCGTTCCCCCTCCCTCTCTAAAAATAAAGGCATAACATATAAAGTGGCTCATCCTACCTTTCCCCTAGGGTCCCTGAAAGGGTGAAATGAGATAATCCATGATAATCACCCACCACAGTAAATGTGAGTTCCTCCAACCTGACCTGCTGGGAGCAGCACCCACACTGCGGGGCCCACCCTCCTGGGGCCAGTGTCACAAGACCGGACTCATTTCTGGCACTGCCCCTCCCGGTGGGCTTTCTCGGCAGTCGGCGTCTTCAGTGACGAAGACAGGCTGGCCGGGAGTGTGTGCTGCCTGCACCCAGCCTCTATCTCAGGAGGTGGGTCCTGCTGATTTCTCACTAGCTGAACTTTGGATCTGCTGAGTCCAGATTAATCCCTGGCCAGGAACCTCTTGCTTGGCTGTCTTTTCAGCCAGCAAACATTTACTTACTAAGCTCCTGCTGTGTCCCAGGTGTTCAGGATGGTGCCGGGGTGTAATGGTGATGAATACATCTTCCTGGCTCTCAGGAAGTTCCTAGTCGGATCGGGAGACGCACGAGAAACAGACACAATGGTGTCATCCTTGTGGTAAAAGCGTCTGCAGGAATACCTCGTTGGCTGGCTCCCGGGAGATAGGGACAGGGCGTTAGGGAGTGGGGCTGCTTCCCAGGAGAACTGGTGCTTGAGCTCAGGTTTCTTCTTCAAGTCCTAGTTAAAATCAAGTCTCATGCCTTCAGAGGCATGTGGAGTCTGCCCAGGAAGGCAAGGACCCTGAACGTTCTCAACCAGTCTCCCACTGGCGAGTGTCCACATAGACACTACAGTCTGTGCTCTTCGACCTGGTGGGCTTGCTCATCCTCATCCTTTTAGACCTCATCCTGCTGGGCATCACGTGAGCCAGCATTACCACACAGTCCTGGCCCTTAAGAGTTAATGGTCATACAGGGAAAACAAAGGGCTGTATTTTATGAAGTAAGACCCCCCCCCAAAAAAAAAACAACAACACTGAAGGCCGATAATGATACTACAGATGCCAGTGATATATGGAGTAGAGGCCAAGGCCTTGGGACCCTGTTGGAGACTGATCCACGGAGGACTAGAAATGGCTTGGGGTGTGTGGGCCCCTCCAAGGCCAACACCTAATGAGGTCAACCACCTGGGGCTCTAAAGGTCAGCCTTACTTTTTGCTCTTTCTGCTCTGTCCTGCATCCTACAAGGACTTGTCTTTGGTCCCCTTCCCCACGTGAGGTTCTGGTGTCTCTGCGAGGTCAGAGTTGCTCCGGATAATGGTGGTAGTACAGCCCCAGAGAAACACAGCTGGGCTTCCCCTTTGAAGCTTAGTTCATTCTGTCAATACACAGGGTCCAGCACAAACAACGCCCCCCTCTTTATTAAAAAATCTTCTAAGCCCTGGCTGGCGTAGCTCAGTGGATTGAGCGCGGGCTGGGAACCAAAGTGTCCCAGGTTTGATTCCCAGCCAGGGTACATTCCTGGGTTGCAGGCCATAACCCCCAGCAACCGCACATTGATGTTTTTCTCTCTCTCTCTCCCTGCCTTCCCTCCCTAAAAATAAATAAATAAATAAATCTTTAAAAAAATCTTCTATTACAAAATCATAGTCATGTAATTCTGTAATGTAACAATATCACTCAATCATACTGCGTGACATTTTAGGTGAAATGTGCATATTAAAACTAAGTTATTACACCCATGTTATTACCTTACCAACCACACTCGAGCATTACTCCTGCCAGACCCTGTATTTTGAGCCCCTACTACATTGGGGATGCTTTGGATCATAAGCAAATCTTAACATCCTGACTCCAGAATCTGTCTCTTCACTGAGATCCCACCCTTCAATGGCAAGATTTCTTCCTAGCCAGCGCTTTCTTCCTCAGCTCCTCTCTTCCCCTGAAAGGGTTCATTCCCTGGGCGAGCTGTTGTGCAGGGAGCAGATGGGAAGCCGCTGAGATGAGAGTGACAGGGATTGAGCAGGGATTACAGACCCATCGGCCGGAGGCCAGGAGAGAACATGCTTGGATGAGAGCAGGGGATTAGTTTTATTTTTATTCCTGTGCGTGTGGGGGAGGCCGGGGAACTGGCAGGCTCTGAGGGAGAAATGCTTGCCCACGTTTCCCCTCTCCCTTTCGGTGTTCCCTTACCCTCGGTCAAAGTCCCTGCCTGTCTTTCCAAACTGACTCGCTGCAGGTGATGCTCCCTCCATTCCAGCAGGCTGCGCATGGCTAGATATTACGTTGCAGCAAAATCCCTTTCTTCTAATAAACCAGGGGGGTTATTTGTTACCATGGAGTGGACTTGGACCCACCTTCCATTTTTTTTTTTTTTTAATGAGATGGGCTCTTTGTCTTCTGGGTGCTGTTGTCTTTAAGATCGATGGTGCGATGACTTCTTGTTGCCACCATATCAGCTACGGTAACAAATGATTATCTACTGAGCAGCTACTTCCTATTGGGCAGAACTTGTGTGAGGCGCCTTACTTACCTGGTCTCTGATCCCCTCAACCCTACAAGACAAGGTGTTGTAATATGATTCTCATTGCACAGGTCAGGGGCTTGAGGCACACAGCTGATTGACATCTCCAGCTCAGAAGTGGTGAGACCAAGAATGGGGCATATCTTTCTTGCTTTTTTTTTTTATGTCGCCCTACACTGTATCTGTTCATCTCCCCAACTACTGTAAGCTCCTGGAAGCAGTGGCAGAGGGGCTGGTCCTCTGGGGCCCCAGAGCCTCGCATGGTAGTTAGTAACCTAGTAAACATTTGTTGACTAATGAACAGCAGCTCGACCCTTACACAGCCCTTATTCTGACGATCTTCTCACTCCATTCCCTGTGGGTTGGTGAGTCTTGACTTGCCTGAAGTGCAGCATGAACTCAGGGAACCCATACATTTCCTAAGGAAACCAGAGGTCCGGGTTCCACCCCCAAGGACAGGGATGGATGAGTTCTAAGGCCCCTAGCTATACCCCCATCCCTCCGCCCATACATCATGGAAGGTTGCCCTTGTTCAGAAAGGAAGGGAAGAAGATGTGGATGCCACAGAGAAACTCCGGCTGCCCCATTTCCCTCTGGCCAAATCTTGCACACCCTTTAGGGCTCAGTGCCAATGTCATCACTGCAGGGAAACCTGCAGACCCCGAGCTGACACATGGACTCTGCCTCCCCTGGGACTTCCACAGACTCTTTTCCTTTTGTTGAGAGAGCAAAGCAGCCACACAGTGCAGCAGATTCAGAAGCTGCCAGCCCTGTAGTGTCCTGCTCTCCAAGGGAGCACGGACCCCTCGTGCCTCCTTCCCCTGTATTGTTCACTTCCCAGCCCGCAGCTGGGAAAGCTGTTAACCAAACCGTGGGTGGATAATGGGGATATTCTGCAGAGAAACTTTTCTGGAGACTCTGTCTTCCCTGGGGGGTGTGTGTGTGTGTGTGGGGGGGCTGCTTATCTCCAGCCACCGTTATATTAGGCCCTTCTGCAATTTCCTCCCCTCACCACTGTCTCCACGGTTCAGGTCAGCTCGTTTTCTGGCATTGGGCTGTTTCCACGGCAACATTCTCCATTCTCTCTGGAGACTGAGTGACATTCATCTCCCTCCTAAAGAGATCAGTGAATCGTGTACTCTCTGGTATGTTTCGCTGTCTGGGTTAGGGCAGTTTGGCGTGGCATCAAAAACAAAGTTTGCTTTTTTTCTTTTTATAAATTAACTTTTTAGTCTAGGCTAATTTTAGATGTGCAGAAAAGTTACAAAAATAGTACAGAGAGTTCCTGTCTACCCCCCACCTGATTACCTCCATTGTTGATGCCTCATTACAACGGAGCACTTGTCAGACCTGAGAAGCTGATGTTGGCACGTTACGATTCACTAACCGCCAGATCCTACTTGGATTCCTCTAGTTTTCCCACAAATGTCCCTTTTTCTGTTCTAGGATCCAATCCAGGATATGACACCACGTTTAGTTGTCAGGTGTTCTTGGCCGCCTCTGGCCTATGACAGCTTCTCGGTCTCGTGTGTTTCCTGACCTTGTGGGTGTGGCATCTTTCAGAGCTTTGTGAGTGTGTTTCTGGGGCCGGCGATGCACCCTGAGCTGGGGCGGGGGTGCTGGTCGGAGACATCGCTTCTGCCCGCGGAGTCCCAGGGCTGTGCTGCTAGCCGCCCAGGCTGTCCTGGCTCAGGCACGATCGCTGCCTGCACCATCTCGACAGGTTACTGGTCATCTTTATGTTCCCGTTTCTGAGCTCTCAGAAGGGGAAGGTCCTCAGAAGATGGTTATGAGATTAAATGCTTTGGTGGATATAGAGCACATGTCTTAGAAGAACCCTCAGCGCCTGGAGAGCGCTCAAAAATGGTATCTGCAGCCCTGGCCTGTGTAGCTCAGTTGGTTGGGTGTGGTCCCATGGGCGGAAAGGGTGTCGGTTCAATTCCTGGTCATGCCTGGATTGCTGTTTCTCTCCCTCGCTTTCTTCCTCGCTTCCCCTCTCTCTAAAAAATAAATATTAACAAATGTTATTAATTACAACTGTTAATGAAGTAGCCTAGAAGGAGCTTGAGGGGGAGGGGCAGGATCATGAGGGGGAGAGGCCGGTGAGACCAGCTGAAAGGAAGGGTTGAGGGTTGAGGAGAAGGCTGAGGGTGAAATAGAGGAAACATTAGTAGCTCCTTCCTCCTTTCTGTATCCTTGAGAACTGGATGTTGGGGGACAGAGGAGGGGTGGAAGTCAGAAAAGAGGGAAGAAGGCTAGGGAGGGGGAGGAAGGTTCAACAGGCGACTGGAACGCTACTTGAATGGCTCCTGGGAGCAGAGAGAAAGCAGGGAAAAGGTGTGGTGTTCTCACCCCGAGGGCTTTCCTGAAGGTATCCTTTGGTAAATACACTCCACCTGCCAAATTTCCTCGAGGAGTCACCTGCGCACACATCTCTAGTGGGCTTCCATCTTTCCCAGGCTCTGGTGAGGCTGGGCCGCCGTCTTCTCCTGGGCGCACAGCCCTGTGCTGAGTGCGGGTCATCGTCAGCGTGTGGATGTGTAATGACTTGTGTGCCTGCCTGCCCCCCGCCCCCCGGAGACAGTGAGGTCCTGGCGAGCAGGCAGTGCTGCGTGGCGTCTGTGTGTCTCCAGTGTCTGTTCTTGGGCTTGGCAAGTGACGGATGTTTAATGAATACTGTGGGTGAGTGAATGACCTTGTAATGAGGAGGAGAAGGTTGTGGGTGGGGCGGTTGGGTTTGAGACCCCCGAGCCCTTCATTCAGGTGAACGTCCGTCCCTTTTCACCGCCGCTTCTCTAGACCTGGCTCAGGTCTTGGGAAGCAACAGCAGATGGGAATCAGCATGACTTGGAGACGAAACTTGGGTGATTTTTATGTACAGCAAATGAATGCAAGATCTTTTCAAACACACAGAGAAGATTAAAAAATATTGACCATGTCGTCCAAGCATAAGCAGTAATAAAAAAAAGAAAAGAAAAAATACTAACCATGTAATAGGGCACAAAGAAAATGTCAAATTCCACACAATATGAAGTCATCTAGACTATGTTCCCTGTTAGATAATGATGTAATAAAACTAGAAATTAATAATACAATAATGGTTCCCTGATAATGACGTAAGAAAATTAGAAATGAACAATATAGCAGTAGTCCTCCCAGATGCTTCTTGCTTTAGAAATGTAAAAACACTTTTCTAAATAACTCTTGGGTTAAAAAGAAAGCAAAATGGAAGTGACAAACTGTTTAGAAATGAGTAGTAATGACCATTGTAAGTACCAGAATTGGTGAGAATGTAGCAGAAGCAGAATCCACAGGGAGCTTATTTCTTTAAATGCACGTAGCAGAGAAATAACTTCAGCAAAAACTCTCTTTGGAGAAAACAAGGCCCAGTTCCCTGCTTTAGATGGTATGGTCTTGGGCATTTAATACGTACCCAGCATTGCTTTAGATTCTTTCTGTGTATCAACTAATGTAACCCTCACAACGATTCTGTGAGTAGAGACTCATGTTGCAAATGGGGAACCCGAGGCACCAAGAGGTTAAGTCAGTTGTTTAAGGTCACGGAGCTACTAAGAGGCAGAGCTGGGTTTCTAACGCAGATGTATCTGTGCATCCACGCACATTCACAGATTCTGTGCAGCGGCATCCATGCATATAGACTAATCCAACTTAGTTATATTGACATCGCAGCATCCCCTGCAATAAGTGAGGGTGTGTTACCAAGCCAGAGGGGGAAGGGCGTCTTTGAGTGGCGTGTAGAAGGTAAGAACAGAGTCCTAGTGCTGCTATTATTCGCTGAATGACTTCGGATGAATCGTGCAACCTAATTAAGTGGCTGCCTCATCTGTGACTGGAGAAAGTAATTATTTGTCTCTCCTAGGCTTGACGTGAGAGTCAAATAGCATATTTGAAACCACAAGCGTGTCTGCAAGCAGACACACACAGGTGTTATCTGGTGGTGTGATTGTCAGGGCAGAATGCATGGAATGGGGGCCTCGGGGGCTTCGGCCTTGGTTCACGGGTCCACCAACTTGCTGGCCTTGGGCTGATTTGGTATTGAGTTTGTTCCTCTGCCTCTCATCTTCCAAAGAGGGCCATGCTCGCCTCCAGTGCTCAGCAGAACAAACACCTGGGAAGTGAAAGTGGGAGGCTCACCTGGGGTTCATTATCCGTGGATCTCCTCTTGATTCATCTGACGAGTGTGTTGAGGAAGATGCATTTTAGCCAAAGGCGGAAGTTCTCTCTGGGAGGGTTTCAGTGGATGAGAAAAAAAAAAAAGTGTAGGAAGGAGAACTGGGCAATGGAGAAAGGCCATGTGGCTCTGAATGGGGAACAGAGAGCACTGAGTGCCTATTGAGAGCTGGCATGCTTACTCCGAATTTCTGGCTTCTTTTCATCAAGGAAGAGGGACTGGAAAAACCAGATGTCGGGCTGTGTGTGTGTATGTGTGTGTGTGTGTGTGTGTGTTTGGAATTTTTGGAAGTGGTGATGTTCATCTTTGGGAATGCACAGACCCTCATCCTAGAGCAAGGCAGTGCCGGGGAAGTGAGTAGCAGGGGCAATAAAAATCATGCCATTGTCTCTTTGAATCAAGTTTATTGGGAGAAAATCTGGGTTTATAGAGGAGTGTGGATCTCCTGTGCAAGGAGCTGTTTAAATATGGAGAGGAGAGGGTACAAGAATTTGTGGTCACCAGCTTTCGCCAGGAGGGCTCCTGCCCCCATCCCTGCCCCCATCAGCCACAATCCTTCACCACCCCCCCTGGGGGGAGTTAAGGACCAAATGTTCCTTTTCAGTCCAGACTGCTGGTCCCTTCCCCTCTGCTATTATTTCCTTCACCTCAAACTTTTCCCAAGACTCTGGGCCTTCTGTCTTGTTGTGGGACCCCCTGGTCTTCCTGGGCCGGTGCCTGTGGCAGGCAGAGAACCAGGGAGCCGCCGACTGGCGCCCTCCTCATTTGGGATGGCTTCCATTTAAAAAAATCTCTTATTGAGGATATGTTTATTGATTGGAGGTGGGAGGGGGAGGAGAGAGAATATGAGAGAGTGAGAGAAACATTGATCGGTTGCCTCCTGAACACATCCCTACTGGGGACTGAACCCACGACCTAGGCGTGTGCCCTGACCAGGGATGGAACCAGCAACTCTTTGTTGTACAGGGGGGGCCACATTCCAACCAGCTGAGCCCTGGCCGAGGCTGGGACAGTTCCTCTTTTCTTTCTTTGTCACTTCCTTCTCGTCCTGCCCTTCTGATTTGGAACGATCCTTATGGAATTGCTGATGATTTTCACCTCTCCGGCAGCTGTGTTTTCACTTGGAGGGGAGTGAGGGCCCTCCCTGTTCTCTCTCTCCTTTCTTTAGAAGGCATCCGTTCCTTTACTTCGGTGGTTTTCCAGCTGGCTAGCTAAGCTTGCCGGCTTCCTTCCTTCTTTCTTTTTTTCTTCCTTTCTCCCTTCTCATGACAGCAGGGCTTAATATGAAATGATATATTCAACCCCAAGGTAAAAAGCAGATAGAAAGTGAAGCTGTGCAGATTGACCGGGGGAGGGGACCGGTCTGCCTGACTCCACGCTCCCTGACTCCCCTGGGTGGTTTGTGAAGCGCATCTCAGGTGTCCTGGGTTGTCACAAAGCTGCACTGGAAAGCTAACTTCTACTGGGCGAGACAACCGAGGCTTACCAGAGACAAGTGCTGTGCCCAAGGCCCACAGCTTGTCTCTCCCACCAGGTGCTTTCTGCAGGGTGGGGCTGTGGCCCTCCTGGGCCGCTGGCTGCTTTGGTGATGGGCTGCTCTGAGCAGGGTGCAGTGGAGTCAGCAGGAGCTTGGGACAGACAGCTGGAGCATGAGCCCCGACTCTGTGAGCCAATAGCTGGGAACCCTCGAATCACATAGACATTCTCTGACCTGCAGGTTCTCAGCTTCAGCATACAGATGGGTTTTGTCGACATAGTTTATCACAGCAGTGTTGTGGCCACTCAGCTCCTACTAGGGACTTGAAGTGGCAAGTGTTTTTACTAAAGGAGCTAGTGAAAAGGGACCCACAGTCAAATAGACTGAGGGTGGCAGGGAAGGCAGCTGAGAGAGAGAAAGGCAGTGAAAGTGGAGCGGGAGGACTCGCAGGTGAAATCACTTCATACTGACTTCTGGGCCCCTGAACTCTTGCTGCTTTCTGCCCAGACAAGGGCATGGCCCCGACTGCCCTCACTCCCTTACTGAATTTTGGGACACATTTGAGAGGTGGGTGCTAGATAGGTCCTGGGCTCTCGCTCAGGGCTGCCTAAGTCACTGATGGTATCTCCGACCTCCTGGTGGGAGAGGCAGGAGGAGGCTGGGGTCAGGTTGTGGGGACAGGAAGTGGGCCGTTGGGCTGACATATACCGTTGTTTTTTTTTTTTTTTACTGTGGCTGATGTCGCAGCTACTGGAACGTTCCTATTACCACAGGCCTTGATTGTTTGATAAAGATGCTCAAGTTTTCTTCTTGGCTGTGCTCAGTCATGTGGGCTGCAGATAAAGGGCCCTCAGGGTCCCTGAAGCCTCCTGGGCTGAAAGGCACAGCTGGGTCTCCAGGGGAGGAGCCCCAGCTCTGGGATCGGCCAGGTCCCCTTCCTTGAGGAGCGTGGTGGCAGTTCCCAGTGTCACGTGACTCCAGACGACCACCTTATCCAGATGACCTGGGAGAATGGCCTTCTTCCCTGCAGTTTCTGATCTACACGTGGTTGCTGTTGACGGTCTTTTATGTGGCTGGAAGCAGCGCACCCCAGGGGGAGGACCTGCCTGGGAGGACGGTTCCAGCAAGCCTGTGCTCTCTTCCTGCTGAATCTGTAACTCATTATCTGGTGCTAAGTGCTGGTTTGTCCGTCTCTGAGAGAAGTTAACGATAGGCTCTGTCAGGCTGCACTGACTCTGCAAGTCCTGTGTCTTTCCTCCCTGCCCCCCTTTCCTGTTTGAAGGTACTTAGATCCCGGTTAAAACTGTAGAGAAGCTGGCGAGATCTTACACACAGGTGTTCTACTGAGTTGTTACCATGTGCTGTTCATCGCGTAAGGAACTTTGTTAAGTGGTGTCTTAGTTAATTCTCAGAGAAGCCCTGGTAGACGCTATTGTTCCTATTTTGCAGATGAGAAGGTTGAGGCTCAGAGATGTTAAGCCAGTGGTTTAAGTGACCAAGGTGTGAAGGGACCCTGGTCATCATGACGCTGCGTGGTCCATCTCACCGACTGAGCCTGACTGGGAACACTTCCTGTGTGGGGGGGGGGTCATCAACCCCCCAGCCTTTAGGCATCAGGTCTTCACCACTAGGTGACAGGGACGCTGACATTTATGTATTAGGCCCTGGAGTGTGCCCAGTGTCGTGCTAGAAGCTTTGCATATGTGATCTCCTCTAACCCGCATAAGAGTGTTAACGTGTGCGGTGTTATTTCTATTCACAGGAAAAAACCTCAGAGTAGTGAGGGACTTGACTGAGGCCTCCCGGCCAGCTATTGGTAACAAGTTTTGGACCTCAGGTGTGCGTGGCCAGAGACGTCCCCTTTCCCAGTTCACACGTTCTCTCACTGGACGTGGGCCAGGCTGCCCTGCTGGAACCTGCTGAAAGCCCCCAGGTGGCTGGCTGTCTTGGAGGTGGGGGATGCCTGTACAAATTCTAGGGGTCTTAAACCTTATGTCACACCGGAGAGCTAAGTGCCTGCCTCTCGTGCTCAAGGACACAGTTGTTCTCAGCTTCACCGCCAGGTGATGGGGTGAGACGCTTCCCTCAGTCCATCCCGTGATGGCAGCCTTATCCCACTTTCTTAGCATGCGTGTCTGTTTGAAGAAAGCTGAGTTGACACGCTTGCAAGTGTGTGTATGTGTGGCTGTGGACACACACATACACTGGGTGTGCCCCCTCAGTGTGTGGGTCTGTTAGAAGACCTCTGAAGAGAGGAGACACCCAGCAAATGCTACCTAGAGGAAGCCTGGGTTCCTGTTTGCTAGCGAGGACCACAGAAACTCTCCCTGGGGGATGAGCTCTCCGGAGGCTGCCGAGATGCCCACGTACTGCTGACAGTTGATCAAGGGAGCATTTCTCTCAAACTAGAAGCAGCTGGGTGAAGGCAGGCTGCCAGTCTGTGTGGACACTAGTGATTTGTTCAGCTAGAATCGATTACATTGCTGTTACATATCCAGCGTATGGTCAGTGCCCAGAATACATGTGGAATAGATTAAAGACAAGTACAAGTATTTTTTAAGAAAGATTTTATTTATTTGCTTTTAGAGAGAGGAAGGGAGGGAGAAAGAGAGGGGGAGAAGCGTCAATGTGTTGTTGCCTCTCACACACCCCCAACCAAGGACCCGGGCCTGCAACCCAGGCATGTGCCCTAGACTGGGAGTCGAACCTGAGACTCTTTGGTTCGCACGGGAGGGCACTCAGTCCACTGAGCCACACCAGCCAGGGTGCAAGTACAAATAGTTTCAATTGCAAAAGCCGATTCTGCCTAAATGGATTTTAACCATGGTAGAGGAATCCTGTTCTGCTCGCTGGAAGTGTGTCAGGGGAGGTCTGGAGAGCCTGTGCCGAGCCAAGGCGGGGCTTGGGAAGGACGGAAACCAGGGCCGCTCTGGGGACCTAGCAGACATCTCTGTTTGCCGAGGCCGGGTGAGCCTGCTCTGTCCCCTTCACAATCCGAATTCCTCAGGGAGCCTGGGGTCATGACTGAGAGCCTTCCCAGAATCAGGTGGGTGGGTGAGGGGCACCTGCACAAGGGAAGGAGTCCTGGGCAGGCACACACTCTGAGGAGCTGCCACAGTAGATGCAGATACACACACACACACACACACACACACACGCAGTCCTGGCCCTCCAGGAGTTTACAGGTGGTGGGGGAAGGACGCATAAATCGAGGGACAACTCACAGTAGGCGGAGGTGGCTGCTATGGAAGTGTGCACAGAATGCCCTGGGAGCTTAGGGAGGTTTTAAATTTTGTGTGCGGAGGAAGGGTCAGGTGAGGCTGACAGGTGAGGCTGTCCGAGGTTGAGTTTTAAAGGCTAAGGACAAATTTGCCAGCTGGACAAATGCATTTCAGGAGGAAGACCTGGTGTGAGCATTCAGCAATATGAAAGAATGAGGTGTCCCGGAAATGCAAGGAGTTCCCAGTGCCTGGTGGAGACAGTGCCTCCTAGAGGGAGAGATGTGGGTGGGGCCTGATCTTAAAGGGCCCCACGTGCTCCAGTAGGCAGTGGGACTATTAGTCCTCGGAGGGTGAGCCGTCATTGAGTGACTTCAAGTGGCAGAAGGACCTGATCAGTTCTTAGTTTTAGGAAGACGTTGTGGGGGCTGTAGCAGTGCCTCAAATTTTAACTCCTCTGAATGTGGCTGTTGAACTTGGGGGGCTGATGGTTCCAGTTGGGCCCCGGAATGAGATGGTGGGGCGCCAGTCAAAAGAGGCTCCCTGGATGCCTGGAGAATCCCAGACTGTAATGGGAATCCCCAGGAACGCCATCTGTGTTGCAGATCAGAGCGGGCAGCAGCAGGCGAAGAAAAGGGGCCTCTGGTGGCTTTCATTGCCCGTGGAGTTCTGAGTGTGTGCGAGTGATGTGTCTTGGCCTAGAAAGCCACAGGACCACCGAGGGTGAAGAAGCTGGTGTAGGGGGTTTACCCCTCCCTCCCTTCACTCGCAACAGCCCATTCTCTGTCCTTAGAAAGGGGCCCCGTGCAACGCAGCCGTGGTCTGGGAAGAACATTTGGGAAGAACAGAGCAAGAGCTTAGGCCCTTGGTGCCGGGTGGGAGGGGAAGCCCTTCCTTTAGATAGCCGTTTGGTGATTTTGCAGAGGAAACTGAACAAGTTAAGAAAGCTGGCGTTTCCAAGGGTGGCTGGGGGCTGGAGGTAGAGCTTCCTTTTCCTTGTAAACATGAACTGGGACGGGGAACGACACAAAGCATCCGCCCGTTTCCTTTGCAGTAGGTGCCTCTCAGAACAGGAAGATCTTCACTCCTGCTGTGAGAATCTGCAGCCAGTGTTTGGAGGAACTGTGGCTGGAAGCTGTTCTAAGAGATCCCGGCAGGGTGGCTCAGGCATTGGGCAGTGTGCATGGAGAAAGGGCTGGAACGTGGGCTCTGAAGCCCGGATGGGCTAGACCCCGCCAGCTTTCCCATTGTAGCTGTGTGACTTTGACCAAGTTACTGAACCTCTCTGGTTTCGGTTCTTTGCTTGGAATGAGCTATACTAATGTCTCCATCACCAAACTTGGCGATTTATTGAGTATTTACAGCATGCCCGACACTGTGCAGAAGTGTTTTATCATTGATTATCTTACCGATTTTTTAAACAAGCCTGTGAAGTTAGGAGTGTTATTATTCGCATTTCACAGATAAGAAGACTGAGGCACAGTGAGGATAGTGACGTGCCCATCCTTCCCTCGCCTAACCTACCAAAAAACAAAACAAAACAAAACAAAACAAAAAATCTGTCAACAGTAGAACTAGGATTTAATTAAATTCAGACAGTATGGCCTTGGAGTCTGACACGTCACAGGGCTGTTTTGAGTTTTGGAGGTTGTAAATGCAAAATGGGTAATGTGGATCTAGCGCGTCGTGTCCTTAGTGAGCATTCAGCACTGCGACTGAGTTCTTGCGTTTTTGGCCTCACCCTGCTCCTCTTGTCTCTCGCAGAAGCAGCTGACACAGGACAGCGATGCCGACGAGGTTGAGATCGCCGTGGACAACACAGCTTTCATGGACGAGTTCTTCTCCGAGGTAGGCGACCTGCTGCTGCCTTCCTCTGAGTGTGCGTGAGGAGACACCGCATCCTCGGCAGAGACTAAACACCCTCGGATCTTTGAAGGGTCTCGCCAACAACGTCCGTCTTTCCCTGAGGCGGGGTGGCCAGACCAAGAAGTTACAGGGAGAGCCTCTCCCATACTTCCTTGGGAGGATTTGAATTTTTCTATCTTAGGGACAGAGTCAGCAGAAGGTAAATGATATGGAATTAAAGAGATGCTTTTAAAGTCTTATTCTTAGGTGACACGACAACTCTTGAGTAATATCTTTTTTTGCCTAAATTATTGTAACTTGAATACAGGACCAGCAACCATGGAGGCTCAGCCACAAGGATAAAACACCTTGCATTTTCAGGTCTGTGATTCATACAGATTAGATTTATTTCCAAAATTTAGTTCCTTTGACTTAAATTCTAGTGGTAATGGAGAGACCGAGAAACCACCAGTTTAGATTTCTGCAGTTGAGTAGGGGTGAAGACCGGCGAGTGTCCCATGTCTACAGACTCCCATAGTCTTTGATTTCGAAGGTCCCTGTTGGGAAGGTGCTACCGTAGACAGCCAGGGCTGGGATGCTGCGGGGGATGGTGCATCATGGGCAGGGACACAGGCTTTGGAGCCAGGTAAACCCGGGTTCAAATCTCAGCCCTGCTTCCCAGCAGCTGTTGATCTTGGGAGTGTTAGCAGGCTTGGTTTTCCCACCTGTAGATTGGGTGGGTAATGTAATTCCCCGGAGGGTTATTGTCAGGATCGAAGGGGATAATGTTTCTAACACATTCAGTGCAGCATCTGAGATATATGGATTTGCTCGATAATGGTACTTTGAAACAAAAAGAACAAAACCACAGAAAGTTCAGGCACTGAAGTTTCCACCACTATACTATGGTTTCTTTCTATGGCTTTTCAGTCTTTTTGGAAAGAAGATAAGAGGCATCATATTCTCTTGCAGGGGGCGTCCCGTCCCCTAGCTTACGGATGTAGAAAAGTCATCCTCTGGTCCTTGTCGAACCAGACGGGAGTGGAGCGAGGCTCGAAGGTTCAGGCTCGTTCCTGGGTTAGAGGAATAAGCGGCCGCGAGCGTGAACGAGGGCGTGTGCTGGCCTGTGTGGGAAGCTGGCTGTGGACGTTCCTCAGAGCCCCGCCCTCCCTGGGGGTGGGCCTGCCCTTGAGGTTGAGGAGTCACAGTGAGATCAAACATCTGCGTTTTATTGAGTTCAGTTTTGTTCCAAGAGTGGATCATGGTTAGAAATGTCTTTCTGTTTACTTGTTGGGTGAGACTTGAGATGTTTACGTCACTGTAGCTTGTCCCTCTGATCTCGCCTCGGAGAACCAGATGCAATCGAGAACTTAATCTAAGGGGATAAGGAATAAGGGATAAGGAATCTTACCCACCCAAGGACCCTGTTCTGTGTCTTCTCTTAAACCGGTAAGAGGGCCTCTGAGAGGCAGTATTCCTTGTGAGGTGGGAAGAGGGTTGGCGTCAGCCTCCAAAACATGGTCTGTGTCCATCTTTAAGCATTTAATGGCAGTTGACGTGGTTACGTCACGTAACCCATCTGGGCCTTGATTCCTGCTCTGGAAATCAGGGACGTTAGCACTGACCCTTCCAGGCTGTTGCGAGGCGCACGTGAGGTCCCACGCCTGGGGGGCATTATCTAGACTGGAAAGCACTGGGTGGGTGGTGGTGGTTTTTGGAGACTTGAGGTCTCCAGGGCTGCTTTTTTCTTGCTGCTTGTTCTTTGTCACCTGCTTTTTTGTCACTTAGAAAAAAAAAGCCCTATCCTATTTAGGGTGAAGAAGGGGACAGCATTGCGGGGAGGCGGGGGGAAGAGTATGGTCTTTGAAAGTAATTCCTTAACTGCCATAACTGTGATCCTGGGCTCACTCCTTAACTTCTCTAAGTCTCAGTGGGTTTATCTTGTGAAATGGGGAGAAAAATAGTCACCTCACAGATTTGTTGGGGATTAAAGGAGGTAACACCCAGAGAGTCCTTGGTGTGGGCATAGGTAGGTGTTACTTTCCTTCTTTCTCATCAGATGAAAAGCACGGAAGGAATAAATTCTGGAGTGGGGTAGAGGCAAGAGGAGACAGGCCGTGGAAGGAGACCAGACAGGCTCTGGCACCCCGCGGATCCTGGCCTCAGTCTCAGCTCTGCCCAGTACTAGCGGTATAACTTTGGAAGAGTTGTCTAACTGCGCAAAACCCCAGTTCCCTCTAAAGCAAGAACAGCCCTGCTGGTTACTATAAATATAAAATGAGAAAGTGATGTGAAACTCCCGGCACGGTGCCAGACATACTCTAAGTATGTCTACAGCGATTTTAGTCCTTATCACCATCATGTTCCCCAACGTGTTTAGAGTAAGTGGGCCACAGAGTTGATTTTATAGAGTCTGATCTAGAAACATCCTTGAAAGTGAAATAAAGTACATTCCAGATGATGGGGGTTTGGGGAAAGAAGGAGGTTTTCCTTTGTTTGTGCCTGGGGAAGACACCCTGTACGAACTATGACCCTACGGGACATAGCTAAGTGGATTCCTTGGGAACGCACTCCTACGGCAACACCTGCCTTTTGGTCTCATTTCAGCAATAGGGCACCCTCAGCCATTTGCTGAGGACCAGCAGTGCATGTATATGGTCCACAGGTGGTCAGAGAGGCGTTCGCAAGGTGTGGGTGAGGTCACAGGACCGGGATGGTTTCCAACTGTGTTTGCGTTCTGAAGCTCCGGCGGGTTCTCCAGCTGCTCGGTTGTTAGAGAGAAGAGTTGGCCCTTGGGTTTGCAGGCCTCCTTGGCTGGGTAAGCCAGGGTCTAGTAAATGGTAAACCTAAGACTTTTGTCTAATTTGCAGTCGTCGGTATTTTCCTTGCTCTGCTTTCTCAGTTGGCAGAGAGAGGAAATGGAACGGCGGAGAGAAGGCAGACCTCGAGGCGTTTATTGTTCTAACTTCTGTCATCCATTCATTGGTTACGTGAGTGCCGCTGTCTTCCAAGAGAGGTGCTGGGGAGCGAACGTCCCATGGGACGGTGTCCTTGCCCTCTGGTGTCCCCTTATCTGGTGAGGGTGACACGTTTTTTAAAAGTCTCATGATTGTGGACATGTTAACAAGCTAGGAATGTGGGAGCCTAGAAGAGGAAACTTTGCTTTCTGCTGGGAAGGAGGGAAAGGGGAGCAGGGCGGGCTCCACTGGTTTGTAACTCGACTCACCCGTCAGAGCCACCTGCGAGCGGTTTGCACACACACACACACACGTGAGTCACAGGGCTTGGAATCACTCAGATTTCTGAAATTCTTCCGGATGATTCTGCAGTTACACATGCAAACCCCTGCAAAGTGATGGGGAGCTTTGGAGGTTTTAAGCAAGGAAGTAATGGGATTACAGTATGTTTAGAAAGTCATTCTGGTGGCAGTGTGTGGAGGGGGACCAGCCAGAAATGGGAAGATCAGTAAGTCGGCTGGTGCAGCAGCCCTTGGGAAGAGAGATGAGAGCTCTGGCCTGAAGCTGGGTCCCTGAGCGGCAGCATGGTGTGCCACTTAGGGATGCTTTCGAGTGATGAGTAACGGCACCTAAAGCACTACAGATAGGAAACTGTTTTCACAAATGAACAAGTCTGGAGTTAGAGGTGGTGCAGCGGGTTAGAGGTGCTGGGGCTCTAGGTCAGTATCTTTTTGATCCTCTTGGCTTGTCCCTTAGGATCAAGAGATGGGGTCTGCTCTGACTATTGCTGTATACAAATTGATGTCACCATTACTGGTGTCACCAGCCCTTTGGGGATGCTGACAGAGTCAGTGGAGTAGGAATTCAGACAGGGCACAGTGGAGGTGGATGAGTCTTGCTCCACAGTTTCTGGTGCCTTAGTTGTGAAGACTGGTGCAGCCGAAGGCTGAAATCTGAGAGAGGCGCCTTTATTCTCATGTGGGTGCCTGGACTAGCGTGACGCAGGGAAGCTCAGCAGAGACTGCCAGTTGGAGTGTCTACCCCTGGCCTCTTTCTGTGGCTCGGACTTCTCAGCATGACGGAGCCAGGAGTGTGAGCTCGGTACACGGAGACCAGAGGCTCAAGGCCGGCGTTCCAGCTGCAGAAATCACCTGTGCTTACTCTGCTGTGCAAGCAGCGCAAGCCCCCCAGATTCAAAGGGTCCATACATGGGATACCACCTGTCAACAGGAGGAGCGTTAAAGAATTTGTGTCCTGTTCTAAAACCACCACAGAGGCACAGCTCCACGGGGTCTCAGCCTGCACTAGCGGGGCAGCTAGAAAAGTTCAAAGATCTTTTTATCAGGGAGGAAAAGGACCCAAATCCTCCAAGCTGACTTTCCCTTGTTACCCATTGGCCAACAGTGGATCACATGGTTGTGGTCATTCTCAGCTGGAAGGGAGACCAGGAAAGTGACTCCTTCACAAAGGGACAGGATTGTCAGGATTGCCATAGAACTGGCCATGATTCATCCTCTGGGGCTGGCAGCACCGCTGCCCACACGGAATCAGAGTTCTGTTAACAAGATGAGCAGGGGCAGGTGGGATGGCTGTTCGGTGGATCAGAGCACGTGTCGTGGACAGCAGGATGAGATGCCAAAAAGACTGCTGGGAGCAAATGTGCTTGAGAAATGCTTCCTACTCCCTCCTGCCATGGAGGTGTAAAAAGCACGTTAACACACTCAAGGCTCCAAGAAGTCCTGTAGTAGAGAGACCTGCTTTGCTTCCCATTTATGTTTTTCATGGAACCCTTTCTGACATGTGACTTCTCTTAACAAGGGTGAATGAATACATTTTGGAAAATGCCGTCAGAAAGTTTTCTTCTTTGGGTGTGCTTAAGGAAAGTCTGCGAGACAGTCCTGCAGCGGCGTGTGCTTGTTTCCTGCGGTTACTTATGTCCTTTCGGCAGAGCGACACCATGTGCTTGGCATGGTGACGGGTGTCCAGTTGTCTAAGAGGAACAAGCCGGTCGCCGCCCTCAAGGAGATCTGAGTCAGGTGGGGGAGAAGTGAAAGCAGGTCGAGCGCGGGCAAAGTGCTGTGGGGCTTTGGAGGGTGGAGCGCACCTGGTTAGAGGAATTGGGAGGCGAGCCGTCTTGAAAGCATTAGGATTTGCTAGGTGGGCTTGATGTTTGTTAAAACTAAGAACCTCAAAGTGAGTGAATGCCACTTGGAAATTCAGGCATGAAGTCAAGTATAGCAGGTTAAATACTCTTTGGTTCTTTCTTTAGGTAGACTGTTTGGATGACCAGGTAAGCTGGTAGGTTCTGCATTTCTGGACTCTTCCCTGGGCAGGCAGGAAGCCCCTGCCAGTCCTTTGCCTATTTGTTCTCAGGTCCATCCCCGCCCTTCCTGTGCTCTGCTCTGCACTGTAGGGAGCTCATTTCCCAGGGTCCCTTGCCAACTGGCATTGGGGTGTTTGACCTCGGGGAGGCGCTGGCGGAAGACGCATGGAGCAGGGAAGAGGCCATGGTTTTCCTCCCAGACCTGTCCCCCCCACAGGCTCAACTTTCACATGACGGACCCCACCTCCATGGTCCCGTTCTGCTGGTCCACTTCACTGTGGTCTGGCTCCCACCAGAGGGGCCCTGGCCTTAGGCCCAGGTGGCCCTGCCTTCCCTCTGTGTCCCTCCAACCTGCTGGTGCCAATTTCCAGAGAGTCTCACTTTCCTCTATTGGGCTTCTTGGCCCTTCCATCTCTGTGTAAAGAATTCCCTGTATTCTGTTACTTCAGTTAAAATAACTAGATGGGTTTTTGTTTTCCTGACCAAATTTTGAGTGTTGCGAAGCCCAAATACACTGTTGATTTGTCTAAGAATACTCGATTTCACTGGTCAGTGGGACTCTGAGATCATTCATGCCTTTTCATTCATGAGAGAGAGTTGAAACACTAGTCCCAATCTTGATAAAATCCTGGAGGGATTTGACTTCTGTTGCTTGGCTGACTAAGACCTCTCTCTGTCCCTTCTCATCAATGTTTACTTGTTTTCCGAAGCAAAGAAGCCAAGCATTTGAAGAGGACTTGACTCAGAACTTCTAGTATGAGGGCTGTTTTTGGATTGTTCTATTTTGGACAAACAGTAATGAATTGTGAAAAGAAGGAGTCATTTATTTGACCCTTACAACTCCATTACTTTTGTCACATTAAAGGGTGGTGGTGCATAATATAAATATACAGGAATTAATGCCTAACAAGAGAGAGATACAGGTGCGTGGAACTTGGGGAAAGCAGAGATGTTTTAGGTAGAATGGACAAAGCTTTCTACCCTAGCCCCTGACATCTGCCACTTCTCCAGAGTATTGCAATAGTACTTTCTCTGCTTTCCATTGTCTAATTAAATTCCCCTGGCTACTTAGGTCCAGAGGGAAGAGGCCACCCATGCCTTGACAGTAACTCTCTCCTTTTAATTAGATGATAGTGATTAGTATACTGTGGTAATCATAATTTGTTCCCCGAGGCAGACACCCAACTTGAAGAATGGTCAACTTGCTTGTCTTCCTTAATTTCCATGGGTGGCCCTTGACGATACCACAGAGCATTTTGTTAATACTCGGAGTGGAGTGAGGGTTAAACGAAGTGTTCCCATAGACGCAGCATAATACCTATCATAATGAATGTTCAGTCGCTGCTGGTTATGATTGTGTTATCATCACCATCACTCAGTGTTCACTGAGCATGCACTCTGTGTTAAGTGCTTGACATGTATTATCTCATTTAAACCCCACAAAAAGTCTAGGAAGTGGGAACTAAGATAATCCTCATTTCACAAGTGAGAGAACTGGGGCTGGGGGGCAGGTGGCAAGTGGCTTGTTCAAGGTCATGAAACTGCTAAGAGGTGTAGCTGAAACTTGAACTTGGTGTATTTGATGCGTATTTTCTTAAACTATACTATCTGGACTTCCATACTGCTGACAGATAAGAAGTAACATACAATAAGCAGGCATTGAGGATGTACTAGTTGCACATTTAGTGTGGTGATTAAAGAACCTGGCTGGTTCCCTTCATCAGCAGTGTTCCATGGGCACACCTTGTGTGAAAAGCTCTCCATAGGGAGCGTTGCTCGGAGAACCAAGAAATAAGGCCCATGGTCTCAGTGAAAGGCCACTGTGACCCTGTCACAGACCTGTGAGTCAAACATGCACATAACCTGACATAGGCTGATGTGCACGGACCTGGGAGAGAAGGCAGAGGAGCCTTCTGTAGGTGGTTCTTGCACCTTTACCTGGTTCAGGAGGCAGGGCTTAGTATATAACAGACGCTACGTTCAAACCTTGATGTCACCTTTCTGCAGTATGGCCTTGGGTGAGTTTCTGTACCTGTCTGAGCCAAAATGTTCTCATGCTTAAAAGGGAGAGAGCGATGGGGACTTCACAGGCAGGCTTGAGGGCCCTTCTGATGCAGGTAGGTGTTAAATCAGTTATAGTTCCTAAACGTATTATTGTGCAGGGTAATGTCAGTATACTTAAATCAACCCCAAACAAACGCACAAATGGCCTTGAGCTGTTAGGTTCAGCGCTGCTAGGTTCCCGGTCCTGGGCCCTCCCTCCCCCACCCCCACCCCCACCCCCACGAGCCTTTGGTTATCTGGCAGATGCACAAAAGGAAATTAACTGCATGTAGCTGCCAGTGTGAAATACCCAGAAAGTCACCTCTGAGGAAAAGCAACACTTCCAAGAAAAAGTAAAGACACAAAGTTCAAAAAAAGAAAGCTTTTTGATTGGCCAGTGGCCCATCCTGAAGCTCTAAAGCAGGGGTGTCCAACCTTCTGGCATCTCTGGGCCACACTGGAATGAGAAGAGTTGTCTTGGGCCACCCATTTCATCCATTGTGACACAGAATCACAAAAAATCTCCTGTGTTAAGTAAATTGACGATCTTCTGTTGGGCCACATGCACAGCCACCCTGGTCTGCATGTGGCCTGTGGGCCGCAGGTCGGACAGCCCTGTGTCTAAAGGGTGATCATGTGGCGCATGGACTAAATTACTAAGTCAGTTTCTGAAATGCCTCCAGAAGGGGAGGGTGATGAGGACGGAGGAAGGAGCAGGATGAGTGGGGTGATGGGGAGAGGAGGCACGTGCTCCCCAACCCTGGGAAGTCCCACAGGTAGGTCGAGGATGGAGCACCAGGGCTCGATCCTCCTGTCCACAGGGCTGGACAACCTCCCTACCATCCAGTCTCCAGATGTCCGGAGCATTCTGCGCCTGAGGCCCAGCCATCTCATCCTAGCAGCTTCTGGTCTCGTTTTTTATACTGTTGACCAAACTTTGGGTCATGATGCTTTTCCGTGTATGAAATAATATTCCAAATATATTTTCTAAGACATCTGATCCATTGAACATGCAAAATCTAAGGTCTCTGGCTTGTTAAAATATGTTAAGTTCATTTACCAATGGTTAGTGTATTTCATTCTAGAAAGTCCCCCCCCCCCCCCCCCCCCCGCCCAGTCCTGTTTTATATAATGTAGTTGCTTTGGCAAGACAGTCACCTGTGATGCAATGGCATTTTATGAGTTGGGGAGAGGAGCCAGTGTCCGATAGAGAGATAACGGGGAAGGGAAGGGTACAGGGGGCAATTTCTGGTCACCCACGGGCCTGATTCTGAGGTGGCTGTGCCTCTAAGGCCGCCAGATTTCACAGGTGATAACTTGGGCCTTTTTAACAGTTGCATAGACTTGGGATTCTGCTGTAAGTGGAACAGGATGGAAAGGCCACACAGTCTCAGGCTGCCTCCTGGTACGGCCACTGCAGAGTCTCACTCTCTTCTTTACCTCTTTCTCCGTTTCTGTCTGGCTGTTCCTCTCATTCTCCTCTCTTCGTTTTTCACACTCTAGGTGGGTTCTCTCCCTTGCACGTCTTTTCTTTCCTGCCTCCCCTTTTTCCCTCCCTCCTGTCCTCATTCTGTTTCTCACTTGAGGGGGTGGGGCAGGTGCAGGTGCTAAAGGATCTGCCTGATCGGGTGTGCTGGTCTTTCTCTGATTCCTCTTCACGGGTTTTCCTGGCTCCTCTTGACTCTGGCCGGAGTCTTCCCGTCCAAGGTGGGCAAATGTGTTCCTCTCAGGGAGCGATGGCATGGCTTTTCAACGGCTGCTCTGTTGAGATGACTTTGTCCATGAAAAGCAGAAAACACGTCAGTCATCATCTTCTTCCCCAAGCCCAGAGGGCGGGCAGCTTTCACCAGGGAGCTCTGCTAAGCCGTAACCTCAGTCATGGACATACTCTTCCTCTGATGACAAAGGCCATTGTCTTTCTGATGACAGATCGAGGAAACACGGCTCAACATTGACAAGATCTCCGAGCACGTGGAGGAGGCTAAGAAACTCTACAGTATCATTCTGTCTGCACCAATCCCAGAGCCGAGTGAGTGTTTACCTAGGGCTGAGTCACCCAGCAGTGGCCTTTGGCACTGGGGCCGAGCCAGTCTTGTTTTTCCTTCCCTCTGTGAACAGCAGGGGAGTGGACGTACGCAGTACATTCCGCCGGTGTGCATGTCATCTCATCCTGCATTCTCCTGTGTCCTGTCTGAGGTCACCCCGCCCAGCCACGGGCAGCTCTGGTCTTCACAGCCCTGCATAATCCATGTGGCCAGACTTTCCTTCCCCATTGGTCACTCTCGGGACTAGCAGCCACCTTTACTGCTTCTTCCTTTCCCCGCCTCTGCCCCGCCTCTGCCCCGCCTCTGCCCCTTTGCTCGTGCTATCTCCTCTGCCTGAAATGCTTTCCCCAGCCCCCTGTCCAAGTCCTCCAGATCACGTGCAGGTTTTTATGAGGTGCTCCAAGGTGGTTCAAGTTCACCTCAGTCCCTCCCATCACGAGTTTCCTATTTGGTACCACCATGGAGGCAAACGTTTTCCCCCCTAATTATTTCACATTTTTGGAGTGGAATTTAGGGCTATGTTTTGGATTCCATAAGAACAAGGAGCAAGCTTGATACTGTTATTTTACTGTTCAGATTTTTCAATGACTGTCTGTTACCTAAAGATTAAAGTTGAAATGTGGTAGCGGCGCACATGGGAACCTTCTTGGCCTCCTCCCTGCCGTCCTCCCCCGTGTTACCTGCACTGGAGCCAGACGGGACTCTGTGCCCCAAGTGCTGCTTGTGCCCACAGGTCTTCCACAGACTGTTTCTTCTCCCAGAGACTCCAGTCTTAGTCTGGGTGACGGGTGCCCGAGGGAGCGCCTCTCCTCCTCTGTTGATTGGTCTTTTCTAACCGATCCTGCCTGCCTTTGTTTACCCAGAAACCAAGGATGATCTAGAGCAGCTCACAGCTGAGATCAAGAAAAGGGCCAACAACGTCCGGAACAAGCTGAAGAGTAAGAAGGGAGTCAAGGGAACAAGCCCGCCCCCCACGCCCCCGTCTGCCTCCCATCCGCAGGGTCCAGCTCTTCTGGCCCGAACCTCAGCCCCATGGGAGTGATGCCACTTGTTCCACCTTTGCCTGTGGCTTGGGCACTGTCCCTGGAGTGACCTGTTATAGCCCCAGAAACTTATCTGTTCTTGATCACGAGCGTGGTTGAAAGAGTGCACGTAGGACTGAAGTTAGGAGATGGGAACTCCCGTGTGCTCTCGGCCACTGAGTGGTTGTGTGACTTGGTCCTGTAACTTAGTCCCTCGGCCTTCCTGGTTCCCCAGCACCTGCCTACATTTGAATGGTAATGGCACAGATGTATAGATGCAAAATATATTATTTAGTCCATGGACACTCTTTGGGGAGGGCAGGCATATCACCTCCCATTACCCCGGCCCCACCCCTTCAGTTCAGAGCATTGTTCAGTGAAGCCGAGGTCAGAGATTGGATTCCCCTGGGGGCCCAGGAGGTCTCTCAGTTCCATGGCGACGGTGTGCATTCTTGTGCAGTGTGTTTGGTGAATGCATGTTCTTGGTCAGAGAGTGAAGTCAGCATTGCTCAGCCCAAGTTATTATTTCTTACCCCCAAACAAGTCACAATGCCTGTTTTCATGGGGGTGGAGGTCGGAGGTAGAGGTCACAGTAGCTGCTTCCGATAATAGCGATGCTAGCGTGTCTCCCACTGGGCCAGGCACTCTGTGGGCAGTCCGGTTGAGTCTTCGCATCAGGGCCGCGAGAGGGGTGCCGTTGTCCGTTACATTTTTATGGGCAAGGGAACACTAAGAGAGGTGAGGTGGCTTTCCCCAAAGCCACACAGCTAATAAGTGGCAGGACAGGAGTTCGAGGCTAAGTTTCCTGGTGACAAAGGCTCATGCTGTTAACCACTGTGCTAAGATGCAGTCAGAGAGGACCCGGTAACGGTAAAGGGCGTGCAGTGCCAGTCCTGTGGTGCACACGTAAGCTGACGTTTTGAGATGGTACCCGCCTGTCGTTCCATCTTCACGGGCTGGCTGGCTGAGAACGAGCGAGGGGGTTTCGGCTGGGCTGTGTGTGTCTCAGAGGAGAGCCGCAGGTGTGTGGCCAGAATAACCTGTCTCTCTCCTCTCCAGACATGGAGCGGCACATTGAGGAAGATGAGGTCCGCTCGTCGGCAGACCTTCGGATTCGGAAGTCACAGGTAGGGCTTTCTCTGGCCTAACAGTCGTCTAGTCCAATCTTTTATTCTTTCTCTTAGCTCAGGGTTTTCTTAAAAAATACAATTCTTACTTGGAACTCAGTTGGAGAACTGGTAAGGAAGGGGGAGCTGTCCAGGGTAAAGCAGAGGACCGGGGCCCAGCCCTCCTGGCCCCTCTCTCACATCCTCCTTGTCCAGGGAGGCCCCTGAGGGGCTTCCCAGGGCTCCCAGAGCATGGCTCAGGATTTCACGTGCCTCTTTGTGTCACGGGCAAGGAAACTGAGATCTCTCTAAAGATGGTGTGTCGTCAGTGGTCCAGTTTGGAGTTAGGCTGGTTGGCGGTCATCCAAGACATGATCCTTGTCCTTAAGGAACTGGCAGGATGTTCCGGCGGCATAAGGAACCTACTGTGTAAGACCTGACAGGGGAGCAGTGTGTGAGGACGTAATCTGATGCTCGTGCTCTCAGTGTTAGAAGGTCTCGGGAAGGACTGGGGGTAGCCAGAGGAACCTGGGCCTTGGATGGGTAAGAGCACGCCTAGGGACAGGCTCAGGGATAGAGGTTCTCCCAAGAGGCAAGGGGACAGGAGCAGGGTGTGTGCGAGTGCACGTGTGTGTGTGTTGGGAGCAGCAGTGCTGGTGACGGGGCTGTGGTAGCGGTGAAGGGTGACCATGAACAAGGGCAGCCCATCTGGGTAAAAGGCTGTTGCGGGATAGTGGACATTGAGGTTTTGCTAGAGAAAGTAGTACCATATTCCAGAGGTCCTTGGCTGCTTGTCTGATTACCATTGAGCAGCCTGGGTGCATTTACTTCAGGCTGCAGTCTGCTAGGAAGGTAATCTGGTAGGTACTGGATGTGGGGAGGGAGTCTGGCAGCGTTAGAAAGCAAACCAAGGGTTGTGGCAGACAAATGCTCCAGGTTCACGTGGGTGCAGGGCTCTGAGATGCACAGATTATCTTGTCTGGCCTCACAGTCACCATATGATGCCAGTAGGGCAGATGCTGAAGACGTACTTTGGAAAGGTCTCTTCCATTACTGTAAAGTTAGGAAATGAAAAAGTTGAGTTTTACATGCTGGTCTTTTTTTGTCTTTATTGTTGTTCAAGTACGGTGTCTCCATCCCCGCCCCCCCCAACCATTCCCACCTTCTACCCCCGCCTCCTACCCTCGATCCTACCCTCTTTGGCTTTGTCTAAGTGGAACCTAGTGGAACCTCAACAAAACCAATAAGCAAGCACAATGTACATTGGGCTTTTGATTCCAAGGCCAGTGCTGCTGGAGACCAAGCTGTGGCAGTTAGGGACCTCCCACCTCCCTCACCTCCTGGGGCTTACCGCATTTGCCATTATTCCCACAGCACTCCGTCCTCTCCCGGAAGTTTGTGGAGGTGATGACCAAGTACAACGAGGCTCAGGTGGACTTCCGTGAACGCAGCAAAGGGCGGATCCAGCGGCAGCTGGAAATCAGTACGTGTCTGAAGTTCGGGGATGCTTTTCCATGTCTTCCTGCCACGTGGCGGTCCGTCCGGGTCGTGAGACCTGGGGGGAAGCTGTAGCCATCATGCTCGTGGCTTCCGTCTCACATCCTGCAGCCACACCCAGGACAGGTGTTCCAGCGCTGGCTCTTCCTGGATGCTGGTTCTTGGGCTGCAAGGTGGCTCCGTGTTTATCAGGCCCAAGTGATTTTGCTCTTGTGGGAGCCAGCGTTTCCTATACAGAGAGGACACACACCAAACAGTTGCTGTCCAGGGGACCCATGCCATTGTTTGTGTCTTTTTGATGGTGAAGAACGTTTATGAAATGGAAGGTACAGGGCTTCTTGCCGTGAGGCGTGATGACGTTAGTGGAGCCATGGCCTTTAGAAGCTGAGTAACGAGGAACACAGGGCCCTGCGGGGTGGTGTGCCCTGTAAGTGGAGGAAGTGTAGGAGCAAGGGAAAGGAGTCAGGAAAACGCAGGCGTATTTAGGAGTGGCAGGTTGTCCAGGGCCTGGGAAAGCGTGCATCTGGGAGAAGCAGTGTGAGGTTCACAGGGATGGAGGGAGGCTCACCCAGCAACCGGCTCCTTGTCCTGAGGGCCTTGGGCTCTGTGGCGTAGTGGTAGGGCCAGTGAGCGTTCTGAGCTGGGAAGGAACGTGGTCAGGTGTATGCTGCAGGAAGGTAATTGCTAATCACGTTAAGGATGAATTGGATTGGGGAGAAATCGGAAGATAGATGAGTCAGGAGACTGTTGGCAGAGTGTTGTTAAGGCCACGGTCTTTGTGGTGGAGTTACCGTAGTCTTAATTTTCAGAGAACTTTTGAAATGGCATGCCTTGACCTTGTACTTGATGCTGTCCTTCTTTTGTTATAAAGCTGGCAAAAAGACAACAGATGAGGAGCTGGAGGAGATGTTGGAGAGTGGAAACCCTGCCATCTTCACTTCTGGGGTGAGTGACTGGGGAGCTGGGGTGCATGTCCCTCCACAGAAGAAGGGGGCCACTGGGGAGTTCCACTCGGGTAGTGAGTGAAGGGTGGGCTGCAGGCGTAGGGGGGCAAGGGAGGTGAGGGGCTCGGCAGGAGGGTGTGTGAGGGCTTCAGCAGGGGATGGCGGCTGATGGCCTGTCTTTGTGTGGCCGCTTGTAGATCATCGACTCACAGATTTCCAAGCAAGCCCTCAGCGAGATTGAGGGACGGCACAAGGACATTGTGAGGCTGGAGAGCAGCATCAAGGAGCTTCATGACATGTTCATGGACATCGCCATGCTGGTGGAGAATCAGGTAAGCGGCCGTGGGTGCCAGTGGGGCGGGGAGGAGAGGGGACCTCAGGTTCTCCTGAGAATGGTGAGGGAGGGACTGGGAGCCAGGTGGGGCGAGGTGGAAGGATGATCAGAATTTACTTAGTGGGGAAACAGAATCCCAGTGTCCCAGGGAGAGGAATGCTCTCTTGAACCCTGATGTGTGGGGCCATCTCGGCCTTGTCATTCTTTCCTGGCACTTTGGCCTCACAGTTATTTCTAGTTAACATGGGGTTTGATGTGTCTGTCAAGTGCCTAGTTCCGCCTGGAGTCAGGCTCTCCTTATTTTTTTAGAGGTTTGGGCTTTCAATGATGATGCCTGAAAACAGTCCCCCGGTGTGAATTGTTTCACTGGTAATAATGAAAACATGTGCTCTTTTCCCCACTTAACGGTGAAACGTTCGGTTCAACAGTTTTCAGTTTTTTCCATTTTTGGTTTTTATTCTATATTTGTTCTTCCAAAAATGTTGACACTTTTTGCCCAGGAACGAGAGCACACAGCACGGTGAATGAGGGAATAGCACGATATTTACATAAAAACTCGAAACACTCATGGAGCTTAGCAGGACAGCTTGTTCTGACCCTGGGTGCACTTCTCCGGGGTGCGAGTCTTGTCCCTGTGTGTGGTGTTAGTGTCACACGGTCAGATGGCACCCAGTCCTTACAAGGCAGCTAGACATGGCCCACTGTCATGGTGTTGTGCCACCGTCACTGTGGACCTGCAGCTGCTCGGCCAGCTGGACAGGATTGAGAACTCCCTCGGGAGAAGGACGACCATCCTAACTGCAGCCGCAGCACTGCCTGGCTGGTTGTTGACATTGGTTCCCTGCTCAGGGCTCAGGGGCCTTTGGTCTTTGAGACCACGTTTCTAGTCCCTCCAGCCCCACTTTTCTTTCTTCTCCCCACACTGCTTTGCCGAGGAGCTGGTTTGAGATTTGAGTGCTGGTAAGTGCCTTCTCTGCCTACGGACTGCCGTAAAGCGAAGGGTTGGGCTGAGGGAAGTGTAGGTAGGTGAGGAGAATTCCCATCCTAAGACACTGGAAATTAATTGGGATGACACAACCTCCTGCCCGTGGGTGACAGCTGGGAAATGGTTGGGAATCTTGTTCAGAGACCACTGTGTCTTAGCCACACAGCTTGGGTGCACCCTGTATATCACCTAAGGGGGCCTGGGAATATCTCTTACCGAAAGCACATGTCCCCAGCCTCAGATATTATACTGAGTACCTACGGTGTGCCAGGCACCGTTCTGTAGTAAACAGACTTAGTTCAGGACAGATGAACTCGGTTCAGGTCCGAATGGCCAGGAAGAGGCCAGGATCCTGGTAACGCCCTAGGAACATGTAGTTACCGGGCATCCAGGCAGTGTGCTCCAGGTGACCAGCCCAGTACCTGTCGCAGAGAAGTGATTCAATGAGAGTGGCCACCAAGGATGGGAACTGTGGGTAAATCACGGGGGGAAAGGGGAAGTGTGCCTTCCAGAAGGCCGCACATCAGGCTTCCTGGATGCTCCTCCTGGCATCGAAGTTTGTGATGTGGGGAGAGCCAGGACTGCCCTGGGGCGGGGCTGGTGACTGAGTGTGACCAGTGCCTGTTCTCTGCAGGGTGAGATGTTAGATAACATAGAGCTGAACGTCATGCACACGGTGGACCACGTGGAGAAGGCACGGGATGAGACTAAAAAGGCTGTGAAGTACCAGGGGCAGGCCCGGAAGGTGAGACTCTCCTGCTGCCTTCAGACAAGGGTCCGTTATGCACGCTGTCTCTCGCTCTTTCTTCCCTCCGCCTGTCGCTTTTCCTGCTGCTGCCACCTCTTGCGTCTGGGGCAAGGGAGCCATGATTGACCGTATTGAGAACAACATGGACCAGTCAGTGGGCTTCGTGGAGCGGGCTGTGGCTGACACCAAAAAGGCGGTCAAGTATCAGAGCGAAGCTCGGAGGGTGAGCGCCTTCGTCCCGGCTGCTCCTACTTGCCTCTCCTCTCTCCGGTCATCCCCACTCGTGTCCTCGAACCTGTGCCTTCTCTCCCTGTCCCGGCCTCATCCAAACCCCTGTGTCAGCCTTGCCTAGAGACTAGCTGTCCTCCCCTCCCAGGTGTGCCTCGCATGGATCTGGCTCCCGGGCTCTCCCCCAGAGGCCCACACTGAACACAGTTCTGTCGTGTGGCTGGTACCCCGTGGGCGTGGCGCTTGCACAGAGCTTGTCGTCTTTCAGATGCCACACTCGACTCCCCTGTCTTCAGAAACCTTCTCTTCATTGTCTTCTGCTCCAGCAGCCCCAAGCTCTGCCCCCTTTTTCTCTGCCATGAACCCAGTGCTGTGCTGGTTGCCATGTAAACATCTTATTCCTATATCTCAGGGAGCATCTATTACTTCTTCTTCCTAGAGGAAACCGTGGAGGGGCAGGGATGAGGTGTTTCAATAACTGGCTTCAGGCCCCGTAGTCAGCATAGGAGCTGGGGCTCGGACTCAGATTCTAATTGCGCTCTTTCCACCACACCGTCCTCTCTCCCCACCCGCTTCCTGCTGGTGGTCCTGATGCTGGAGGCCTTCCAGCTTCTCTGCCCATGACTGGTAGCCAGCTCTGTGGCTTCTGCTTTTTAGACTGTTTTCTTCTGTTTCTCCTGGGCTCTGATATTTTTGCTCTTCAGTTCCTTGTTTTCCTTCTAACTTTACGTATTGCTCGCACAGGGATTTAGGGTGCGGGGGAGTTATTTTACGTGACGGACCCGGGCGGGTTCACAGCAGGACCATAATCGTGCTTTTCGGTCCACAGCCACAGGGGCGGTCAAGGGGTGGTGCACTTTATGGGAGAGATGGACAGAAGTTTGACATTAGGACTGTGTCAAAATCATCTTTACATTCCTTCTTGAAAAGGAAAAGCGAGTCACTTTATATCTTGGCCTGTTGCTACTTGGTGGCTCCATGATAGCTCCTCTGACATTTGTGCACACGTGCGAGACCGCAGTGTGAGCTGAGAGCTGATGGAAACTCCGTGTTTCTATCTGGAATACTTTGCTAGCCAAGAAGTAATCTAACAAACATAAAATATCCTAGCAGATGTGCCCATGGAGAGAGGTAGGCTGTTTTCTTTGAACTGATAAGATGCTTTCCCTGTCGAGGTGAGAGGGGGCTGGGTTTTGGATGAATTATCGTTGCTCTTTGGTTGTTTGTAATAATGGCTTGTGTTTGTTTCTCTCACCCCTCTCCAGAAATTGATAATTATCATTGTGGTAGTGGTTGTGTTGCTGGGCATTTTGGCGTTGATTATCGGACTTTCCGTTGGGCTGAAGTAAGGGCGGCCTGAGAGGCTGCTGCACTGAAATGTAAGTAAACGGAAGGTTCTCGGGACTTGGTGTCGGCCCCCTGGGATTCTTTCCCACTGGCCTGGGATTTCAGGTTCCACTTCTCCCGCCTTGTGATCGTCCTCGCACACACTGAGCTCTCTGAACCTTGCAGTTGCCTGTGCACTCTTGAATCTCTTTAGAATTCTGTTCTTGGGTTCCGGCCGCAGTCCATGGGTTGGGTCTCCTGTTCGTTGCTATCCGGTGGGTTCTGCCTCTGCTCTTGCCTGTTAGTGTGTTTCGCCACCATTCCGGGCCTGTCTGAGCACCTCATCGGCACACTCCTTCCTTCCTCAGCAAGCATGCTCCTAAGCTGGGCACCAGCTGTGTTTTCGATCTGTCTCTTCTGAATTCTTACTGGGTTTCATGGATGTTGGGCTTTGCTTTCATCTCCTGTTCACGTAAATGAAGCTTTGAATTGGGATTGGGGTCTGTAGGGGTTTGTGTGTGGCCGACTGGTGGGATTGAGAGCAACTTAGTAGTTAACGTTTTTCAGTGGTGAATTGTGCCAGACAATATACTCAACACTGTATACATGTAATATTGACTCCTCACCCCTATGAGATAGGCGCTATTATTATCCACATTTTATAGATGAAGACACCTCGGCTTACAGAGAAGTTAAGTAGCAGAACCAAGTGTGAACACACAGATAATAGTGGACCTAGGAGGGTCCTTGACTACATCTCAGTTTCTCTTGGTACAACTAGGTAGCTATTTACCATTGTCTACGAAGTCCAGCAGGATAGTGACTTTAAAGTTTAGCCTATTAATTTCTCGAAAATCTGGTAGAATACAGCTGACCCCTGAATCAGGATGTCATGTATATAATGGTAACGTAATAAGAAAGATGCAGTTATTGGGACTGGTAAAACTTAAGACTGCTAAGTCTGTGACTTCTTGAATATTATTTTTTTCTGAATAAAATATAGTATTTTTTGTTTAAAAACTCATAAAACACGAAAAAGGTGAACAGAATTGATGTTTAATGTTATGGCTGATAACCTTGTGGCACATTGACATGCTCAGAGGCAGTTTCATACAGTTCAGACTATGGTTTTCTAGTTGTAGTTACCTGTGGTTTTTTCACCCCGTTACAGAATTATGAGCGTCATTCCACACCACTAAAAGCTCTTTGTAAACCTGATTTTCAACGCAAGGTTGTGAATATACTCTCAATTATTTGACATTTTCCCAATGTTGGAGTTTGTTATTATTGTTCTGCTGTTACTAACAGTATGACTAACTTAGAACATAGTTTTCTCATTTCTATTTTGTCTTTATTATACATTCAGAGAAGTTGGATTACTGAGGTAAATAGATAGAAATATTTCTTTTTTAAAAAAAGATGTTATTTATTTATTTTTAGAGTGAGGGGAAGGAAGGGAGAAAGAGAGGAAGAGAAACGTCAGTGTGTGGTTGCCTCTCACTTGCCCCCCACTGGGGACTTGGTCTGCAACCTAGGCACATGCCCTGACTGGAATCGAACTGATGACCCTTTCATTCATAGTCCGGTGCTCAATCCATTGAGCCACACCAGCCAGGGCAGAAATATTTCTAAGACTCGATATGAACTACTGTGTTGATACCTAGTGCTGACCCTTCACTTCATTTCTCTCCCCTTCCTTCTGCATGGCCAGAAGGTCTGGAAGCCACATCACAGCACTAACCATTCACCTCCTCTGGAGAGATGCGCAGCAATGAGGCGATCAACACATCTTCAGTAATTAATTGATTGGTTCTTTATTCCCCCAGCATTTGGCGTCTAGCCCTTTATTATTATCAGTTTTTTGCTTTTTTTAAAAAATAATCTTCAGTTATTTTTTAAAAAAGATTTTTTATTTATTTTTAGAGAGGGAAGGGAGGGAGATAGAGGGAGAGAGAAACATCAATGTGCGGTTGCTGGGGGTCATCGCCTGCAACCCAGGCATGTGCCCTGACTGGGAATCGAACCTGTGACACTTTGGTTTGCAGCCCGAGCTCAATCCACTGAGGTACACCAGCCAGGGCTCAGTTTTTTGCTTTTAAAGTTCAAGTTTTGTTCTGACTCTCATTGGAAAGGATGTTAAAATTAAGCAAAGGCATAATAGTGGATATCTCCTCATATCCTTGGGTGAAAGATTTCTTGCAAATCCATAATGCCCTGTACCATTCCTAATTCCAGGAATTCAGAATGTAAATAGTCATTTTTTAAAGTGAGGAGGCTCATTAGTATATTGTTTTCAGCTGACGTGCTAAGTCACCCAGCAGTTGTTAAGTTGCTCACCATGACGTATGCCGTATTTCCTAATGAAATCAGGACAGATTGTTACTAGGTCTCGACTCCCCTCTGTCTCCATGCGACCTGAGAGAGAGAGGTCTCTGAACAGGAGGGAAGGAAGACAACCTGCATTTCTCTTCCCTATTTGTGTAGCAGTTATTGCTCTAGGAGAATAACGTTACCCCCTTTTCAGAAAGGAAAGTTCTTCTTGCCCCAAACATACGTAACTAATAAGGTGGAGTAGCCATAATATGATCCCTGAACTGTTCCACACTCTTTTCAGTGTGTCTTTCTGCCTTCTAAGGAAAGTGGAGCATAAGGGGAGTCATGGAGAAGATTCAAGTCCCAGAAAGCTTCTGAAGCATGTATTTGAAAGGCACTGATGTGGGCCCCACAGAGAGAATAGGTGTTTTTTTAAAGATTTTATTTATTTACTTTTTAGAGACATGGAAAGGGAGGGAGAGAGGGAGAGAAACATTGATCAGTTGCCTCTTGCATGCACCCTGGCTGGGTCTGGAACCTGCAACCAGGCAGGTGCCCTGACCAGGAATCAAACTGGCGACCTTTTGCTTTGCGGTACAAGGCCAACCAAACTGGGCCACACCGCTAAGGGAGAGAGCAGGTGTTTCAACAAGTGGTTGTGCCTCCCCACTGACAAGTCCTTCCGGGGGAATGTCACAGCCTGTGTGAATAACTAGAGAAGGCCCAGAGATTTTAAAAATTTTCCCTCTTGTCATAGGGCTTTACTTCTTAAGCAGAGGGACGTTGAATTTCAGGTCCTGTCTTGGGCATGTCTGTTGGATTTCTCAGGCTTAGTGTTCACTTTCCCCAGTGTTCTCCTTTTTCCAGGTACTTCTGAGTTTTCCTCTCTACCTTCTAAGTCCGTGGCTGATTCATAATGTCGCTCCTCACTGTCACCCTGTGTGCTGATCAGCTCCCCCTCCCCCTGCCTCCCTTACAGCCCGATTGTACTCTCGCCTGGTGTGGCCACCTTGTCTGCAGACGGGAATGGACTTCCAGTGGCCTTCCTGAGAGAGAGCGGGACCCATTCCCTTGTCTCCTGCAACCATCCGTGGACCCGACCCCGCACACCACCCAGCCCTGGAGGAATCTGATCCACCTGTGCGACCCTGACTTTTCCTCAAACCCTTCTCTCCTGGAGTGCCCAAACCAACCTGGCTTCTCTTTCGTCCCTCTGCTGTGTCAAATTTGGCCTCGCGCCTTGGGAAGCCAATGATTTGAGACCTTCCCAAGGTGCTGTATTTTCTACCTCACGGAGTGTTCTTCTCCCAAAAATTGCATCGTACTTTTTGTTTTAGGAGGGGTTTCTTTAACAAAGCAAAGGGATTCTTCCAAGTTACGGCAGCAATAAGGTTCGGACTTGAGTCTTCCACCTGGAAGGATCCCCGTTCTCACCATTTGCTATATCCCTGTGTCCTGAAAGCACGAGGGATTGGCAGATGCCGTTTTGGTCTGGGAGCTGACTTGTTTGAAATTCAGCCTTCAATTAAGCTCAGTACGTTCAGCTTGGCAGCCACCCCACCCCCGATGCCCGTCTGCGCTGCGTCCTCACGTTTACTTTCTGTGGTGCCAGCGCGATGCTGATGCTGTCGTCTGAGGGCACCATTTGCAGAGGCTGAGTGAGAGTGAGGGATGTTGCTTTTCACAGTCAAGTCTTGGAAACTGGCTGCTCAGTGTTAGAGTCATGCTTTGTGAAGCCGCTGCCTTGAAGCCAAATATGTTTCGCTTTTAAAAAATAATGTTTGACACTTAAAATTGGGCCAGGAACAAGGTGCTCGAGTCTCCGGCTCCGGAAGCGCTTCAGACTGGGGCCAGCCTTCAGTCAGTCATTTCACACGTTCCAGAGGAATTTCTGTCATTCTGTGCGATGTAAATATTTTCATGTGTCTCTCACGAAGTAGGAAGCTAGACGCGGAGGACATTCTAACCTCACAGAATAACCCTGATCTAGGCTAAAGATTAGGTTAAGAGACATTTGCTTACCTGCAAATGAATCACAGTAGTAACACGATCTTCCCACGTCATCAAGAAACCTGCTGGTTCTGTATCAGTCCTGGGAGAATCTTAGACCTTTGGGGTGAGGACTAAGTTGATCTCCATTAAGTCTGTCTGCCTAGCAGGTAGGCTTGCCAAGGTTTGACACCTCCCCCTACCCGCTGTCGAGGCTGGGCTTGCCCTGAGAACATCCCAGAGCAATTTGGTATCACTTGTGTGACCTTTGGAATGCCTTCTCTCCGGGGCTGAGTCAGTGGGGGGACGCCAGGGACTACTGAGTAGCTCTTCCTTCTACAGGGTTAGTGAGCTTGACAGGTTCTTTGTCGCCGCCCCCCCCCCCCCCCCCCCCCCCGCAAGTTCTTGTCAGGGAGAAAGCAAGCAAAGCAACAGCCAGGACATTTTCAAGTGTAGTGATTCTGCTGGCCCAGTGGTGAGTCTTTTTGATTCCCTGCTGGTCCCTGCCAGTCGGATTTACTAATATATTTCAGCATTGATTTTAATGCTTCCTAAGACGGGCGGTGCACCCTCACCCAGGCACTGCCCATTGGCTTCCTTTGCCAAGGCTGCTTACTCCCAGTCATCGCCCAGCACCCAGACGGAGCCCAGGGGGCGCCCTCGCACCCTTGGCTGTGAAGTCGATAGCGCTCTGGCTCCTGCAGCAAGGCCAGACAAGCGCTAATCACAGGTGTTTGCTATGCTGAGACGGAGGGCTAGGGCGTGTAGTTGGGAATACAGTAAGTGAAGGGTTTTGTTGTTTGTATGTTTTTAAAAATGTAAACTTGATTATTTTATTGCTATTTAAAAATAAATGACTTTATATTGATTGTGAAACACTTCTGGCTCTATTTCCCTGCAAAGCACGTAGTGATTGGGTGCCACCATGTGGCGGCTTTTGTTTAGGTTTCGGAAAAGGGGTTTAAATCTTTTTTAAACGTGTGCTGGCTCAGGTGGAGCAAAAGCTCTAATTTTTGAAAATGGCTCGACTCTCGGAGGGCGGTGTAACTGTATTTGAGTTGCAGGGCTGAGTGCTCCCCCCAGAAGAATTTGGCCCCCTCATTGACAGTACTGGCTCCGGGGGCAATGGGGTGAATCGGTGTGACGGTGTCTAGGCAGCGGGACACACGAAACGCTGTCGTCGGAGAGGGCTGTCGACGGGATCTCTCAGCTAGAAGTCACATTCCCACACCCCGGGCTCTTGAAGCCAGATCCATCTCCCCTCTCCTTCGTGTCCCACCCCTCCTCCAGACCCACGCTGCCTCCCTTCCCTGGGACCTGGACCTGCACGGTGACGTTATCTCTCATTGTGCTTTTTCTTTCCTCGTCTGGGTAAACAGAAGAAGGTCATGATCATGATCTGCTGTGTCATCCTTGCGATCATCTTAGCTTCTACCCTTGGGGGCATATTTGCCTGAAAAAGGTGAGCGGTCTGTGGGGAGGGTGAGGCCTGCCTTCGTCTGCCTGACATGCTCGTGTCCTGCGGGCACTCGCTGTCACCAGGTGCCCTGATCCGGCGGGATTGGGTGTTAGAAGAGACGCTTCCTAGTGAGAAGAGTGAGCGAGGAGTGAGTTGGTAGCAGGTAGACAGGGAGACAGAGGTGGCGACCTGTGCCGCACCAGGTCTGGTGGCAGAATGCCTTGTATAAGGGTGGTGATCTCCTGTGGCAAAATTTGGGCCATGCCACCTGGGAGTGGTCCAAGGATAAAGAATCGGTTCTTGCATTAGAAGCACCCTGAACTCCTTGGAAGAGGGCCGCACAGCAAACCGGATGTCAACATGTTTCTTTCGTTACAAGGTTAGGACAGATTAACGCAGCCTTGTGAGTAGCCTTTCGCCTCTGCAGGAGAGGGGTTAGTGATCCGGATCTCGAACACCCTGCTGTGTAATATTTGATTTTCCCCCTCCACTTTTCTGTTATCTCCTTTAGCCCTCGCAGCTGGATCCACGACGGGCAGTTTTAACCCTCCTTCCACCTCGGTGGTGCCACCACTTCCCACTGCGGACTCAACAGTGACTCCTTTTTCCATGACCAAACCTCCTACGACACAGGGCATCATCCACCAACCACCTACAGAAAGTTGTGCAGGGGGAGCCTTATGACAATGCAGAGCTGGGTGGCAGGCAGGCGTGAAGGAACAGAGTGCGGAAACACCTAGCCAGTCGGAAAGACGGTTTACAGGAATGGGCTGCAGGCTCACAGGCACCTTGGTCAGGAAGTGAAGGCAGACATGACAGCACCCCGGTTCACCAAGATCTCGTGTTCACTGCTGCAGGGTCAGCAGGGTCAGGGCACTTGTTACATCCTTCAGGTTCTTCTAGGTCTCACCCTTCCCCAGCCCGGCATCAGCCTCCTCCTCCAGGCTCCACTGGCCCTCAGAGTGCAGTGCTCAGCGGCAGGCACCACGCACGCCTCGCTCAGTCTGTGTCCTGTGCTCAGCACAGCGCCTGCCGCTGACAGGCGCTCCACTGTCTGTCAACTTCATTCCCTGTAGTCAAGATCTGGTTTCTGCTCACGGACAGGTCCTTGGGTTTGCCTCTCAACCCCTTTAAGGCACCAGTGGAAAATGGTCTGTTAGTACCAGAGGCTGCATGAAATGCCTGGAATGGGTTGATCTATTTATGTGAAAATGAAACAGGATCCCCCTTACAGCAACTTACACTCTGAAGTCCTCTCTCTGTGGGGGGTGATGGTGGACTTCTGTCGGTGGCCTCTCACTCTGCTAAGATGCTTGGCCCCAGCATGGTGGTCCACTGAACTGAACGTGGACCCAGAACACAAGGAACGGGTTTAGAGCGCGGTTGGACTCACGGCAGTCAGCAGTACTATGCGCTGTGAGGGAGGAGCTGGAGGTGTTCAGTGGGAAAGGGGAGGTGAGACTCGCACTCACCTCCTTTCCCTGGTGCACGTTGCTAGCTGAACCTCTGTCGGCCAGCAGTGTGTGCCCCCAAAAGTGTTCCACACAGTCCCCAATTCAAGGTCCATGTTTGTTCTATGCAATTTAGTAATTAATTATATTTCAAGAGGTTAATGGAAACTTACACTAAAAATAGTATGCAACTTTTGAGGACCACACCACTGTTGAGATAAATGTGTACTTTTGAAAGTGAATGACTTCCTTTGCAGGGGATCTTGTAAAGCGGGGATAAAAATATTTGACATTTTAGTCAGTGTACGGTCTACCCACTTTCAAAAACAAGCGGTTTAATATTTCTGTCAATTTGTACTTCCTTTAGTTTGAACAATGGATAGAAAGCTACTACTGGACGATAGCTTAATCTTGGTAAGGGCACAGGGAGCTGCAACCTCGGGGCCCTCATTTACCCAGCAGTCACTGCTCCGGTGTGGCGTGGCGCACGGCACTGGCCCAGGACCCGCAGGGACACAAAGGCAGAGCCACTCTTCCTCCTCAGTGAATCTCAAACCTGGGCAAGGCCACACGATTCCCACTTTTATCAGTTCCTTTTGCTAAGAGGCCAGGGTGTGTTCCTGGCCGTACTGTTCAACATCCCCGCTTCGGAGATTGAGAGAAGATGGGTAGCTGGGCATAAATAAATATCTGTTGGATTAACCTATGTGCGGTCGTTTTTTTCTTTGCTTTCCCAAAAACATTAGTTTGTTTTTGTAAATAGTAAAACGTTACAGAAACTGGCTTCTGAAACACGTGCATGTGAAAGTTAGTGTGGATATGAAGCCCGACTTGCATCAGAGGTGGGAGAGGCAGCCGCCTGCCATAGCCCTGCAGGCGCTCGCCGCACAGCCGGGGAGGGCCCGGGCTCCCGAGAGCCCCTGAGGCCTGCTTCTTCATCATCGGAGGGACTAAGGGTGACCAGTGAGAAGTCATAACCAGAGCTGAGACTCAAATTTTATTTACTATAAATATAATGCACTTAAACCAACAGACACAGCCCACCTTTCCAGAAATCGTCCACAGCGCTTGTTCGCTGCTCCTTGGTTCTGACATCGGAGCTACCCAAAGGGAACACACATGCAGACTCCTCCTCCCTGTGCCTTCACTTCCCATATTCTCACTACACGCGTTCGGGCAGGTAGAACTTGCCCCAGTACCGCCCCTTCTGGGTCAGGTCGTAGGGGCTCAGCACCTTCCGTATCCCCAGCATGTTGGCGGTGGCTATGCGCTCAAAGGTCCAGGGGTTTTGGTTGTTACGTTCCCGTTCCTCTTGGTCTTTCCGCATCTTCTCTAGCATCTCACGGCTCACCGCCTTGGCTGGGAAGGGCAACTTGTGGGCGACCTGGCTGAGGAAACCTTGGACCTCTTTGAATTCACAGCGTCCCCCCATCTCTACTATGAGGCGGCCCGTCCTCACGGGAGTCACGTAGTGATCAATGGCGCCTTTGCCTCCCCCCATGCGCTGTCCCATACCCTTGCGGGTGATGGGCTTGAAAGGGGCTGGTACTCGCCACAAGGCAAACATGTTCTTGGGGTCCATAGAGCGGTTGATTGTCAGGCGCATCATTTCGAAATGGCCCCAGTGGAGGTAACCGCCACCCAGTGCCTAAAAGCGAATGGAGGAATTAGAAGCACGTGGGGATTTAGGTATCTTCCATGGGCTCTGTTCTTACGTCTTTTATGGCAACTGTGCCTTCAAAAGTACTCATGACAATAAGAGTTCTAGTAAGTACCATGGAAAGCCTAGGACTGAGTAATGAGTGAGAACAAGGGTGGACCCACTTCATGGGTAGCCAGGAAAGGCCTCTTTGAGGGAGTGACATTCAAAGCTGAGGCCAGAGCAGTAAGAACGAGCCAAAGGAGGAGAGAAAAGTGTTGCAGGCAGAAGAGTGGTGTCGGCGAAGGCTGGATGAGCCGGAGAAGCCAGTGTGGCTGAAGGAGAGGGAGGGCTGGGGGCTGTGGGCATGAGGTTCTGAGAGGCAGGCAGGGGCTGATCACAGGCTGTGGGGAAAGGACTTTAAAACATCGCTCTGGCTGCCTGATGGCAAATAAAGCCTAGTCCGCACCCATATGTGTAGCTACTGACATTTAAGCCTTCGTGGAAGCCGCTGGGTAAGGGAACAGCTGTCTCACATCGTAAATACTGCATAGTTTTATTTTTCCAGAGGCCTGAGAAGATCTCATAGTCTGATTATGGAGTAAATTAGGTAGCCTCTTTCTTGCCCTGCTTTTACATTATTTTTACTCTACATTAAAAAAAAATTCACAACTCAAAACATTTACTGATTATTGCACATCAGTTTCAAGAGCAACAGGTGGCAGTTTTAATAAAACCAGTGAAAGCAGAGACTCAAAGAGTCGGAGATTATGTTGATCCCTGGCTCCCACCCTGCAGTTGCCTGATGCTGAACTCAACTCACCAAGATCGCAAAATTGCCTTCTGTGAACTCAGTAGCTTCTGTCGAAGGTCCCTGTATGTCACGTAAGTTTTTGGGTTCTCTTCTGACTTTTGGCACAAGTGGTACCCTTTCAATGAATCTCAGCTTCGGCTTTTCAGGAATGGAAACATCTAGAAGGAGCACAATTAAGGATAAGTGAACTGCACCTCTCAAAGGATTCCTTTTCTTCCTAGAAAGATTTGTAGCAACCAGGAGAAAGTGTTAAATAAAAGTTACCGTGGAACTTTTGTATAGTTCCAAAATTATGTCAGTTTTTTCTTGTGGATGCTGTTGCTGACACCGGGATCCTCTGGCTATGACAGTGGCTAGTGTAAATGTTTGCGAATCTTTGAAGATAGCAAAGTTTTAACCTTCAAACCCAAATGCATTTATCAAATGCCTACTCTGTGCCAAACACTCTACAGGGACCATTTGGGACAGGACAGAAATGTAAGACTCACAGAAGAACACTAGCTGACATTTTTTTTTTAACGTAGTGCTAGAATTGAGCTGAATGCTTTACATGCATTATCTCATTTAATCTTTTAAAACAACTTTATAGCCTTGGACTTTTTTAGGGTTTCCTTTTTAAAAGTTCTGAACTTTTTAATTTTCCACACATATATCAAAAAACCAAATAAAAAAAATTGCACAGCTCATTGAGCGCAGGCTGTGAACCAAAGTGTCGCAGGCTGGATTCCCAGTCAGGGTATGTGCCTGGGTTGCAGGCCATGGCCCCCAGCAACCGCACATTGATGTTTCTCTCTCTCTCTCTCTCTCCCTTCCCTCTCTAAAAATAAATAAAACCTTTTTTTAAAAAAAGGGAAAAAATGCACAGCTCAGTGAATTACCACAGAGTGAATGCTTAAACACACCCACATAACTAGCACCCAGATCAAGAAGCAGAACATGAGGCAGGTAGTATTTTTAATCTCCATTTTACAGAAGAGGGACTGCAAGCCTAGGGACATATTATAATTGCGTTTAGGCCATTCAGTTAATACAGCAAAGCCAGACAGTATGACGCTTACAAAACAAACCTACACTGCATCTGTGGGTGTTAACAGGGGTAGCAGAAAGAATACTCCACTGTACCCGGAAAACCCCTAAGTTCTCCTGCTCTGCCACATTCTTGTTGGGCAGCTTACGACCTAGGACTCCCGAGGTCAGTGCTCTTCCCTTTCCTCAGGCAGGGGTGCTCCATTAGAGACTCGCACACGTCCTACCACATGTAACAGCGTGCAGGGTGAGGGTGGGTGGGCTGTAATGCAGGTCAAGACACCCCATGTCTATCATGTCTGGCATTTTGGGAAAAAAATTAACTTGTAAATCATTTCTACAGTAAAACAAGCATGGCTCTACAATGGAGTCAAATATAAAACAGAAGACTTCAAGGAAACATCAAGTTATTAACAGGCTATTCAGAGTTACAGAAACTGCCCCCCACCCTCCAAGTTTCTATACGAAGCTAGAGAAACAGTAATGCTTCCTCTGGTCTACAGGCCCATATGTACTTCTGGAGCAAGTAGTAGTGTAACAATTACGTGTAGAAGGCTCTTATAGGTCCAGCCTACATTTTTGCAATTTCCAATATATTTGAAAAATTGCATTTTTGCAATTTCCAATATATTTTTTAAAAAGGGAAATCAGATGTACAAAATTGCCACTTCCCTTCAATATTTACATTTAACAAATTAATGCTTTTCACATAATCTTGTTAAGTGGCTGCATATATGTAACCTCGTTTGGAGAGAACATCTAAAGTCTAGATTTGAGGCCCACTGGCCCTAGCTGAGGGTGGCCATGGGGGGCATTCCCGTTATACATTTGCTCCGTAAACGCAGGGACCTTTTTGGGTCTGCTTTGTTCTGTAACTGGAACACTGCTTGGCATACAGAAGGCCCTCGATACATATTTATTGAATGACTGAATGGAGAAGGAAAGCACAAGAACGCTCCGTCTTCACCCCAACCCCGCGCTGGGTTCCACCAGACAAACCGCTTACGAACATGAACAGGGCAAATCAGCTCTCACCCTCAAAAGTCGGCACCGGGAGCAGCGTCTTCAGGCCAGCACTGGCGGGCGGCGCTGCCCAACAATCTGTACAGAGACAAATGAAATTAAACCAGGAAGGCGACAGGGCCAGGGGCAGATACACTCTGGGCCAAAGGCACTCCTGATGGAGGTGTCTTGAGGGGCGGGACGCGGTTCCACTAAATGGGTTCGCAGGCGCCCAAAGAGACCACCCAGCCGGGGTGTCTGGGCGCCATCCCCGCTAGGCGGCTGGAATCCTTTTGCACGAATCTTGGCAGGAGGAGCGGCAGCAAAGCGCAGCCCTTACCGGCGCTACGGCAACCGTCCACAGGACGTCTTTGAGTTTGAGCGGTAAAGGATAGGGCATGGGGTGGAAAAGGACTGCCTGTGGGACCGAGAGGACTTCTGACCTGATAAAGGCACCCGCAGGAGGGGCGCGCTGGCGCGAGCCAGCAGACGCCACATGGTCACGCGTGTCCAGCCGCGCCGAGCTCCCACAGCGACCACGGAGGTTACCTTCACCCAGAGTGCGGCACTGTACAGCCCCGCTGGAATTCCCTCTCACCACTCTCCGCCGGGCCGGAAGTTGCATTTGCGCGGGTCCCTTCCGCAGAGAGTCCCCACGGAAGTAGAAGAAACCCGAGCTTCCGGGCATGGGTTCCGGTGCTGGCTCTTTGACGCTCTGGGGTCTGCCCCCAATCTGGGGTCTTTTCCTAGATGAGGGTGGCAGCACGCGGAGTTTTCTCTGCGGATTAGTGTGCTGAGAAAACCTGGACTCACATAGCAATTTGGTTATGTTAACCTGCAAGTAAAAAAGTCTCGGCGAGAGGCAATGACCTTTGAAATCCAAAAAGAATTATAATTCTGCGAAGCAATGTTTTCGGAAGAAACCCAAATCCGATTTAAATTGGGAGGTGAAGGCAAGGGGTATTCATGAGAAAAGTAAGGGGAATAATCATGTGACTAGAAGGCAAGACTTTATGTAGGTACAGAGAAAGGACACAGTGACGCTAATTTTAAATGTTTTAAATTTCAGGTCAATATTTACAATGTCTGCTTTCCTGTTTTCTTCGCAAATAGTTGTTTGCAATACAGAGCTGCTGTAGGCCCAGTACAAAAGTTATTTTGCCTGGTTTTGACCTTCCAAAGGTTTGAGGAGTGAGAAGTGCTAGGCACTTCCTCAGGGATTTCAGCTCTGACTTCATTTTAAAGTGGCTTCATTCATGTTATATTTTACAGTTCCTTACAATTCACTACATTCCACCACTTCTCTAGGGTGCCCCTCAAAGACTGATTCATCATTGTATTAACATTTACTGAGCGCTTGCCATCTGCCCAGCATTTAGTTCTCCCAACAAATCCACAAGGTAAGTCATTACACCCATTTTTGCAGGTTTCATCCTGAGCATCAAGGATTTAATTTTCTCAGGTTTGCAAACAGTACAAGTAGAACTTGAACACAGTCTGTGTGACTCCAGAGACTCCAGTGATTGGAGAATATCATAACTTGATATCAAGTTAAAATTGTAATTATTCCAGGAGGATATTGGGCAAATCATTTATACGGGTCTAAAGCTTTTTAATGTTTAGAACAAGAGTGGATCTTTTTCTAAGCTTCTAGGACACAAATGGGATTAGCAAATTGAGACAGATGTCTATTGTGTTTAAATTGCATATAATTTTTAACGAGCAAAAAAGTACTTGGTAGCAATCTTCCCTCTCTCCTTTGCAGCTTCACAAATTTGCATAACTGACCGCACCCCTAATTAAAGTTTAGGCGTTACCTGCCACGGCCAGTAGAGGTCACAAAAGCGCTTTTAATTAGTCACTGAAACAACTGAAATGAGGTCTTCAGCACTGTGCCTTCTGTAATAATGACCATGGCTACATTTTATTAAGGCACTACTCAATGAGGAATTACAACTTGTCGTAGATCTCAGGTCAGTATCACTCGCCTGTCTCCCACCCCTGCAGTTACAGATGAGCACACACAGAATTACTAGGCACGTAGCTGAAACAAGATTTTCATACATGAAACCAACCTGTGACTGTCTCCCTCTTCACTGTCTCCCACGCTGCTCTTGTTCCTCCAATTTCTATCATTAGAGCAAAAGTTGGGGGCAAGACTGTTTTTTAAATTTTTTCAATTGTAGTTTTTTATACTATTACAGTTGTCCCAATTTCTCCCCTTTGCCCCCCTCCACCCAGTACCCCTCACTCCCTCAGGCAGTCCCCTGCACCATTGTTTATGTCCCTGAGTCATTCCTGTAAGTTCTTTGGCTTCTCTGTTTCCTATGCTTTACACTTCAATGGCTATTCTGTAACTGCCCATTTGTACTCCTTAATCCCCTCACCTCTTTGCCCATTCCCCCACACTCCCCACCTATCTGGCAACCATCAAAACCCTCTCTGTATCCATGATTCTGTCTCTGTTCTTGTTTGCTGAGTTTGTTTTTTAGATTCAGTTGTTGATAGATGTGTATTTATTGCCATTTTATTGTTCATAGTTTTGATCTTTTTCTTAATAAGTTTTCTTTAACATTTCATATAATCATGGTTTGGTGATGATGAACTAACTCCTTTAGTTTTTCCTTGTCTGGGAAGCTCTTTTTCTGCCCTTGGGGGCATGACTCTTGTGTGTGCACACACACGTTATTTTCGTTGTCTAATTTGTGGTTAAATAAGAAAAAAGTCTTTGTTTAAAGTAGTTTTTCCCATTTTCCAGTTGCTCATGATTATCTATTGAATGGAGAAAACTTAGAAAACAGAGAAGCAAGCAAAATCAGTCATTAATAATTCTATCACACAGTGATAACCACTATACCTGTCTGGTATAGGTGTAGTTATATGATGCTGTGCCATCTGCTTCCTTCACATGAATGTCTTTTCATGTCAGCAAGTGTTTATTTTCTACATGAGTTTTAGTGACTCTTCAGTATCCCACCATATCTCCTCTGGGACATTTTTTCCATGTCATAAACGTTATGTCATGTCATGTCATGTTATGTTATATTATGTGAGAGCACTGTTTACCACTCCCTAAGGGTTCCTTCATTACAGTAACAGTCCTGGCCTTTTGGGGGGATATAGTGACTTACCTAGTAGGTATGTTTAGGATGGGGACCTGGGCCTATGTGGTTCACACCTCTCTCTCCCGGAGCCAGACTGGTACCAGAGTGCAGGTCTTTGCTCTGAGATGCAGGGTGAGGGTGGGGGCAGGAGACCTGTGACAGGGCCGTTAGGTCTGTCTGCTCTGGCGTTCAGTGTGTATATGTGTATATATATGCACACACACTGCATATCTAAGGCATATATATACTGTAACTGCATATCTAAGGTTCATACTTTAATTGTCTCATCATTTTCACTCTTGCATATCTGTGTCCACTTATCATTCTCCCTTTTATAGAACTTTCAAAATTGAGATTTTTTGGGGGGGCTAAAGTTGAGTGTATTCTAGATGTTTTGATTCAAATTTTCATATTCTTCTCTAAAAAGTTTGTGCCAGTGTTGACTTTTAACAGCAGAGATTAGAATTATGATGGCCTTTTAAAGCTTTCATGTATACATATGCCAACACATATTGTGAGTTTATAGATTTATCTATATTTAGTATATAAAATCACATATATTTATATAAGGTGGGGTTATAGATGTATATATACATTTACTATCTAAAATATATTATGTCAAATTTTGTGTTAAATAGAAATTATTTATATTAAATGTATTTTAATATACATTTAATAAAATGTATCATAATATAAATTATATTTATATAAAATGTATACTCATATATAAATTGTATAAAAGTATCCATTTAAACTCGAATTTACCCAGAACAACTATTGGAAGTGGAAGTGGAGAATTATGACATTAATGTAGTTTGCCTCATTTGGAAACATCTCAGGGTCTCGTGAAGTAATTTTGGCCATTTCATGTGTATATGTATGTTTATAAGTTCAAACAAGTGGCTAGAAAAAGAGTACTTGTTATATGATGCAAAAATAGGAGTTTCTAAAATATATCACTTCATTTGCAAAAATAAAGGAGTGCCTTGGTGGATTAATCAAGCTCGGATTGGTCCCCCAAAATATCAGCCGGGCTGTCCCATCTCCCATCACCCTAGGTTTGACTGACAGCTGGTGGTCAATGCCTTTAAGAAGCTGGATTTTATTTTCACAGGTCACAGATGTTAAGACTCTAGAGAAGTTTGTATCATTTATTCTACACGTAGTTTCCATGTTTTCCCAGGAATATGGTACCGCCGTAGATGTCCACTGTTTGGCATAGATTTGAAATGACCTGAAAAAAATTCCAGCCATCCTTTGGAGAAATGCGCAGTAGAACGTGACCACCTTGTCCTTAGTACTGGGTGAAATTGGCTGTGATGTGCTCATGATTGAAAGGTACGTAGTCAGCAACTCCTGGAAACAAGCGCAGAGGGACAGGAGGTCACCAAGGTGCATATAACCATCCCCACTCCCAAAGGATCAGCCCATCATTAGAGAAGTAAAATCACTGTAGAGCGAAATGGGCAGCTGGGTGAGTGTGGGAGGAGCGCTGGACTGAGGTTTAGGGAGTCCTTGCTGGCAGGCTCCAGGTGGCGCTGTGGAGCATGTCTTCGGGCAAACCCCTTACATTGTGTGAGCCTCATACATAAAATCGCACAAGGAATATTTACCCTGGATTAGAAATAATGACTACTAGATGCCTAGTATAGTGTCTGACACATAAGTGCTCAATAAATGGTGATTATTATGAAAATGGCTTATTTAATAGAGCATTTGTGGCAGGAACTTAAGTGCACTTTTGATGTTTCTGAGAATTTTTGTCCTTCAGGGCAGGAAAGCTAGATGATGACAGTATCGATGATTGGCTTTGGCATCAAACAGAATAACAGTTCCAGGCCCAAATGTTTTTGGATCTCTGAGGCCTGTTTACCATCACTTCCTTCAGAGAAGAGTAACAACTGACCACTTGAGAATAAACCTGAGTTAAGTTCCCTAGGCAATTCTTGAGATGAAGGTGGCAGGGGAACTAATACTAATAATGATTAGCATTTTGAACACATGCTATGCAAAAGACATTGCACTTACTCATTTTAAATACATTATTTCTAATCCTCACAATAACGCAGAAGTGGTGATCCCTGTGTCCATTCTATGGCTGTGGAAACTGGCTCAGAGAAGATTTATTACTTGCCAAATGCAGCTAGTAAATCAGAGAAAGAGCTTCTAGTCAAGGCCCATGTGGCTCTAAGATTCTTATTATAGGCTTTGCTGCAATTCCACAAGTTCTGATTAGCCAGATTTCTGTTAAATACATGATAGACTGTCAGAAAAACATCTCTCCCACCAGAATCTTGGATACTGAGGCATCTTTACAGAGCCCAGTCTTGGCTATGCTGTGACTTTGTTCGGCTGAGTCACATCTCTCTGCACAGTGACAATATCAGATTAACCAAGTAACGTCATCCTTAGGCAAAACCACACACCACTGCCCCTTAACTTGGAGCACATTTTAGTTTTTCTGCAAAAATTTTAAAGAAAGACTTTCGCTGAACTCTGTGATTTATTTGTCCCACTCGCCTCCCGTACAGTGCACGGACGGACTTTCCTGGCTCTGGAGATGTGAAAACAAAACAGTAACGCCAGGGAAGGGGAGGAGTGGATTTTGAGCGAAGCTGTGATAGCATGCTCGCTCTGGGCTGGACTCGGCTCTGGCACACACGGGCTGTGCGCCTCGTGCAAGCCCCTTCGTGTCTCTAGGACTTAGTTCCTTTCTCTGTCAAAAGAGAGTCACTAACACCTACAGAGCGGGTGTGTGAAACAAGAAAATGTAACATCACTACACAAATAGCTATTATTCTGTCCCTCATAGTTGTTTATTACTGGTGGTGAATTCACTGTGCTTTTGTTTTATACATACAGTGTTTACGTTTTCAGTCCCAAGGCGGCTGTCTTCTTCAATCACATAATAGTTTTTCCGTTTTTTCTTTGTCTCCCTTACATTATTTGCCTTTTCCTTCTTCAGCCCTTATTGTTTTAAGTAGATTGATCCACTTTTCTTGTTCACTGGATACTTTTCCAGAGTGGAGGTAGGATGCTAGATTTTTTTTAAAGCTATGTCAGATAGCTATCCATTCTATCTATCTATCTAATCACCATATATGTACTCATAATATATTTGTGTATGTACATACATATAACCACTGTATATATTATTGTATATGCACATACAATCTTACAATTATTTACTGATTAAATGAATGAATGAATTAAATAAGGAAAAGAAATCTGTAGCCTTCAAACGATGGAGGAAATGCCCACATTTCTTTTATCCTCCCACCTTCCATCAAAGGTGTTGTGCCACTAAGGAACTGCCAATACGTCTTGTGATTCACATTTTCAGCGATGTCGTTGATGGAAGAGACAACAAGGCCCCAAGATGTCATTGTGGTCTCGAATCTGTAAGAATAAAACCATGTGTATGATTAACACTTCACTTTAGGTCAGGCAATAAGGGGTTAAGATGAAGGGAGAGAGACGTGGAAATGATTTAAAGATCAGGTAAAATCACGCTTAAAAGAGAAAAGGCAAGTGATTGAAAAATATGAAATCACTTGGGATTAAATGAAATTTAAATGAATGGATTTAAAACAAAACTATCAATAAGCAAATTAAAATGTGTAAATGTCTAACAATGAACAGCATTAGGTGAGCAACGGAATGAACATCCACATTGGATATTTTATAATTATGAAAATTGTATTTTTCAACAATTTTCAGTAACACGGGAGGAAGCTTATGCAATAATGTTAAGTGAAAATGTGGGGTACACATTTTATATGAAATATCAATCTATGCCATGGATATGGTGGACACAACTATTTGTAAGATGCATAGAGAAAAAACCTACAAAATTATAAAAAAGAGCAACAGTAATTATACTGTGGATGGAGATAGAAGCTTTGTTTCCTTCTTCATGCTTCCCCCTCCTCAAAATTTCTGTGTATATTTTCATTACATTTACAGTCAGAAAAAGAAAAGTCAGGCAACATTAAAGCAAGCTCACAGAAGTAAAGTATATTCAGAGGGTTGTCTGAAATTAAATATTCTTGAAATGCAATTTTTATCCTGACTTGTCTATAGAAATTAGGGAACAATAAACATTCTACAAAGTCTAATTTTCTCCTCTGTGGTTTATTTCCATGTTCTACTCTTCCCCAGCAGGGCAGTAGAGGGAACATGAGCTTCAGATCCGCTCAACTCTGGGTTCAGATCTCAACTCTATTAGTTACATGTTATGTGACCTTAGGAATGTTAGTGAACTTCTTTGGGCCTAAGTGATTCTGTCCATAAAATGGGAATAATTAGATCTGTCTTGGTTTTGTGTTCAGTGTCTTTTGCCTGTCCTGACTTCTTTTTCTAGAACTTCTTCTATACCTCCAAAAGCTTCCGAACGTTTCTCTTTCCAACATCCACAGTTAAACATATCTGGAGGAATTGCCTTTTTCTCTAAAAGTCCTTCTCTCTTCCCGACACTCCTGTCAATAGCGGTGAAGCTTCTTTCCCTTGGCCCCCACATCCAGCACTCACACAGCCCTGGGGACTCCCCCTTGCCAAGAGGCCATGTATGCAAGCTGAAGTCCTCATCACTGTACAGCTTCATCACTGTAGTCACGCGTGGCCTGGCATTGAATGTTTTACAACCTGGCTTTTCACATTCGAATCTTGCAGTGCTTCTGTGCAATATGCAGTCCAGCCTCCTTGGTATAAGGAAATACCTCCTTGTATTTCAAGCTTTTTACGTTATCACCCAATCTAGCCTTCCAGGCTCAATTAAATCTCAAATTCTCTTGTCAAGCTGGCCTACTCATTGGTCTTGAATTCCTTGCCCATTCCTGCCTCGAATGCTTTGTGTTAGCCATTCCCTCTCCCCAGACACCACCCTCTCGCATGTCCTGTGTAGCACCTATTCTGTGAGTGCAGTACAAAGCCATGGGCCTTCTTGACTATTCTAAGCCACAGTGGACTCTCACTCCTTTGAATTCGTATTTTTTTAAAACGCTATCATATATTAACCTGTATGATTTAATTTTTCATGAGAGATCACAGGCTCTCAAGGAGCTATTAAATAAAAATCTATTAAATTATGAAAAGGAAAAAAGTAAGCAAATGAAAAAAAGAGGGAGGAAAAAATGGGAATTCAGGTTAGGCTTGGGGAGAATGGCTAACGCCACTTGGAACACTCACTTGAACATGGAATTTTTGCGTTTTGCTTCTTCTAGGACCACAAGCAGCACGGATCCACTTCTCACACTAACTTCAGTGGTCACGTTGAAGAGCAGGTCCACCCCCCTCAGCTGGTTATTGATGGTGTACATGACAGAGATGTTGGATGCGGCGGTGGGGACAGGACTAGGATAGCTGGGTAGAGTTGGTTGCACCTCATGATCTGTGAAGAGCAAGGAGGCCACATTTGTTAAAGATTATGGGTTCTGTATTATATGTGCAAAATCCCTGTGGTTGGCAACCCATCCCAGAAAACATTTCAAAAAATGGCGATGAGTTTGTGGATTGTTCTGAGGAACTGATGTGATCTATGAAGCTCTCATTTCGAGTCTGGAGAGCTGATCGTAGGCTAAAGCACTGACAGTTTTACAATGAACACTGATTTTGTTAAAAGAACTTGTAACTTGCAGGGAGGGTTGGGAGTCCTAAATCATGTATTTCATGGGATACTCACCATTTAGTTGTTGTGTTTTTTTGTTAACGTCAAGAATCTGGAAGCAAAGGTAGTGCATTTCAGAGTATTTAACAAAGCACCTGAGCAACTATTGTGGAATCCTGGAAGAACTCCGTGGTCACCTGGTTAAGGCTGGGAAATCACTGGGAAGTGTTTGCAGCTGTGTCTGGCATGGCTGGGATTAGGTTACTTGATTGTGGTCTCTCTAGAGCTTGTGCTCTGAGGTAGAAAAGGAGCTTATTAACCTCTGCTTGTCTTAGAATGTCCACACAACATAAAGTGAACAATACTTTATAGTAGCAGTTGAGTAGAAAGACAAGTTGGAGGAATCTATGCCAAAGACTAGTGATCTATGGAGTGATAACATTTTTATGCAGGACTCCCACTTTCTAAATGCATATTTTGGCATTGTATCTCTGTATTATATTTGTAATCAGGCAAAACAAAGATATGTCCAATAAAAAGGTTGTATGTCCAAATCCTGCCCCATCCCCTTGGTGTGCCGTGAGCACCAGGGATTCATGATTAGGTCTTTAAGACCTGGCTGAAATGTCAACTCTGTTCTTCTCCTAAGCCTCTCAGACAAAGTCAATGATGGATGCTGGGTTACATTCTCTTTGCTTTTGAACTGCATATGGCTTTTATTTCTATTTACTAGTTATTTTATTTTTCCACATATTGTGTTTTTTTTTTTTGTCTACATCTTTGTCAGCTGGCTTTGTAAAGAGAAGATATGTAAGATACTGCATATTTGGTATATTTGTCAAATCAATGAGTGAAGTTACATGTTATTTGATTGTTAGGGTCACGGATCTTCCCTTTCTATCAGCATCTCACGAAATGCTTTGCTCATAGTAGGTGCTTCCTAAATGCATGCCGAATGAAGTAGACACAAGGGCTGAATTCTGCATGCAGGGTGGGTCATGGCTGTGTGTTCTCACACAACCCTTGGGGATTGGAAGTCAGATGTGCTTCTACCTGCATGAAAGTAACGGGCATAAAAAAAGCCTGTATGCCTCTTAAAATGGATCCACATAGCATTCCTGATGTAAGTAGCCATTTTATGACATGAGGAGAGACAGATGTTAAGAGTTCTTACCAGGGCTGCAAGATAGGTGGGGCACATCCAGGTATGTCTTGCCTTCCAGGGAAGGGAGGATTTGGGCAATAGACATGGGGTTGTGGAATTTCCCCTGCTTAATCTCATTAAGTATTGCATCCATAGTCTTCTGGCAATTCCATTCCTTGTTAGGTTGCTTAGGTGACACGAAGAGAGCCTGGGACAGGGGGAGAGAGAAAGGGGAGGGGGAGGGAGGGAAAAGAGGGAGGGGAAGAAGGGATGGAGAGAGAGAGAGGGAAAAGAGGGAGGTGGGGGGAAGAGGGAGAGAGAGAGGGAAAGAGAGGAATTAAGCATAGCTGAGAGTTGGCCTTCATGTGCCTTATAAGGGATACACTTGATCAGCAATCTCAGCCCATTAACACACTCTGGTGGCTGTGGTCACCCACCCAGATCCAAGCTGAAGCTGCATAGGAACACCATCTGTCTTGTTCACTGCTGCATCCCCACCACTAAGCTCAGTGTTTGTCACATAGTAGGCACACACTTAGATTCAGGGAACGCTACTGGGGCTGCTGTATTTACCAACAGTTCTTGGACAGAATGAGGGCGAGGGCTGGGCAAAGCAAGCCCTGGGGGAGTGTCAGTCTAGGACAACGTGGCCATCCAAACACAGTAGACCTCTTTTGTTTTGCGTTGTCCTGTGCACCTTGGTGGACTCCTCCCACACTTTGTGATTGTGTTGGGACCGTCAGCCAGAGGCTCCACCACCCTGGCCACAGGGGCGGACTCCTGGGCTGGGCTGGAGTAATCATGCAATGTCATCCTCTGGGTAGCGGTGATTGGGGGGCACATGCACTAGACAAAGTCCTTCCCTGATATACACACATTGGGAGGGAGAAGCATTTTCCCCTCCTGGGGTTATCAGCAGGTACCATGCAAGTAAGCACTGAGGTGCTAGTGACCATCTTCCTTGGCCACTTCAAAGGAGCCAAGGGGCAGGAAAGAATGGCAAAAACCAGGGCTGAGAGGTAAAAAAGAGTCATCTCCGATGATCATGATTGGAGCCCTTTATTCTCAAGAATCCTGAAATCACCTAATCTAGCCCTGGACACCCCAGTTTATGTGAAATAGCTAAGTCTCCATTTTTCTCCAGCAAAAATTATTTGGGTTTTTGTTATTTGCAAACTGAGTCTTGGTTAATACACCAAGCAATTCACTCTACTTTGCTGAATGTTTTTGCCTCATGGGCAAAATAGAAACTGTAACTCCTACTCACCTTTGGGGGACCCTTATGGGATGATATGCAGCATCATTTTGCAATATATGATGCATAGCTATCATTACCACCTCCCTCTCTGTAGGTCGGTGCTGACCACAGCCGCCAGCGTGTGTTGTTAATGGGCTGAGATTGCTGATGACCGATTTACCTGAAGCTTGAGATGGGAAATGGGAGAATGGGAGGGGAGTCAGGAACAGCTCCATGAGCAGTAGTATGAACAGTTTCGACAGGCACAACCATCGCTGTGAACCTCGGCAACCAGGAACCGTACTTGCCAGAGGCCACTTTGTAGGGCAGTTTGGTTTAGGGGCATCAGGTAGGTACCCCTCAGCAACCATACCTTGTTCACTTGTCATATTCACCTCCCAAGTCCTGCTCAGTGTGGGGTAACGCACTACCAACACCAACACTCTAGACGGGAGTAACATATTAAGCTGTGAGAAATCATTAATAACCTTGCATGAGGAGGTTCATCGGATCCCTTTTCAAGTTACACTTCTACTAGGGGAGCCGGAAAAGCATGAGAATATTGATGGAAGAAAGGGGAGAACTTCTGGAACAGAGGGAATGCCTCGTGAGAGCCTCAGGGATGCAGTGTGGGCAGCTTAGGTCACTTGAAGGCCACTGACTTCCTAGAAGGGGGTGAGTGAAGGCTGAAAAGGAAGCTTAATGTCACCACCCTTCTGCTGGAAGAGACCTCCAACAATTATTGAACACCACATTGTGCCTGTGATTTTTTAAAATACCTTTACAAGCTTGTTATAGTGAGGAAAAATGAAATTCAGGTAAATTCCACATTTCCACAAGATGGTGGCAGATCTACGATTTAAACCTAAATTGTTATAGCTCCGGAGCCCCTTGGTGTTCTACACCAGAACACTTTGGAGTAGAAAAAGGTCATATATCACACACTTGGTGGTTTCAGGCTCTGGGCTGTCTGGGTAGACTCTGAAAACGGGCCACCAGGTGGTCAGGAGGAGGCTTTTTGTCATAACTGATGGGAAATCCACGTGTCCTGTTATCTGCACATGGCTGAGGTCCTGCCTTCTGATAGGAAAAGCTTTACTTCTCAGGAACAGCTTATCAGAGTGTACCCTGCCGGTGATAAAATCTAAACAGAATTCACAAATCAAACTAGCCAAAGCAAACACCTGTGTGTCTTGTGCTAAGGGTGAAGCAAGGTTATTTTAAGTGACTCATGACTGAGCCCCATCTCCCATCCCTTTCACACTGGCCCTGCTTCTCCACAAAGCTGTCTCAGCCTAAGCCCTGGGATTGGTCCTGTACAACTTAGCCATGGGAACCCTCAGCCTTTTGTTCCATAGCAAACTCCATTGACCATGACCTGACGCAGAAGCTGACTTCTCAGCTGTTGCTCCTATGCATGGTGCCTTGGAGAGAAGATTTTGTATTTCCTCTTATGTTTAACATGAACTAATTTTTAGTCTGTTTATGCCTTTTGCATAACTTTTCACGTGTGGACTGTTAATACCAGCCTCTGTCCACTCCTCTTCCCAAAGGGTTTCTAACAGCAGTCCAGAGCTGTGTTAGGTTGAGGGCTGGCCTTGTAACTCTGTGACTCTCTGTTTCCTGGGCTTTCTGAGTTGGGAAGTTCATTCATGATGTTCTTTTTCTATTAATCCTGCAGGGCATTTTGAGACTTGGAGGCACAAACTTCTCAGTTTGGGATAGAGGGTTGGGCCACAGATGAACCTTTAGTTTCTGATTCTAGTTGGTTATCTCTCTCCACTATCTGTGGGGTGTTTTGCATGAGAGGATGGTGCCCTAATCAACCCTAATCAAGCAGCACCTTATGTAATTTAAGCCTGGGAATCTATACCAGGGAAGCATAGTATGGACTTGTTACCAGACACACCTGGTCCCGCCTTGTACAGGGGCTCTTTGTGAGGTGAAAATGGATCAAGATCAAAATAGAGCTTGACCAAGATAGGGTGTTCAGTCAGCATTAGATTATTTAAATCAATCATTTTAAATACAAGCCCCTCCTTTTATTTTGGCTCAAGATGAAGGTTTATAAAAAGAACACCGACTGGTAAAGTAGAATTAGAATAATTCAATATTTTTGAGGACCTATATTAATATCTTTTGTATATTTTGTATATGTTTTATACACCAAATTTTCATTAGTCTATAATTATTATGAACAAATGAATAATAAACCAATACATTTCTTGGATTCATTTGTTTCTTTTTTTTCTAAGGAAGGGGAAATAGTTCACGTAGATTTGTTTTCACTTTACCTATCAACTAGGGAGGAGTTAACACCTGCATCTTACCAGTAGAGAAAGTGAGGCACAGGCACCACAAGGAATCTATCTAAAGTCACACTACCTGGTCTTCCCTAGAGATATGAGAAGAATCCTGGTCTCTTGACCCCATAGTCTGGTCTCACTGGCAGGGACCCAGCGAAGAGTATCAGTGATGTGTTTACCTGCATGGCAAGGCCAGTGCTGTAGATGTCCCCGATGATGCCATTGTCTTTGATCTTCAGGCTGATATTCTCCACCGTATCCTTTAGCACCTGACCAAACAGGGTCCTGTATCCTTCCTCTGACCCTACGGGGATCTTGTTGTACACACAGGTCAAAGCCAAGGTCGCCATCGCTCCCGTGTCTGTGAATCATAGGGGGATAAGACAGCCACCACCACAACGATACGGTTAGCGAACATTTACTGTGTGCTTATTGTGCTCCAGGCACCTTATCTCCTTGACTCTTCAGGACAGTCTGTGAAATAGGACCTATAATGATCTCCATTTGAGGGATGAGACCATGGGGTCTCTGGTTGAGTAACTGCCCAGGCCCATGCAGCTAGAAAGCAGCAACACCAGGCCTTGAACCCAGATCTGCATGGCGCCACAGCTCATGCTTTTAATTCATGTAGACTGGCAGTGCGTTCAGCCCCGCTTCTCTTATCCCAGTGTTCGTCTTTCAAAAAATGTCACTGGTTCTTGAAGGCCTAGCCGTCACCCCCTCTCCGTGAAGCCTTCTCTGGTCACCTCGGCATAACAGGCAGTCTCCTTCCTGAGCTTCAATGGCATCGGCCGTTTACACCTGTTCTGCAGTCTTGGCACTCTGCTGCTTTGTTGTTACCATGCTCCGTGAACCCCTGGACAGTGGGAGCTCAGCAAGGTACAGGGGCTTTTCCATTGTTTTCGTGGGAGAACATGTGTGGGCTGAGCGAGCAAGCTCTGGCATGATAAGACCAGGACAAATAAAAGCCTTGCCAGATGGCATCTTTTCTTTCATTGATCTTTCCTCCCTATCCCCATCTCCACCTTAAAGTTGCATGACCTCATTAAAGGTGACAGAACTGTTCATAGCAGTGCTGTGAAAAAATGTCCAAATTCCCTGTGCTGGCAGAGATGCTCCAGATGGGAAATGGAAGCCAGTCTGTTCTCCACCCACCGTGAGGGGACTTGCGTAAATATCTACCTGCTTGTAGGCCTGAAGGAGCTCAAAGTACAAGAGGTTTGCTGATAAGGCATGCATAAGGGGGTGGAAACCTGAGAGAAGGCCTTTGCTTCGAGAGGGCGGAGGAGGAAAGGTGGCTGTGAGTGAGGGGCTTTATACAGAGAAGGGGATCACGAGATGCAGAAGGGTGGGCCCAGGAAGGACGTGGTGTGGTAGAGAAGTGTCCGTTCACAAGCAGCCGCACGCTTGCAGAATGAAGGACCAAGATGGTTCCACTGTATCCCCCAAGGGCTACACGGCGGGCTTAGGGTTCCGAGAGCTGCTGTTTAACCCACAGCACAAGCTTGGGCGCTCTAAGCAGAAGCTTTGGGAGGAACAGAGTGTGGAAGCATCAGCACTGGTAAAAGAGGGGGCTCAGGGCAGAGCTGAGTGGAGGCATTGATTCAGCCCTGCACCCGGAACAGCTCCTGAGAAGCTGGCGGCATGTTTATTGTTCCCAGCGGAGATTCTGTGACTGCCCGACATTTCAAGTATTGTTTTTGTTTCTATGTTTTACTGTATCTCTTTCATTTATTCCTTAACTGACACATCCAACTAATATTTGTTCAATATCGCCCCTCTGCAGACATTTCCCTGGTCCCCAGCCCCTCCTCCTCCCACTTCTCCTTCTAGCTCTACCATTCCGTGCCCTTGACATCCCCAGCTCCGGACAGTCTGAAAGTGGCCCCCGACTCACCCATGTTGAAGGGAGAGGAATTGGCCAGCAGGGTCTTGGCGAAGCGGGCTGCCACTGGTAAGGTCTTCTCAGGGTTCTTCTGGCACAGCGCCAAGATCGCCAGGCTGGGTCCGTAGAAGCTTGAAGCCTCGGCATCGGGGCCTTGGGAGGGGATGGAGGGCCTTCATGAGACTGACATCCACCACAGTGGAGACATTTGTGAAAAGAGAAAGGCAAACCTCTTAGATAGACATTGCTGTCCAAACGGAAAGATGCCATATTGGTGAAAATACTGTCAATATTTCTTTTCTTTTCTTTCTTTTAAAACAAAATTTATTGACTTAATTTTATTTTTTATTGTTGTTCAATTACAGTTGTCCCCATTCCCTCCCCCCATTATTCTCCCCTGCCCCCACCCACCTCCACCTCTCACATTCAATCCTCCCTCCACCCTGTTGTCTTTGTCCGTGGGTCCTTTATACGTGTTCTTTGATGACCCTTTATTTACTTATTTTTAAAGAGAGGGGAAGGGAGGGAGAAAGAGAGGGAAAGAAACATCCCAAACCCTTAGCCCAGGCATGTGCCCTGACTGGGAATCAAACCGGCAACCTTTTGCTTTGCGGGACAATGTCCAACCAACTGAGCCACACTGGTCAGGGCCCATCAATATTTCTCAGAATAATATTCTGAGGATGGAATTAAAGGGATGAGAATGCAATTAAAAGGTTGGTGCTGTCTTCAGGCGGGTGATGGCATGGAAAGTCCGTGACCCTGGGCTAGCAGCCTCTTCTAGTTCATTCGGATTGGGAGTGAGCAACTCCCCCATGGAATTAGCAGAGGGAACTCGGGTGGAGATACATTGTCTCTTTCCTAACTTCACACTCTCCCATCCTTGTCTTTCTAGGTGTAAAGTTCTCAGGAAGGACCATTTGCCGCACTCTCCCCTCCCTTCTGGTGAGGTCTTACGTGAAGGTGCCCAGTTCTCCATTTGTCTCTGCAGAATCGATACTTGATTCTCGGGGTCTCGGCAGGAGGAGCTGAGGGCAATGATGTTGAGTGCGAGCTGGCCGATGGTCAGATCTATGGGGCAGAGAACAAAAGAGTGAAAGGTGTTTCCAGCCAAGAGAAAGCACCGGAGGCCAGGGCTGAATTCTCTGCTTTTTTCCAGATCATTTTGATTTTTTTAAAAAATAACATGATTCGTTTGTGATCGGTCTTAATTCTTAAGGAAAGAAGTATAGAAAAATACTTAAGGAACATTTAATCTAGTGGCCTTTGTGTGACTTGATAACCCTACTGAGAATCCTGCTATTTGTTTAGAAAAACAGCAAGAACTCTGATACAAATTCACATGTGAGAATTCATATTAGTTGCAAACTAATTTTAACTTTGTTTTTTTAACTTGAGTGCCAAGGCAACTCCTGTGAGGTAGCAGAACAGAGACTTGATTATCATTATCCTTGTTATTATTACTATTAGTGTGATTGTTGTTAATGAACTCACCTGCATTTTGCAAATGAGGTTGAGCAGGCTCAGGAGACCTGGTCAAGGTCACGGAGTTGATAAGTGGCAGAACCAGAGCTGAAAGCCTGCTGTTTTTACCTCTTGTCTAGAGTTCTTTCTGTATTACTGCCCTCCTCTCTGAATGTCCTGATGTTACACATATTCCTTTCCAGGTGTTGTCCAGATGTGTCCGGAAAGGCGTTTGGAAGATTTGGGTGTAATCAGGGGCAGGGCTGGTGTCGGGGCTGATGCAGGGAGTGGGGATCTGGGGTGGTGAATGGTTCAGGGAGCAAGACTCAGGGAGCAGGTGAACGGAGAGGCGCTGACTTCTCACCGGCTGTGTCACTGTCCATGAGCTTGTACGTCAGGAGCTTCTGGGCCTCCAAGTTGTGGGCTCCGACCAGGTTCATGGCAATGAGGATGCTGGGGTTGGGGAAGGCTGAGTTGGTCACGGAGTTCTCCATTAACACCTGTATGCCGTCAACCAAGGGCTGTTGTGCCGGGGGAACAGCTGAGAAGAGACAAGACATTTTTTTTTCAATCAGGGAACCACACGTGTGGTAGCCAAGACAAAAATAATTTTATTTCATTTTAGTTGGGTGTCTGAAATGCCAAAAACCTGTAGTCTGTATTTTTTATTTATTTCTAATAGTTTTATTGTTGTTCAAGAACAGTTGTCTGCATTTACTTCCTACCACTTACCCCCCACCCCAGCCATCCCCACCTCCCTCCCCTGATTCCACCCCACCCCTTGGTTTTGTCCACGAGTCCTTTTGTGGCTCAGTGGACAAGCTATGCACAAAACCCCTCACCATCCTCCCCTCTTCACAGAAATTCGTTCACTGTGGTTTTTAGGGGAAGACAGGTTTAGCATTGTAATTCTCCAGGACACCCCTTTCGGGGCAATTACTAAAGAAACATGGAAAAGACATCAAGATTTTCTTCTGAGGCCAGTTAGTCCCTACATTTTCTCAAATATTTTTTATCTTTCAGAAACTCATTTCTCATTTGACAGCTTCAAGCGATATGGCTCCTGGACAGTTCATATTATTTGTAGCACATTTCCAGAAATCCATTTTTCTTGCATCTATTTTTTTCCCTCATTCTTACATGACGAACTAATGAAAGATTTGGATATGACTGAGTGAGGACCCGAAATCCCCACTAGTGGTGGCACCCGGTCAGGTCAGCCACGGAGTGTCTTTGCCTTTGCACCGTCCTTCCTGCAGCACCACTTCAGTGTCTCTCAACGTGACGTGCGGAGACTTGCCTCTCAGAGAAATTTCATAGGAAAGAGGAACCGTGCACACTTGCACCCTGACTCGCCCTCTTTGGAACCCCGATGGTGATTGCCGTTTTCCACCACCTTCTCCCGTCAGCAGACCTCAGTGTCTGAGGTCTCTGCCTGCCCCCCGGGGTAACCGCTCCCCTGACGTCCTTGGGAAACGCTGCATACTCACAGCACGAGCTTCGGGTCTGGGTGCTGGTGGCAGCCATAGCCCAGAGAAGGCTCAGGAGGCAAAGGGAAAACCTGGCCATTCCTCTCTCTCCTGTTCTGTCCTCGTCTCCTGTTCAAAAATCCCAGTATTGTTAATTGGGGGTGTTTCTCTACTTTCTCTTATATACACTTCTCTTTATGGGACAGCCTGCCCTCCACGCCCAGCCCAGTCACTCCTAACTACCTCGGCTGACCTCTCTCTCCCTGATAGAACTCACTTCCATTTGCTTATCTAAGTCTACTAAGTCTACTGCCTGTATAGACCCTCCAGGGTATCTGAAGGTGACTTCCAGATAGCACAGTCATACGAGAAACCGGGGCTGCACATGCAGTGAAGGCCGTGATGACAAAGTGCACTTTACCAGAATCCTGGGTCTTTACACTGAGAAGTGTGGCTAATGCTGAGTATAAACAAGACTTCCTCCCAGGTTCTGCTTCCACCCTGTCAGACAACTCTGCCTACCGACTATGGCTTCCCTGAGGTTTGGGCGATACCTAAGGCCCCACCTCACTCTAGGGTTTGAGGTATGTGCTTTTCCACATGTCCTTTCAGGCTCTCAGGTGAGGATCTGCCAGGTGAGGTCCGGCTTTATGTAATCAGTGAAGTTGACATGACCTGGCTTCCAGCCTAGGCTCTTTGAGGTTGTTTGACTTTAGATAAAGCAATGGACCAGTTCCCCAGAAATTTTGTTTGCCGTCTCTTTCCTTATCCAGGGATGAAAGTAGTTTCAAATACTGGGGCTTCTGATGTTATCTTTTAAAGTAAGTAATCAGAAAATATGGGATCAATGAGCTGTATGAAGTGTGAAGTATATACAGGTGTGGGCCAAAGTGGGTAAAAAACTCTGCCAAAGTGTGCTCAGGTACAGCAAGTGGAACACAATACATAAATAATGAAGGCCAGCAATTTGAGCGCTTAGGAGACTGTACGTAAGGGCACTGCACCACTGTGACGTTCCTTTGAGTTAATGAAGCTCCTGTAATAGTCACAACCTGCATGTCTTGTTCCGTATGAACAACTGTAAGACTACTAATGCCCATCCCTGTGTGAGAGTGTGTGTATAACAGAGACCTGGAAATAATGTCTTAAGATTATGAGGAGGAGGCTAATGTTTTCTAACCACTGGATTTTAAGCAGCTCCTTTGAGGGTGACTTTCTCCAGTGGTTCCCGTCTTAGAATAAAAGTAGAGTTCTTCCAATGACGTATGCAACCCTGTACTATCTGGCATCTGGTTCCCTTTGTACCTTGCTTCTATCCACTTTGTCCCTTGTTCACTCTGCTCCGGCCACATAGAACTTTAAAAAAATTAAATGAATTGGGGTGGCATTGGTTTATAAGATTATTTAGGTTTCAAGTGTACAATTCTATGATACATCATCCATATATTGCATTGTGTACCCGCCACCCAAAATCAAATCTCCTTCCATCACCATATATTTGACCCCCTTTACCCTTTACTATCATCCCCCACAACCCCTTCCCCTCTGGTAACCACCATACTGGTGTCTGTGAGTTTTTGTTTGTTTGTTTTTCTTGTTTGTTCATTTGTTATATTCAGTTTTATATTTGACGTATGAGTGAAATCATCTGGTTCTTGACTTTCTCTGTCTTATTTCTCTCAGCACGATATCCTCAACATCCATCCATGTTGTTGCAAATGGCAGTATTTCATCTTCTCTTGTGGCTGAGTGGTATTCCTTTGTATAGATGCACATTGCTGAGGTTGTGAGAACTTCTTATTCAGTCACCTTTGCCCTTGCTGTCCGCTCTTCCCAGGACACTCCTCCTCCAAATATTCTCACGGTGTCTCCCTCACTTCTTTTGTGTCTCTGCGCAAAGGTCAGCTTTTGGAGTGCTCTTCCCAGACCATCGTATATAAGACAGGCTCACCCCCACTGGTCCCCACTATGGGCCTTATCTGTATCACTTCTCACCCTCTGTCATACTGTGTGTGTGTTCAGTCATTTATTGTCTGTCTCCTTCCCACTAGAACATCCACTCCATGAGACTTTGTCTATTTTGTGCACTGCTCTGTCCCTGGCACTTGAGATACTACCTAGTTCACAGTAGGTACCACCTGAAGAGTTCCTGAATGAGTGAACTGATCAACAGATATAAGACATGGGTTGTAAAGCATATTTTTCTTTCTTGGGGAATGTTAGTGGTGTTGCAAGGGGAGAACATAGGCTACATGTTGGGGTGAGCTAGAAAGCTTCTAACAGGGCCCCATGTTCCCACCTCCTAGTACATGCCCTGGCATAATCTCCTCCAGAGCGTGGGCTGGCTTCACTTCTAATGAATATAATACAGCAAGAGCGACGGGATGAGGTTACTAAAGGCCAACTTCCCTCTCACTTATAGTCTCTCTTTGTCTCTTCTGGTTTATTTGTTTTGATAAAAGCCGGCTGCCATGTTGGGAGCTGGCTTGTGGAGAAGCCCATGTGTCAAACACTGAGCAGCCTCCAGCCAACAGCCAGGGAGGGAGGACTCCTGCCAGTGACCGTGTGAATGAGCTTGAAAGCAGAACCTTCCCCAGTTGAACTTTGAGATGGAGGCAGCATCAGTTGATATCTTGACTGTAGCCTCGTGACAGACCCCAATCCAGAGGGCCCAGTTAAGCCATCTCTTGGATTTCTGACCCACAGAAACTGTGAGATAATAAATGTTGTTATCTTAAACCATTAAGTTTTAGGGTAACTTGTTATGCAGCAATGTATAACTGATACATGGTATATGGTGGGGGATGAGACAGGAAAGACAGTTTGGGTCTGCCTCGTGGGTGGAGGGCCTTGTACGCCACGTGAAAGAACAGTCGGCAGAATAACAGCCCTCATAATGTCCACATCCTAATCCCTAGAACTGGTGAATGTGTCAGGTTACACGGTAAAGGGAATTAAGGTTGCCCATGGAATTGAGTTTGCAAATAAACTGACTTCAGGATGGGAAGATTATTTTGGATTATCTTGGATTATCTGAGTGGGCCCAGTGTAATCACAGTACTATGGAGGCCCAGAAGGGAGAACATGCCATTCACCTGTCTCTAATTTGGCTTTCAAGATATGACACAGACCCAAGAGGACAGAATCCATTGCTGTCTAGTTATGAGGACACCTGTCTCACCCATTTACTGGAGGCCTGGGCAGAGTTGAACCTGAGGGTAGATGATAAGTGCCAGAAAGCAAGTGCATGGGAAGAGGGCTCAAACCCCAACTATGATGCAAGGTTGCTGGTGGAGAGGAGGAAGCAAAGATTGTTGTGAAAAAAAAACACTGGAGGAATGAGGGAGACATTGCTGAAATAATTTTAAAAAGATTGTATTTATTTTTGGTGAGAAGGAAAGGGAGGGAGAAAGAGAGGGAGAGAAGCATCAATGTGTGGTTGCCTCTCATGTGCCCCCACCTGGGGAGCTGGCCCGCAACCCAGGCATGAGCCCTGACTGGGAATCAAACCAGCAACCCTTGGGTTCAAAAGCCAGCACTCAATCCAATGAGCCACACCAGCCAGGGCAAAAACAATTTAACTAATTTCTCCACAAGGCCTTTTCCTTTTGGTGGTTGCTTCCATGGTGACTTGGTACTTTATCTGAAGCACCTTCTGTTCTTGGGGCATCATAAAGGCATTTCCGGTTCCTGACTGTATGTGCAGGTAGCTCAGATCCTCAGTAAAAAGTATCACCTAGCTGATGCTGCTTAAATAGGATTTAACCTTTTTGAAAAATGTGAATTCTGCTGAGATGAAAGTCAGAGGTGATTTTATTTGCAGGTTTCATCTGATGATATGAATATCAGTGTGATTTTTATTGGGTAGAAAAAGGAAAATAAATGTGGAAAAAAGAACAAGTGGGACCCAAGGGAGACAGCTGGGGGAGGGCATGATGTTTTTTTCTCAAACTCTATGGATTGCCTTTATATGTATAAACCTCACATTTTCCCCTCTGAGCAAAGCGACATTTTCTTCTCCCACCCACTATCTGTATGAGGTCCATATGTCCACTCGGTTCCTCTCTTGCATCTGGGTCTGCGAGAGCTCATTCTCCTGCAAGGTGCCTACTTGACCTCACTGCTTGTGGTTGCAACAGTAAACCTTTTCTCCATTTTCCCCAGTTGCCCAAGGTCACTCAGAGAGTTACCAGGGGAACCTTGAATAGAACTCAGCTTATTAGACATAGTCCCAGTCTCTTTCACTTCACTTCTTTCTGAGGTGGTCTTCCCTCCAAGAATAATCCCCCTTGAAGATGAAATGATTGGAATGTGCTCTTTTTGTATAGTTGTTGATATTTATTGAACATGCAAAGAGAGAAGGGGAGGTTATTGACACTCCTTCCATGATTGAGATCAATGAAAAGGAGGGCATGAGGACAATTTCCACATGGAATTCCACTGAAAAAGAATTAGATCCAGCTGAGGAAGGTTTGAGTTTATTAGTATGTGCTCCAACGAACCTCCAAATTTTCTCCATTATGAACAACATAACTACCAACTCCTGAAAAGAAGAAGAAGTGGGTTAATTGAGTTGACCACCAAAGCACTAAATAATGGATATCATTCTCCTAATTCCTCAGCACATTTCTCACAGAAGCTCACGCCCTCACATCTGAACGCTCTGGGCATTTTCATTCTTTGGGGCTTTTGGCTTCCTCTCCCTTACCTTGGCTCAGTGGTTTGCCTTCACTCAGAAGTTCCCAGTAGGTTCTGTCGTTACTGTTGGCCTCTAAGCCCTGAACAGAGGTGATGTAGGGCCCCCATGAGGTCTCCACATAAGTGAAACTGTGGGGACAGTGAATGGGTTACAGGAGCTTATAATTTTAAAAGGCATTTTGCAAACTTTAAAATCTTTTTCTTATTTTAATTGTTGTTCAAGTACAGTTTTCTGCCCTTTACTCCCATCCCAGCCTACCCCCCCATCCCTCCCCACCTCCCTCCCGTTTCTACCCCTGCTTGTTTTTATCCATGTGTCCTTTATACTTGTTCCTGCAAACCTTAATGTACCTAAGAATTACTTGAAAATGTAATTTCTGCAATGCAGATTTCCTGGCTCTATCTGCAGATACTTTGATTCTGTAGGTCTGTCTGAGCTGGGACCAAGAATCTGCTCATAAACCTGGATCACCTGTTTCATAAACACTCCAGGTGATTCTGATGCAGGCAGTCTACCATCCATGCTGAATTTGGGCATGATGCCCTTGGTTCCTGCCTTTCCCTCCCATCATAGTAGATACCTGATGCCCGAGGGGCAACAGAAGTACTAAGTTAGTAGGTTTTCTCTTAAGAAAGAGAAACAGGGAAGAATAATTTAATATGTCACATTTGTTTTGTTTACTAAAAAGTGGTATGGTCAATATATGTTCCACATTCTTTAGTCACATTTCTCTGTCTTCCTTGGAACACTTAAATGGAGCCTTTGTCATCATCATATATATATATATATATATATATATATATATATATATAAGATTTTCTCTGTAGCATCTTAAATCATGTTATTAAACACAATAAACAGAGCCCTGGCTGGTGTAGCTCAGTGGATTGAGCGTGGGCTGGGAACCAAAGGGTCCCAGGTTCGATTCCCAGTCAGGGTACATTCCTGGGTTGCAGGCCATAACCCCCAGCAACTGCACATTGATGTTTCTCTCTCTCTCTATCTCCCTCCCTTCCCTCTCTAAAAATAAAAATAAATAAAATCTTAAGGAAAAAAACCACAATAAACAATTGTCAGTTACTTTAAGAAACCAAGCAAATTATAGTTTTCAGAGAAAAAGTCAAGATCTTAATTTTAATATTTGACCTCTCAAACCAGGGAACCATTATCCAGGGGCCCTTGGAATGTCTTGAAAAGGGGGGTGAGCATGGAGAGGCTTCCAGGCATTTGTGAAACCTCTGATTTAAATGTTTTGTGTGTATGTTCATTTTTCTGGGAAGAGCATCTTACGCAAAAAGGTCAGTGACTCAGAAATAGTTAAGAGCCACTGTTCTAGACGCAAAATGTTCTGACTTAAGAAGTCCTAGTTATTGAAGGAGTTTTACAGGCAGAAGAGAGGTCCCCGGGACTTACTTGTCCATTAGGTTACCATGAATTTATTGCCTACTATGTGCTAGAAGATGAAAGGTCTCACTTCTTTTTTTAAACCCCTGACATGAGATGTGGATGGTCATCAAAGGTGCTGATGAAGATGTGTTTTAAATGTACTTTGTATTCATGAGCAGATGTATTTTTTACCGAGTCTTTTAAAATCACACCAAATCTCTTAACCTTAAGTTATGTACAGACATACCGAAATACAGTCTCATTGATTTGCTGAGCTCTCTTCATCACATCCAGAAAGACAGAGCCATTTTTCACGGTGACATTGGTGGAATACGTTTTATTGATTTTCACAGTGTAATTGACTGAGATCCACGAGGATGAACTGCTAGGTTCCACAGGTGAAGGCTTGTGAATGGAGATGTTAAAGCTACCTGGCAGAGACAGAAAAGCAGGCAGGAATTATTATTTGGAATAATAAAAGTGATGTTAGAGTTTGCAAACTATCCAATCTCTATCCATGAACTCCTATCCTTTTTGCAGAAGGGGATTTGTCACAGGAGCAAGTGGCATCATCAAGGGGCAGATCTCTCACGTGACTAAAGCAGAAATTAAAACCAGATGCTCACCAGCTTCAAAGGCTTGTGTTCAGCTTGACTCCCAGCTGTTTAAACAACTCAGTTGCCCTCTCCCATTTCTTGTGGAGGCTCCTGTTTTTTTTTTTTTTTGCTTTTGCTACAGCATACAAGAATGCTTCTTTGTTTTGGGGTTTTTTTTTTGCCCTTTTATTTCTTAACATTTATGGAAAAAAATATTGCGCCAGGTATTGTACTAGTCATTTTATGTGAACTATTTTATTTAGTCCTTACAAAAACCTATGTTAGATACTATTATTATTTGCATTTCTTACATTAGAAAATTGAACCTTAGAGGTTAAACATTTTGTTCAAGTTATCTAACCCCATCAGTGGCTGAACCAAGAATGAATATAATGGAGTGAGTCTCTTTATCTTGTTGTAAAACCAGTTTGAATCAATGATTCATGCTGCAGCTTCTTACAATACTGCCATATTCCTTCCACACGGATGTCTTATGTACCCGAGGGGTCACTTACTGTGCATAATGAAAAGTCAGAGATGTCATGCTTTGTTTAGGATGGGAAGATGCTCAGAACATCTCTCTGTATCCAGCAATCAGAAAAATGCCTTTGGAGACAGACATCATTTCATCAAGTCTATCTTATTTATCGGTGTTTAAACCAAGAACCTGTTAAGAACAAATCCTCAGGGGCTTTCAATCTCTGATGACATATCAAGGACTGAGTTCTATATGGGAACTGCAGAGCTTTATTTGGTCACTTTTGGCCCCTGAGGACACCTAAATCTCATGAGCTTTGGGTGTTATGCTGAAAGACAAAAACAGTTTGCTCTTTAGTGTTATACCTGAACCACAAGAAAAGCTATTGTTAACATCCAAATAGGTCTTTCCAAATAGGGCAGGTAAGATCTGGGCTGCAGCAATTGGCATATGGAATGATCCCTGAGAAATTTCTTTGAGTACTGCACGCAGAGTTTGTTGACAATCCCATTCAGTTTGGTTGTAATAGTTTGCTGAGACATAGAGAGCCTAATGAGAGAGAGAGAGAGAGAGAGAGAGAGAGAGAGAGAGAGAGAGAGAGAGAATTACTTAAAACAAAGGGGAAAGCTTACATCTAATTCAGTAATAATCATTTGACATTGACTACAAAGGAGGTACCTTATCCAGCTAAGACATTTCCTGAATTCAGGAAGCTTACAAAATATTTTGAGTGGGGAGGTGGGGAATTGCTTAATTATACAAACTATAATAGCACCAGTGAGACTTTCTCTACCATATTCACTCTTGTACCCCCAGCACTGGAACAACACCTGTTATACAGGAGGCACTCGATAAATATCATTAACAGAAAAACTATTGTAAAGGAGCCCCTGGGATGAATGCTCTAAGAGAAGCATTTAGTGGCACAGTCTTTCAAAAGAGGAAGAGCTCTAAACATTTAGTGGGGCCAAGGCAAGTCTTGGTGGGGAAGGCAGTACTTGAGGTAGGCCTGATGATACGGTGGCATTTCAGTAGGTGACATGAGGAGGGGAGGAGCCCGGTACCCAGAGGGAACAGCATTATGGAAGGTGCTAGAGTAGCAGTGGCCAGGGCCTGGGCTGGCTGTGATGAGAGTATCTGCATTTTAGCAAAACCCCCAGGGAATTTCTCCTGTCCTGGGAGGACTAGTGTATAGTATAGGGAGCAATCAGGGACACTGTAGAAGAACACTCTAGATAAGGGGGTGGGGGAAGATCGGTAGACCCTTGAATTTCAGGGTGAGGTGTCTGACATTATTTGCTTGACAGTGGGAAGTCTCATAGGTTCTCGATCAGAAACTATCTGGCCGGCAGATGTAAACAGGACTGAAGGAGCAGAATTATGGGTTAGGGAAAGTCAGGAGGGTATTCGAGTGAGAAAGACAAAGAGTAAAACGGGTTGGACTTGAAGATGTTGCTCTGTAGTTTCTGAGGGGAGAGCAGTCTCTGCTTTCTATTCTTTCTTGAAGATTCTTCAAGTTAACCAAGTCAACAGGCATTAGTGGGACATTAAAAGAGACAAAACTGAGCATACTACACCTCCTCTTAAAAACTGTCTTGCAGGCAGAAAGCTCTTGATCCTCCTGGGAATTAATATCACCTGTAGGGCTTTTAAATCAGGCCAAGTGGCTGAAAGCAAGAAGGAGCTCCTACTCTTCCTGACAGCACAGGTGGAACTGGAGAGTATTATGCTAAGTGAAATGAGCCAGGTGGTGAAGGGCAAACACCATGTGATCTCACCTGTAAGTGGAACCTAATCAACAAAACAAACAAATGAGCAAAATAGAACCTCAGACGTGGAAATAAAGAGCAGACTGACAATGGCCAGAGGGGAGGGGGAAAGGAGGATAACAGGAAGGTAAAGTCAAGGAACATGTACAAAGGACCCGTGGACAAGGACAATGGGGTGGGGATTGTCTTTCCGAGTGGGGGTTGAACAGGGCAGGGGAGAGCAATGGGTGGGGTGGGGGAATGGGGACAACTGTAACTGAACAACAATAAAAAAATAAAACAAGACCAAGGCCCATGATCCACCCCTAAATTTCCTTTTTTGTAAGTAAATATTTTATTTTTTATGATTATAATTTTTTTTGTCGATTAAGTACAGTTGTCTCCATTTCCCCACCCAACCACATCCACTCATCCCCACCTCCCACCCTTGAACCTGCCCTTTAGCTTTGTCCATGTGTCCTTTATACATGTTCCTTTATTAACTGGATGGCGTGGGGGCTGAACATGAGCGTTTTCTAAAAGCTCCTCCAGGGGATTCAAAATGTGCAACCTGAATGAGAAGCTGCTGTTTTATACTAAGTTCAAACTTAGCAAGGCAGATGGCATGAATAGTAACAACACAAACAACTTTATGATTGGACCCCTGCCTGCAACACCAGCCTCATGTTGTGATTTTTCCCAAGGACCCTATGCTGACCATGCCGAACATCTTGATCTCCCTAAAATGTGTAATGTTCCTTGGTGCCTTCGGTCTTTGTCCTGCCATCCTCTGTCTCTTTGAAGGTCCTCTCACCTTGAGTTGGCATAGCAAAACTTTATTCATCATAAATACTCAGTGAAAATTTTTCTCTGTAAGCTTTCCTTGATCTCTTCTTAGAATTGAGTAAATCAGTGCAGGAATAAAGTCTAAGACTTCAAGGAAGGTTTACAGGACAGTGTAGGTGCTGACCATGAACTCTGAAACCAACTCTTTAGGTTTCATCCCCAACTGCAAGTTACTGATACTCTGTGATTCATGCTCTTATTCTAGGAAATGAAGGTAGTGATTCTTTCCTCACTGGGTTGTTTTGTGCATTAATGAGTTAATGTCACTGAATACCAGCCACTGTTCCTGCACTGCAACTTGTACAACAATAGTCTAATTTGGGAAGTAAGATGAAAACTCAGAACAATGGTATATGATAAAGTGTGAAATTGCATATGATAGTACAAGACAGACTGTCCTTGTAGTAGACTCTAGAGTTTCTTGAAGAAGTTGTCAAAAAAGGCTTCATCAAAGCATTGGCTATGAAAAGGTAAAGAGTGAAGGTAAGGAGAATACATTTCAGGCAGGGAGGGAGATGTGAGTTAAATCAAGGTTTATATAGGAAACAGAATGGATAATGTGATCTTAGGAGGCCAATAAGAAAGGATGGAGATAGTGCTGTACTCCATGACTCCCCTCTCTGTCTCCCGTGTTAGCGTGTTACTTACCTGCATAGCTTCTCCTGTACTAAATACGTTTCCAATGAGACCATTTTCTTTTTTCTCATGCAAAATCTTTTTTACCAGTGACTCTATATAATTATTGATATGCTTTAAATCCATTTCACTTGCTTTGATCTGCCCATTTATTATGCTCCTCTTCACACAGGTCAGGGCCAGGACAGCCATTGCGCCAGTGTCTGTCAGGAAACCAAACATTGGTGAGAGGGTGACCAACCATGCCAGTGTGCCCTGCACTGACGGGTTTCCTGGTATGTGGGACTTCCGGTGCTGAAAGAGGAACATATCCGGGCACACTGGGGTGGCTGGGCATGCTGGTTGATGGTGGGGGAGAAGGATTTCAAGATACAGCAAGTTTCCCTTCAATACTAACCACTCAAATATTTTAGGATTTCTTCCTTATGTTGAGTAACCAGTACCTTGTACTTACTAACTCGCACCTTGGTCATAGAAACACATATGAATTTGTAGGTGCATATACATGAACAACCTTCCACTTTTAGATGTTGGGTTTTTTTCATTTTTTAAAATCTTTCTGCCATATTGGCAAAGGAATTGAGAAAATGAAGGATGATACACCAAACAAAATATGTCTTTGTAATTTTCCAAAGTTTCCATTACACTGATTAGAAAACAGCACTTAAGAGAATTGATTTCCAATAGACTTCCTTAAGGGGGAGGATGAGGCAAGAGATTGGAAGAAGGGAGAATAAAGTATTTCTTCTGGCTTGTTACCTGGTTCACTCTCTCATAGGAAAAGGAGTGTGATAAATCTCACATTCTTCTTACTGTCCAGAGTGGATACTGAATGATTACTAGATACTGCATGATTTTCTTTGAGCTTGTGTATCTGGATCCATAGGGACTGAATACTAACACTAGTTTCCTAGAAGGGACCTTTTTTTTTTTTTTGGTTGGGTAAGCTGACCCAGAGGAAAATTTCTGGTCCTCCCCCATTGTGAGTACACACTTTGTTGATCAAAATATTAGGCCTTGTCACCTTGAGAGGTTGTGTTGTTCAAGTAAACTCGTACATCCAAATGGTTCCAATAAATTGGAAAAAGGGGCAAGTGTTATGGTATATAAACTCCACTGTATTCCCTTTCTCTAACACTTACACTTCCTAAAGTGTCTTATATGAAGATCTCATGGTCTATCCTCATTTTAAAGATGGGAAAATTGAAGTCAAAAGTTCACATCTATTGATTCTATAACTCAAAGAAGAGCTGGGATAGGATCTAGATTTTTCTACTATGCTAGAAATCTAGAAAGAGACTTAGCAATTCCCACTGTTCCCAACCCCCCATTTCCATTCATCTCAAACAGAAAATTCCTAAGACTGTGGTAGAAGGGATAGAAAAAATCTAAGTACTTACTGCTAGAAAAACTCTAAGGGAAGACCTACTGGTAGCTGTGTCCTCTCTGTCAAGGGAATTGGGTTTAATGACTCACCTACTGAGAATTGACTACCAAAATAAAAGTTTTTATTTTCAGGAGTGAAGTATTTATTAACTTCAGTGACTGAGTATTTTCCATTGAACAGACACAAGGCCAGAACGTCCAGGCTGAGTTGGTAGTAGTTAGTCAGCGGATTGCCATTGTGAGTCACTGGCAGAGAGAAAAGAAAAAGCTTTATTCATGGAAGTGGTTCTGGGTAATGCATTTGCAGTCTATTCCTACTTACTTGATTCCCATTTCTTTACACTTAAGGAGAAGTGAATAATCACACACAGAATCAGCAAACTTGAGAAATGTCAAGATTCTAAAGAGCCACCAAATTCAAGTCCTTGCATTTTATCACTGAGGAGACCTAGCATTGAAGAGATGAAAATACTATCCTGATATTTAGGTGGTGACAGAGCTAGGACTGAGACACAGATTTCCCACCCCCAAGCCTTTTGCACTCTCAATAGTAATGTGTTAAAGCTATAAGTAGAAGTTGAGGCCATTGCAAAGAAGGGTGGGATTGGAGGGACTTAATGAATTATAGAATATTGGGTAGGAGTTGAAATGAAAACAATGCACCTTACTGGCAGCCATCATGGTCAACCTATTGTTCCCAGCGATGAAGTAATTTGGCCATCTTTATTTTCCATACTGGTATTGTATACTTTGGTACCGATGACATTGTGCCTTGTATTGCTCAGCTATTTCTGGTGTGATTCATTATTTGTCTAAAAGTCAAGCTTGTAGAGGACTAGAGAACTATGTGTGTGTGTATGTGTGTGTACACCATCATATATAAGGTAGTCCTTGATGTAGGGTCAATGCTCAGTTGAACATATTTTAAAAGACAATTCAAAATGTGTGTAAAAACATGGGAGAAGGGAAGAGAATCTACAAAAATAGAGTGGGATGAGTGAAATGAAGAGGAGAAAGAAAGGTGGAAAGAAACTTCATAGATTTTTGAATCAGTGGAGAAGACAAGGTTGTCTAGGATCTCTGAACACATGATTCTCACCCATATTTTTAATTTCTTCTTGGAATTTCTTTTCTAGTTGGCTGACAAGGTGAACATATGTAATGGTTTCATCAGAGTTCTGACATGCTCCCAAACTCAGTACAACCAAGGCAAGCTGTCCTGAGGTTAAATCTAACCCTGAAAAGAAAAGTATTCAGTTTTAACAAGGTATATAATTTGATATTTTTGGTCTCCTCTCTTCCTTGTGGCTTATTTCACATCCCACCTCTTCCTTTCGTTCCACTCTATATTAATATTTTACTCTTCCCATCTTTATTCCCCCAAGCAGAGCCTTTTCTAGCTGTACTATAAAAATCTAAGCTAAATCTTAGGTTTTCCCCATGAAATATGGGAACTTTTTGGAATCATGCAATTCTTATAAGAATAATAAAGAAGAAAAATAGAGAAATAATGGAAATCTTGGGATATTCTCTCTCTGTGGGTGTCATCTTCCCAGGATAGTAATAACTGACTTTTACATTCTGCCTTATAGAGTATCAAAACTCCCAGACTTTTCATAATTCTTGCAGTAAGGGGTAGGAAGGGGTAGCTTCATTTCCCTCTGATATTAAACAGAAAGCTGAGGCTCCATATTGACATGAAAGGCACAAAGTGGATGAAGCCTGGACTCAAACCCAGGCCACATCTCTGTTGTTCTGTGGTCACCTCCCTGGTGTCCGCTTTCTTAGTCATGGTTCACATCCCTGTCTGGTTGTGAACTCAGCTATCCTACAGAGCAATATCAATGAGTAAGACTCTATAACTTCCTTTTGCTTTTCCTTGTGACTTCTTGAAGAAAAAATGGTTTTTAGGACCCAAAGAAGTAAGTGGCTCTAGAGTAATTGGCAGAGGATTTATATTTTGAAGCACCTTTTGGCAACCTCAAGCTTTACACAGCTAGGATAGATGTAGAAGGGATACTTTAGACATAATTTTTAGGGTTCACTGGGGATAATCTCCATAGATAAGCAACTGTTACCATAAACTTTCCAGAGAATATATGTACTCACCCTTCTTCTCCTCATTTTCTTTGACTTCTTGGATCACCTGTCGTTCTAAGCTTTGGTCCTGGATCCCAACAAGTCTGAGGGACAACAGGACATTGGCAGCTTGGATTCCTCTGGCATATTTTGAATTGATCATTGTATTTAATAGAGGCAATACGGTTAGACAGGAGTAGTTTTCTAGGCTTACCTCTGTGACAGGGGAGGGAGAAAATAAGATATACACAGAAATTATTAAGGTTAGAAACAGGTGTAATGTTAAAATATTTAGTAACAGATATGGCACAGACACAGACGAACTCAGTGGTCATTGGCTGTGTTGCTGGAGCCCCTGCTACTCCTTTACCAACTAGCATGGAAGTATTCCAATGTGTTAACCCCTGGTTCCTCCTTGCTACTGGGTACTGACAGGATATCAACCCTGCCTCAGAGATCTAATATCATTTCCTAATTTTAAATATGAGGCCTACAGAGGGAGTCCTTAAAGAAAATTCAGTAATCAGAGGCCTAATGGAGACTGGAACACACACCTGCTGACTCCCAGTCTATAGCCCTTTCTGATTTCTGGATTCTGTTCTTTTCTTTTGCATCTTCTGCTAACTCAACTTGGTTAATAGTGAGGGAGAGAAGGCAAACATTCTATGTTATATTGGAGATTGACCCCAAAATGGAATTGTCTGACAACCTAACTGACCAAGCATCAAGGCCATTATTTAGCAGTATGCATGCTTTGGGGAACTCTCCAGTCTTAGCCAACAACCTGCCCAAATCCCAGGGGGAAGGATGGTGGGAATCACATATGGTGGAAAGAATAAGAGAATCCAGAGTCCCCCAACAACTGGAGGGGAATAAGAAGAGTGAGTTACCACTCAGAACATTTCTAAATATGCTTTGTTTGTAATTCCAAGAAAATCCTACCCATCTCCAGGTTATCATGGATTAGAGGGATAATGAGAAGAACATGAGCCCTGATCCAGCCAGACCTTGGCTGGATTCTGTGCTCCTTAACTTACGACTGTGGGTAAGTTACACAACTTCCCTATGTTTCAGTTTCTGCACTTTAAAATAGTGTATATTAATGCCTACTTCATAGATATTGGACAGAAAATCACTTAATAAATTATAAAATACTGTACAAATTATTGCTTTTAGCTTATCTGGACCTTCTATCCTTATACTTAGAGAATCCAGGGTATGCGACTTCCCTTGCCCACCTTTCCTCATTTTAAAATAGAGATCAGGAGGATCTGAATTGAGTGATTGTAGGAAGGTCATGTTTTGCCACAAGTACAATTGGACAATTGTTGGGTCACCTCTGACATTTTGTGGGAGCATCCAGTTCAGAAGATTTTCTGGCTCTGAAACAGACTTTTTAGTTCCTGGTCAACAAGTCAAATCAGCTTCCTTGATCACTAAAGGCAGAGTTAATTATTTTGTATAAAGAACTGAACTTCAAGCCCTGGCTGGCATAGCTCAGTGGATTGAGTGTAGGCTGTGAACCAAAGTGTCGCAGGTTCGATTCCCAGTCAGGGTACATGCCTGGATTTCAGGCCATGACCCCCAGCAACCGCCCATTGATGTTTCTCTCTCTCTCTTTTTCTGTCCCTTCCCTCTCTAAAAATAAATAAATAAAATTAAAAAAAAAGAATTGAACTTCAAAGCCTCTAGGGAGAATCCCTATTCTTGGGATACAACAAAGAAATGACGGGCTGGGAAATAACATTAGCATTGGCCTAGTCTGTGCTTTAGCTTATATGACCACAAGTCTTTCTGTTGTGGTGTTGATCTCTTCTTGTGGGCTACAGAGCACCAGGAAGATGAAGCCACAGATGGGACCATATAGTCATCTTTGGGCTGATTTGAAGTTCAATTCTAAGGTAAAGACTTACATGCAGAAATCATACATCTGAGAGCTACACTAGACTTCAAGAAATCTGCTTCAACCCCCTTCTCTGATTATCCTCTGTTTATGTTTGAAGTTAAACAATCAGTAACATTGGATCATTCAGCTACTAAGGGATCAGACTAGACCTGAACCCAGTTCTTCTTTCTTCTTCTACTACTTTTTAACAGAACCACATAATTGCTGAAGTCTACACCCAAAGGAGAGATAATGGGGCTTGTACCCATGTCCTGTAGGAAAAGCTGAAGGGAGGGGGATCTGTAGCTTGGGACAGCTAAACTCAATGATGACCAGAGAACAGTCTTTATTTTTTTCTGTGTAGTCACAAACGGTTAACCCAAAACCCATGGATTGAATTTTGGAACATAGATTGTATCTCAAAATCAAAAGATAACTTTCCATGGTCTTGAGACTTTTCTGGCATCATGAGTTTTCTACCATTGAAAATGAACAAAAATAGGCAGTTACTTGGTAGTGTCACTGTAGTAGAGAGGACCTGAGCATAGAAAGAACAGTTAGGTAAGTTAATACGGAATCTATGATCCTGCTTATAATAATATACATTGTAGCACTTTCCTTACCCTCTCTGGCCACCCTTGATGTTACTCATAGAGTCCATCCACATATAGAACTGAAATAGGGTCCTTGCTCAGGTGACTCTCTACAAAGTTTCCTATCAGTATCTGTCAGGAGTCTATCCCACTAGAGTAATATTAGATCAAAGGATACTCACCACAGATGGTGCATAGTTGGCTTGGAATAAGAGAAAACAATAGGAGCCCCACTAGGGGCAGCTGGTGTGACTGTCTCATCTCTCCAGCAGTGTATTGGGAAGGCGAGGGAGGACTAGCCTGGCTATTTATGGGGTGACGGACAGAAGATAATGAGGGCTCTTGCTTCAGCTTGCCACAGCGTCTTTTACTCAAGCAAATATTGAGCAATTCAGGTAGGTGTGGTCAAATGTATTTTTCCAAGTAATATGACAAACCATGAAGAAATCTGAAAAGATACAGTCAGGGAGAGTGAGGAAATAATTTGTTTCCTATTCTAAACCTTCAGGGTTCACATTTGTTGCTTGCCTTCATCCCAATGAGAATAAATTAGGTGAATGACTATTTTCAGTAATGTTTCCCTCTTTTCCATCCCACTGTTGTTATTTTTTTATGTGTCCTGGGACATTAGATTTGATGTGGCATGGGCTTACAACACGTAAGGGTGAAAGCAGAAGTTCTAAGCCTAAAATTGGAGCAGGCAGTATCGGGGAGCCTGGCACATGGGTAGCAGAGTGGTTTTCATCTGATGATTTTCTCCTAAGACAGATGCCCTGAGAATTTCCAGGCCAGAAGGATAACCACAAAGATACATGATGAATGTGGTTTTGGCTGTGCCAGGCAAGATGCCACATGCTACATGTGAGAAATGTTGTCTCTCAGTTCTTCCAAGAACTTTTAGCGAATACTATCAGGTTAGTTGTAAAATATTTGCTCTGGGTCAGCAAGATGATGGAATAGGAGGTCCCTTGCTCACACCCCCAACCCCCAATGCACCCCACAGAAACAATATGTGATATAGCCATCCATGGACAAAAGTTCTGTGGAAACTTCGTGTTCTAGGTAGGAAGTTGTGAAACCCCAGTGGAGCTGCTGAGGAGGGCTGTATTAAGAAGGCACACCAACAGGGAAAAGCTTGTATATACACAAGCTCAAGTGCAGAATTAGCTAACTCGAATTCCTCTTCCTGGCCTGGCATTTCCCCTGTTGTATCCTGACTAGGCTGGTTCACTGACCATGGTCCTGGCTAGAGATGCAGAAACAGCCTTACATAAGTCTTTAACCTCTGTGAGTCTGTTTCCTTACCAATAAAATGTAGATAATAATAGTTCTTTGTTCCTAAGGCTTTGTGAGAATTTTATGAATTACCATAAGGGCACTGGAATAGCACCTAGTATATAACAGGCAGTAGGTAATTTTTAATTCTTATTGTCTCAATAACCAACAACTCATTTGTATTGACCAGAAATCTGATGGTCAAGCCTGATACCTGACTCCCTCAGTCACCTAGCTAATCTGTCTTCAGTGTCAAACATTCTACCTTCTGGAGCCAGTCTGCTCCTCTGCCTTCGCTGTCATTACTCTGGTCTAAATTACCATAATTTCTTTACTTCCACATTTTTGTTTTAGCCACTTGCCCCCTCCTCTTGGCCTCTTTCCATCTAACTCCTGGAGCAGCATTTCCTGAACTTGATTAATGAATACGCCGCATCAAAAGGAAAGAAATTCACAAGGAATACAGTTAGACACAGACTACTCTAAGACTTTGACTCTAGGAAAATGTCAGTTTTGAGGCTTTCTTGTGGAAGAGATATTTCATTGCCCTGGTAATTTTTTAAAAATTATTCAGATCCTCATGGAATTGAAAATATGTCTGCAACTCTGAGGGCAATGTCTGGGGGCTCTGAGTATGGTCTCACACCCACAGTGACCTTCCAAACCAAGATTCAGATTATTTGCTTCTGGGTTAAGACCTTGGAGGTGTCCATTGCACTTTGAATAAAACTCCATATTTTAAATGTGTTCTCCAAAAACCTTCTGACCCTTGCCTGTCTCTTCAGCATTTATTTCACTATCTTGTGTACCATGCTTCAGACTCCCTTTTCCCCAGCTCTTCTATTGTGCCAAGTTCCTTCCTGCTTCGAGGTTCACTTGCACAAGTGGTTTTCTTAACTCGAATGCTTGCGTTCGGGTGGTGCTGCTTCCTGTCGCCTCAAAAAGCCCACTCCTCCTTCAGAGTAAACCACTTATTCAGGGATGCGCTCTCTGCACCCCCAGACCTGGTTATGCCCTCCTGTGATCTACTCTCCTGGCACTCTGTACTTTCCTTTGTAGCACGTCTGAGAAGTGCAATTACTTACTTGCAGAATTATTTCTTAACTGTGTTTGCTTAATGTGTGTCTTCCTGCCAGACCATGAGTTCCTCAAAGGTAAGGGTAAGTCTTTCTTGTTTGCTCTTGTATTTCCTATGTTACCACACATAATGCTTGCTAGATAAGAGGTTGTCAAATGTTTGCTGGAAGGAAACTCCTCAGATCCAGAGCCAGATGATTAATTAATGACACATATTAGTAGATAATCTTATTGGAGTAAATATTAGAAGTTTATACAAGAGCAAACTAGAAAAGTAAGCTATTGAGGTGACTTCCATCAGGACTGAGAGAGAACTCAGGATGGAAGCATCTGGGGTTTAGAGTCAAGGTCACCCAACTATTAAATATGTTAGAGTCATCTACTCAGCACTTCCTTATCTAATCAAGCAGATCCACTTTGAGATAATGTACACTCCCTTTCTTTTGCTTCTTTGTGCTGATATGTAATATTTATGTGATTCTGGTTGTTTGCTTGACTTACTGAGGGTGACTATGGAGAAATGAGCCAAGCACCAAAATATCTAGTAAAATCCAAGTTTCTCCAGGCTTATCAGGAGAGCAAGACAGGATCCTCAGGGCTCTTAGGGTCATCAGGAGTTACTGCCCAAAACAAGTTACTATGAGCTGAGCACAAATGGCCTCAGGTCTACTCCTGCGTTGCATGTATGGGGGCTGGAACAAGGGTATGAGTGGAGGCACATATATCATATCTCTATGTAAAAGTTATAAATGAGTTGAAGAAACTCTTAAGCAAGATCTGCCTTGCCCTCCTGTTTTGACAAGCCAACGTTCATAATAAGATAGAAAGACAGATTTTAATTCAGAATTCTCGGAGGCTCAGAATGCCCATCCAGAACATTTCTGCATGGCGAGTGCCATCATCTGTCTCCACTCCACTGTACTCTCCAACCCACAGCCCATGGCCCAGTGTCTCCCTCCTTACCAACCCCATTCTGGCCTGTGCTGTAAGGGCCCTCCCACCCATGTGCATGTGTGTGGGCACTACAGGTGATGCATCCAAGCTCTGTTCACATTTCTAGCAGGCAACTGCCCCTTGGCTCCTCACTGGGTTCAGAGTGCACAACTTGGGAGGGCAGACCCAGGGAAGGGTCTCGTGTAGGCCTTGAGGGTGAGCTCAGGGCTGTTTGGGCAGGGAATTCTGGGGGCTTTACCTCTTGGTCCAATATACCTTTTTCCCCAAGCAAAGGCACGATGGAGAAAGCCAGAGTGAGGCCCTCAAAAGCATGGATTGCTGAGCAGAGACCCTTCCTTTCCATGTCAGAGGGTGACAAAAAATGGCGTGGTGGCAACTGATTTATCCCATCTTTTTTTCCCCCTGTTATCATATGTGGATGTCTAGAAGAGGCTAAAACTGGGAGGAAGGAGTGAAATGCTACCTGGAGTGAAGGCTATTTTTCCCCCCTTATGGAAAGGCTTTGTTCAGACTGTTGATTCTGGAATTTGCCCCAATGTCATGCTACTTGGACTGGTCTCTCTGTTCTTTTAGGTCACTCCAGAGCCTCAAATGACCCATGACTGCTAGCACAAATGTTTTACAGTGTTTCTGTCAGGTCGATGTTGGAAATACCAAGAGAGTACATGAAGTGAAGTAAGATTTGGATTCACTTGTTTATTCCTCGGAATGCCCTTCTGGAACATTTCCATGTGGCGAGTGCCATCATCTGTCTCCACTCCACCGCACTCCCCAACCCACAGCTGTGGCCGTGATTCCATGGCCCGTGGCCCGTGGTAGTTGATTCATTAAAGATGAGATTTACAGAGTAGTCTAGGCACACCTGATGTCTTATTTAAAATTATGATCTTACATGTCAAAGGACACAGGATTTCTAATATTGGTGGGTTTTTTTAAAATAAGGCTCTACTATAAAACAGATGAGAGTGAAATGAAAATAACTGGATTTGGAGGCCTGCCTCACTCCTTCCCTCATGAAAAGTCCCCAGGACCTCTGCTCAAGGTTTCTTGAAATGTGAGCCCCCATAGTTCACCTGGGGCAGTTGGTAAAAATGCCTATTCCTGGGCCCTGTTCCTCTATATTAAACTGTGGGAATTGATATTTTTGACAAGAAATTGCAATGATTCACATGCACTCTAAAGCTTCCAGCTACAGCAGGTCCCCCTGGACTGGAGTGGGGCTACACATCTGTGTTTTTAAATAGCACTCCAGATGATGTTGGGTGCTCTCTGCCGGGAGAGTATCTGAGTCAGTGGTTCTCACAATGTGGTCCTGGCACTGGGAGCATCAGCATCCCCTGGGAACTTTCAGAAATTCACATTCTCAGGCTCCACACCATCCCTGAATAAAAACCTCCAGGACACAGCCTAGCAACCCATGTTTCCACAACCCCAGCAGGTGATTTGGATGGTGCTTGTGTTTAAAAACCAGTCTCAAAATATCTCCCTGAATGTCACTCCCTGACACTTTAGAAACAGGCATTGACAATCCTGAACATTTTGTTTCGGCAGGAATTTCAGAGGGCGTGGAGGAGTCACAGGTCTCAAAGATTTGCCAGTGGCATTGCATATGCACCCCTGATTTTTGGTACTGGAGTGGTCCTGAGATGTCCAGATTCAGGAGGGAGAAGGAAGTCTTTCTGGAAATATTTTTTTAAATGGCCGCTTTTATAAAGAGTGTTTAATTGTGTTCTTTGTACTCTCCATATTTTTCAGACATTAAGCAATTTGAATCAGGAAAAACCCAATACACATCCCTAAAAAATAAAAGCAATCAGCAAAAAGTAATTTGGAAATGCAGTCAGCTGGGTGTGGCATTGGCTACAAAATTACCCAGAGCAGGTCAGGTGCTTCCAGTTTCCTGAGTTTCTCAAGCCGATGACCAAAACCATGAAGGATTTTGTGGGGTTACAATTATTATTTTTGTGCATGATTTTGGCTTTTTCTGAGCAAGAGTCAGGTATCTGTTTTGTTGTTTGAAGGTGTGATTTCTTAGAGGCTGCTGGCTGTCACTATATGCTACTTTCAGGAGCAACGACTCACCATCCTATTTTTCTAACTGCTTTCTCCTTTCCCCTTTTCCATGCCCCGCCCCCATACTCCAAAGCAAGTGATTTATCTAGTTTATCTTATGTTTGGCAAAGAGATGATTATATTCTTCCTTCTAGATATACGTATTTCCCATTGTGTGGCTTTCCCTCCCATCATCCCACCTGGGGAAAGAGATTTCCCATCTTAAGGTTTCAGACTGCTCTTCCATTATGCCACAGTGATCTGATCCCAGTCCAGCCCCCCGCTTCTGGTCACCCCTGCCCTCTCCTAAGCAGTTGAGTGTTAGTTCTAAGTCAGGTTGTGGAAACAGAGCTCTCCATTTTTTCCTCTTCTCACTTCTTATTTTTCCTACATCATAAAGTTATCTTTTAATATCTCTTATTTGTAACCCACTTACCCTATGTGTTCTACTTGTGGCTTAATTTACAGTGATCTGTTCTCATGTAACTTATTTATTTCTTCTTTATTAAAAATGTCACTGGATAGAAGTACTACATACAAAGTAAACTTAATGTTAATTTTGTCATTTCTAATACTTCTCAATCATGAAAATATAGTGTTAGATAGCTTATCTGTAGGACAAATCTCTGCATCTCTATCTGAAAACTCAGAATTTACCCCTGGTAGTAGAGCAAATGAGGCACCACAGCTGTGGATAATGAGTCGAGTTGACAGTCACCAGGCATGAGCAGGCTTTAAGCTAAGATACTCTTCATTTTGCTTTAGAGAAGGATACAGAGCAGGAGACATAACAGGTACAGATCTTCATTTCATAGGAAGATCAACAGTTGCTCAAACATATGGTTTCCTTTGTTCCTTCACCTACAAAAGGTGTGCGGCTGCTACGGACGAGGGCCAGAAGTGTCCCACTGATCATTTATACCTGCCTCATCCTGTAGACCCAAGGCCGGCACACCAGCTCAAGGCTCCCCCTCTTCGGGAGCAGTCCCACGCCGCAAGTGAAGCAGAGAGAGCATCACATGTTTAGCTTAACTCTGTAGTTTTTAAGGAAATGGTGCTGGGAGGAGGAAATGAAGATTGTCCTCAGATAGACCTGCATGAGCCTGATCTGATGTTACGTTTTCACTCACAGCTGATACGACTTCATCTGAATGATTGCATTGCATCTCTCAGGGGTGTTCCAGGGGTTACTTATTAGTTTATTAAGAGACTACACACAGATTTTCTCTTGAGTGTCCTCCAGAACTAAAATTTTTATCTGAATCTTTTTTGGGGGTGTTCTTTCAACAGTGTCTGTAGGATGTACTTCTATGTTCTGGGCTGTGGTTGAACTGGCTCTACTTGGTCAAGATCACTTTTTGCATTCTGACACAATGTCTCTGGGAATTGGCTGTCCTGTAACCAACATAATCCCTAAGAAGGGATGTGAGTTTAAGTACCTGGTCACCGAGTGTGGCATTCAGAAAGAGGTTAAGAGCTGTGGCCATTTCAAATAATAACCTAACCCCTCAATGTCAGCCTGACCTTAGCTTGCAATGGTGCTATGCTTAGAGTCAGTGCAAGATAGGTACAGTCAAGGCCAAAGATGAAGAGTCTGCTCATTTTTATGACACTTGAATTTGGTACTTTTAGGATAAAGACCAATGGGACCCAGGATTTGGTCTTGAAGAGCTCATGGTGCATCAGGGAAGAATACACTGATTTTTCAAGTAAAAAATTTTAAGTAAATTTACGATTTTGTGTTGGGCTGCATTCATAGCCATCCTGGGCTGCACGTGGTCTAGGGGCCATGGGTTCGACACCCCTGGTAGAGCCTGACTTGGTGTTTTCTTGATGCTCCCTGAAGAGACTTTAGTATAAAGATCTTACACCTTGATGTGATCTGTTCCCTGTCCAGATTTCATTAAAACCCCAATGTGAGGTGGTATTAAAATGGTCTTTTTGCCCCATTAGGTTTTCTCCTATGGAGTGATTTTTTATTCAGCTCTCCACTATACCATCACTCACAAAGGAGTCACTGGAAGAATTCCCTTAATGTGCTTTGTTTCCAGGTGAGTTTAATGGACCAATTGGTTCACAGTTTGCTTTCTAAGCAGTGCTTGTTAAAAGTCAAACATTTGGAAAACGAAGCTCAGCTGGGCTGAAGTCCTGGACTGACGCTGGTTTGAACAATTCCTTCATCCAATGAAATACTTCTCTGTGTCATTTGTCATTGCACATCCTCTGCCCAGGCCCATGTGGGTCGTCCTCTCCATTTCTGTGTGCCTCTCACCTTGCTTCTGGGCAGTGGGGCCTTTAATAACCTCAACTGGGCCTGGGAGTTGATGAAATTCTCCGCCCCCCTCTACGATTGAATGGAATTTGTAAGAAAGCTGACTCTATTGCCTGATTCAAGGACGATGCATTTGACTTTGGAGCTCTCTTGCATGTTTGGCTGAGGCAAGGACTTTGCCTGAAATAGCACACTTGTCTTATCTTCATTTTCCTCTCTTGCTTCCCCATTGCCTTACTGAGTGCACTTCTAGAATAAATCACCTGTATTTAAATTTTCTGGTCAGATTCTGCTTGTGGGGGTCCTACTGGCATAGTACAGTGGGCTAATAGAGCTCAAAGGTTGAAATGCTTCAGGTCATGTAGTTAGGAGATGGCAAGTGAGGGCCTAAACACTCCTTGTCACAAAGTTGCCCCTCTGAGGATCGGGAGATGCTTGGAAGATAGGAATCTTCCCATTCAGTTTCTACTCTTCATGGTCAAACGTTTAAAAAATTAATCCTGACCTAAGGTGTATAACTCTTTCTTCTATATAAGACCTAATGTTTCTAACTGTGGTAACTTACATAAACCTGTACACTCGAATGGGCATTATTAGACTGAAAAACTAGTGTTCTTTTTTAAAAAAGAAATTAGGGTGCTTGTTTAATGTAGATACTATGACCCTATGGCTTTTGGGAAAATTTACTAAACTTTTTTTATACCTTAAGGATATAAACTTTCAGTGTTCTAGTATGTATTTTTGTTGTTGCTATTTATTTATTTATTAATTTTTTTAATTGTTCAATTACAGTTGTTCCCATTTTTCCACCATCATTCTCCCCTGCCCTACCCCACTCCCATCACCCACATTCAATGCTCACTCCCTCCGACCATGTCTTTGTTCATGCGTCCTTATACATGTTCCTTGACCTTTCCCCTTCTTTTCCCGAACATCTTTCTCCTCCAGCCCCTCTGGGCAGTGTCAGTTCTGTCTTCATTTCCATGTCTCTGGTTCTATTTTGCTTGCTTGTTTGTTTTGTTGATTATGTTCTACTTCTAATGGTAAATTTAAAAACTATGACTCCTGCTCTATGCTTGGGAGGGTTGTCTTTGGGAACTTCTGCATAAAGGTATCAGACCTAACATTCTTGATTGGGGAATAGGGTGTTGGCAGGGGGAGTGGGGAACTCTTTTCTTTTCTTAAATCTTTAACCGTATTTTTTTTTCCATGACCATTTACCCATTTGGAGAGGAAACTCTTAATTGTGTTATTCCTAAAAAAATCAGTTAGGGCACAGGGTGGTGGTGGTGGTGGGAGGGTTGGCGGTAAAGCCATTACTGTTTAAGTAGGGTAGGCAGCAATCAACCAGGTTAAAATGAGACTTAGTGGCTTATTTTAACATTTGACCTGATAGGCAAATTTTCTCTTCTTTAAAACTTTTGGCTCATCCTTTTTAGATACCACTCCAAGCACCACTGACAACAGACTTACAGAGTCCAACAATGACCTTCCCCCTGCCAAATCTGGTCTTTCCTGGAACTTACCTAATACTTGCTTGTTCAGATTGCCTTGGATTCCATACTTCCAAGATCCCTGGGTGAAATCCTTAGAACAGGCAACAACAATGTGGTTGATAGAAGGAAGGACAAAGCTCAAGTCTCTGCTTATTAGTTTTTTTAAAATTTTAGTTTAGATAGTGTCTAGCTAGGTGATAAGTCCCACATTAATTATAATCATGTTTGAAAAAAGTGCCCCTTCCGTAAGTGTCCACATATGTTGTGGTCTTATTGATAAATCTTCCCTCACTGCAGTTATTGAGTCAAATGAGCTAAATCTCCACCTGGTTTAAATGTAATCTGGGTTGATGATCAAACCATTCACTTTAAATAGTGCTTGCGTACTGGGATAAAAGTTGCCATGTGACTCGATTTCCTCCACCTTCCCATCTAACAGCTGACACATAGTAGATGCTCAATATTCATTGGTCAAAGAGTAGTCAGTTGGGTTTTCTGTACCAAATTTGCTGGTAGCAACATTGTAGCTGTTCATTAACTACCTGTCTTTTTCTTCTGCAGGTGAAGCCACCCCATCTCTCACTTCTACTTGAAAGGCCTCATTCTTTAGCCTATGAGAATGCCAATGTGTCTGTGTTTTAGGTTATTCTGTAGCAATCTTGATAAGTGTGATTTATAGAATTCTTAAATCTAGTTTTTAAACCAATCACTGTAGATTTTGGGGCTTTTCTATGCCACCTCCTGGGATGCCATCTAGAATAACTTCCAGATGTGTTGCGATAGTGCCTAATATTTCATACATTTTAAGAAGTGTGAGTTTTAGCAAAGTGGCAATGTAGCCCTTGTATATTCTCTTATGACAAGTGGGTATCTATATATAATTTTTATGTGGAGTTGATTTTACAAATAAAACATGCTGTGTCTTTGTGGCTATACTTCTTGATGTCTGAGTGCTGAACTCACATAAGGCCCGTACTGTGAAGTTGGTGTGGAAGGCCTGCTGTAAGTAGCTGTTCAATAAATCACTTATGAGGGCTCTGGTTGGTGTAGTTCAGTGGATTGATTGAGGGCTGCAAACCAAAGGGTTGCTGGTTCGATTCCCAGTTAGGACACATGCCTGGGTTGTGGGACAGGTCCCCAGTGGCGGGCACACATTGATATTTCTCTCCCTCTGTTTCTCTCTCCATTCCTATCTCTCTAAAAAAAATAAAATAAAATATTTAAAAAATCACTTATGAGGGGGGGTACCCAAATAAAAAACCCAGAATTTATTTATATAAAATTGTGTATTTATTCCTACATGTTTAAACTTCAGTCACTGTCAAAGTACTCTCCATTTGATGAAATACACCAATCACAACATTTTTCCCATTGCTCAAAACAGTTTTTGAACTTGTTGATTTTGATGCGTTTTAGTGCTTCTGCTGTTTTTTGATTCACCTCTTCTGTACTGGCAAAAAGTTTTTCCCTTTGAGGACTTTTTTTCTTCCAGGGAAACAAAAAAGTTGTCTGGGACAAGATTGGGTGAATAAGAAGGGTGGAGCACAGGGTCAGGCTGTTTTTTTTTTGTTTGTTTTTGTTTTTTCTTTGTCAAAAACTGCTGACCACTCAGTGTGGTGTAGACAGGTGCATTCATAAGTCACCCATCATGAAATGGGTAAATGTTGAATCTTCAAAAAACATTCACCAAAGTCGAATGCAGCAGCCTCTTACACCAATGCCATCTGGGACACTGATGCAGATGGGTCCCTAGAACACTCACCTAGAGGGGGAACCTGCCCTGCAGAAGATCATTTCATTTTGAGGGGGTCCCTGCTTGTACAATGATTCTGCTAGTTTATGCCTGATAACACATTAGAATTCTTTTAGTTTAACCTCTTGTGAGTGGAGATGAGGTTGGAAAAATGAGTTGAGAAAGAACTTTCAGAAAGATGAGTGAGTGGTTCCTATCTGCCAGTTAATTAAGCACATCTTCACACCAGGGACCCTCTTCAATATTAGCAATTGTATCAATCTCCTACTTTTAATTTTTATTTAATTGTTGTTCAAGGACAGTTTTCTGTCTTTTACTCCCATCCCAGCCAACCCCCCAGCCCTTCCCATCTCCCTCCCATTTCCACCCCCCTAGTTTTTGTCTATGTGTTCTTTATACTTTTTCCTGTAAACCCTTTCCCCTAAAACTCCCTTCCCTTGATCTCCTACTTTTAAACCAATATTGAGTCTGCATTCTTATCTGAGAGTCTGAATTCTGTTCAAATTGCATTTCACTTACTAGCGTGTGGCTTAGGGCTGGTTTTTTAATTCTTCCGTGTATCACATGATTATCTATAAAATGGGAATAAAATATGTAATATCTCCCTCCTAGGACTCTTTTCACGACTAAATGAGTTAAGAAAAATTTTAAAACAAGTGCTTATTTGTTTTTTTTTTAAATTAAATTTATTGGGGTGACATTTGTCAATAGAATTACATAGGTTTCAAGTGTACAATTCTATAATACCTCATCTGTATATTGCATTGAGTATTTACCACCCAAAGTCAAATCTCTTTCCATTACCATATTTTTGACCCCCTTTACCCTTTATTACCTTCCCCCACCCCCCTTTCCCTCTGGTAACCATTATACTGTTGTCTGTGCTTATGAGTTTTTGCTTTAGAACAAAATGTGTTTAAATGTTAACTCATGTCACAGATACAAAGGATAAGACAAAGGTCTTTCTGCAAATTTAACGAGATTAGAACTGAATTCAACCAACAGCTCAAATGAACTCAGAAGCCGTTTCTTTCCCAGAACCTGTAGATAAGAGCCCAGTCTGGCCAACATTGTGATTTTGGCCCCATGGGACCCTAAGTAGAGAAGCCAGTTGAACCCACTTGGGCTTCTGATCTCACATCTGTGAGGCAATCAGTGGTATTGCTTTAAGCTGCCAGATTTGTGGTGATTGTTATGCAGAAATAGGAAAGTAATACAAAAGGCATTCTGAGTGCTTGAGAGAATTGGGTCATGCTTCCTGGAACTCAGAGAGGGAGGAAAGAATTGTGGGGAATACAGTACAACAGTAAAGAGGAATAGATTAGATTTCACTTAGAAACATGGATTTAGCTCCACACAGAAAGGTGAATAAAAGGACTCATGGATATTGACAACAGTGTGGTGATTACAGGGGTTAAAGGGAGGTGAATTTAGGTGGAAGAGGGTATGAGGGAGATAAATGGTAATGGAAAAATACAATAAAAATAAATTTAAAAAACACACAAGAAAAACCCTTAAGGCCTATAGCACTACATTGTTTATAAACATACAATAAAATATATTTTTCACATTTGCACATATGTCAAAAACACTTGGAAAGTAGCATGGAAGGGTGTACATTAACCACTTTTAAGGGTGACCATTAGGAATCAGGGAATGGGATAAAAGGAAAATAATACAATTAGAGGGTTTTCACAAAGATGAATGATACTAGTTGGCTATGCTATAGAGTAGGATCAATTGACTTCTGGGCCCTGAGATTATAATAATTAGGAGAACATACTAGGACACACACATGCACACAGAGAAAAGACCATGTGTGAAACACAAACAGAGGATGGCCATCAACAAGCCAAAGAGAGAGGCCTCAAGAGAAACCAACCTTGCCAACACCTTGATCTCAGACTTCTAACCTCCCGGATTGTGAAGCTAAATTTCTGTTGTTTAAGCCAGCCTGTGGTACTTTGTCATGGAAACACTAGCAAATGAGTAAGACTAATATTTGTTCTGCTCTAGGATATTGGAGTCTTACTGGGTTCACTGTTCAAAAAATTTTTTTCTTGTATTCTGCTCCATAGTATTTTGATATTTTGAGAAACCTGGAGGGTGGGTGTGATTATACTATTTATAATACTGCAGGCAGGTTTTTTTTTCTGGACACAATTACAAATGTCACCGAAGGTGAGGCATATCCCAAATTCAGGACCAGTTCTGTTCAGAGAACATGGAAAAGATTTCAGTTTAATTTTGGATTTGGTGGTGGTATGGGACTAGTAGTCAAAGCACCTCCTGCTTTCATGGTCTTGGAATAAGCCTGTCTCTGTGTTGGCCTTCAGGGCCCCTGTAGGTAAAATGGGGACATTCTCTGGGGTCTTTACCTCCCTTTCCCCTTGGAACTGAATAGTGTGGGTAAAGCAGGAAAGTGTTCACCCATTTACTCTAATTTTATTTGTTTCCAGCAGTTCTTTGATTTACTCTAACCAGTCCCAAACAAATTAGCTAGATTCCCAGGCTGTGTCATTCAGGATGACTAGGATTAACCTTGGACTCCAGGCACTAAACCACTACTGGCAATGGACACTTGCATATACAAGTTGTACAGGTGGTGAAGTGTCACATAGCACAGTGCATTAAGAAATAACAGATAACCCATTAGAAGAAAAGCCATTTTATTATAACTCCTTATGAAGTTAAAAACAGAAGCAGATCCTTCTAAATAAAGGATTATAAAACAACAAATCCATCCCATTAAAAATCAAGTCATCTTGGGAGGGAAGTGGGGAGGGATGGGAGGGGAGGCTAGATTGGGAGTAAAAAGGAGAAAACTGTATTTGAACAGTGATTAAAATAAAATTTTTAGTGTATGTGCTGCTGAAGCAAGCACTGATTAAAATAAAATTAAAAAAAATTTTTTTAAAGAAAAAAAATCAAATAATCTAAAACATTAAAAAATTTAAGATGACAAACAGGACCCTGAGACAGCACTCCAGCTTCTAACACACCATCCTCCTACAGTCACAGCTGCAGTGTCTGTATCCGCTTCTGAATTCCCAGGTGGAAAAAGATGAGCTGAGCAAGTGTTTTAAGTGGCAAACATGATTGTCGCTCTGCAAAGAGAAAAAGAATCAGCATCTTCACAGTGTAGCTTTCTCCTTTGTCTCAGAGGCCCTGGTGTTTCTGAGCCCCAGGGACGGGTGGAGCAGGGGAGCAAAGAGGTAATGTTTTGGATCATGTTTTAAAAGCATTAATACAAGTTGTATATGTCTAGTGATATAAGTATTTTTACTTTTCTTAACCATAAAATATGTCAGAGATGTGTAATATATATATGATTTCATATAGCATCTGTAACACACCTCAAATTTTAAAGAGTGCTTACCATCTCTCTAGTGTATAGCTCCTCCCCTCCAGACAGAGCTACATCCAAGTTCATCATATGCATATCTGTATATATTAGAATTTCCCTTCTCACTGCCCAGGAAGGGAAAGCCATATAATTTAGGGAATGTACACCATGGCAGTCAGGCATTTAATCTCTTAGGGACAGAGTTTAAGATATTCCTGAGTGCATATTATTGTGGATTATCTCTACCTTATCAAAGTCCACATTCTATGGTTTGCTATCAGTTTTACAACATTTCTACTCAATATTCTATTAATGTTGACTTTGGTAAAAATGTTTCACCTACTGCCTCCTCCTCCATGGCTCCTGAGAGACAATCTGAGTCAGTGTGGTTAAAGCCAGTTAACATGCTGATTAATGCCAGACAGACAAGGGACTGCTAAAACGATCAACACCCCTAGTGAGGAAGGAATGCCTTAACCAGCCTTTTCTGAATTGGAAGTGCAGGTGTTTATACAATTTCCTCGTAAAAACCTTGGTGTTTTCTGTTATAACATACCCTTGAACTGGGTTAATCTACATACTTTAAGTAAGCTCACCTCAACTCTCTGGTTGATTGTCTTTCCAATGTATAAATTTGCTATTCCTGATCTTTTGGGGGGACCACCTTGTTTATTTGCATCATTTCCTATGCTTATCCTTATAGGAGCTGGATGGCTAGAGAAAGGGAAAAGAAGATACAAAGGAATAGGATTAATATCTATGCAAGTCTTGGTGACTGAAGTTCAGTGCCTCAACCTGTGGTGTCATCCTGTCCTCGCTTTGGAAAATGAGTTAATAGTTCAACAACAGCAACAACAAAATTAAACTAACGAGCAAAACAGAACCAGAGGCATGGAAACATGGAACAGACTGACAGCGACCAGAGGGGAATCGGGACGGGCATAATGGTGGAAAGAAGGGGAAGGGACTAGTCAAAGAACATGTATGAATGAGCCATGGACATGGACAATGGTGCAGGGATTGACTGTGGGAGCGGGTGTGGGCTGGGCAGAGGACGGCAAAGGGGGAAAAATTGAGACAATTGTAATATAGTGACAATAAAAAATTTTAAAAAAGAAGAAAATGAGTTAATAGTTTAACAATTGAACCTAGGAAGCTTCATATAGGGAAGGGTCTCCCAAATATATCACCAGATTGCTATTAGCTGATCAGAAATCATTACTTAGAATTGGATGATCTTAAGCCATCTATAAAAGGCAGGGTCTAAATGAATTAATAAGAGTCCTATCTCATCAATCATGAATAAAGTTAAAATATTTAACATTAAACTAGTTAAAACTAGTATTCTAATAAACCTCTTTCCCTAGTCTAAGAACTTATAATGACCAATCTACTACCAGTGATTTAATTAGGACCTCAAATATTCCCAGTGGGTCTTGGCTAAGAGAGAAGAAATAGAATTTGTAACATGAACACTATAATTAGAACAAGATGATTTCTCAATCTAGGAGTTACTATATATGTGGTGAAATGAGACCTAGTAGTTGCATACACAGCTTTATACCACAATGAAGAGAATTACCTGATGTGATGAGGGCACCAGCCACTACACACACTTTGTGACTCAAGCACTGTTTAATCTCTTTACATGCATTATGTCATTTACTTCTTATCACAGATCTGTGAAATAGGCACCATTCTCTCCACTTTAAAGGTGGGGAGTCTAAGGCACAGAATTAATAAGTAACTCCTTTAAAGTCACACTGGTAATAAGTAGCAGAGCTGAGAGATCAGGGACACAGAACAATATGGCACCAAGAGAGTAAGAGTCTCAGAAAGGCTTGGTCAACACTATTCATCTCTAGGCTTTGGCTCTCTTCTCCTCCTCTAACCAGTAAAGACAGTGGAGATGATGGAAACCAGTTTGGTAGACTCACAGCGGGACAGCACAGGCCACAGGTATTGAAGCTTCAAGAGTGGAGATCAGCGACAAAAAGATGATTTCAGATACAAAAAGGAGATGATCCCTTGGGAGTGCCTGAGGAGACAAAGGAAATGTATAAGTTGACTTAAAGATTTTATTAGTTGGTTCCATCAACATCTCTAAGAAATGGGCACACACATTAAAAGTCAGGCATCTTACCAGTGGGAAAGAGAGAGCTGTTTTCTAAGAGGCCGAAGAATTAACTTCTGTTATAGGGTATGGTTCACAGGGGGTGAGAGAACCTGCCACTTGAGTTTAAATAAGATTGTCTCAAGATGATCATTTATATGATCAAGAAAGCATTCATAATTTCTTCTCTTGAGAAACTTTTCTCCAGATTTTAGGCCTTGTGACCCTGAGCACAACCTTAAAATAGTGATATACATCTAGTTATAAAGAATACTTTAAATAGGTTTATGTTCTTCAGACAAAACATTTTTTTAAGGAAATGTGAACGATGGAGCATAGGCAATGTTAAAATTTAATCTCATCATCTGGGGACTGCCACAGTGAATACTGGTGCATGTTTTCTTTGTGTATCCTCAATATTTATTTAATGCAAGGGAAACTCTCCTATTAGCTTATCGGGCCCAGCCACTAATTCTCATCAGCCTCCTAATATTTTTTTAGGAACATGAACATAGTATTAAAATTTGTTTTAAAAAGGCACTAAGCCTTTGTTCTTTAGTTTTTAAATAGAGAAGAAGTTAAAGGAAATGACACATTTCTCAGGGTTTCTTACTGGAAGTTGAGTGGGGTGAGGTTGGTTATGTGTGAAGGCAAAGCACCCAAGTTACCTGTGAGGCTTTCAAACTATCCACACCCTGAGTCAGACTGATGCCCTTATTCTGCCCATCCCGACCCCTGAATCAGGAAGGGGCACCAGGCTCTCCACTGGGAGCTCAGGTGTCAGGGGACAGGTCTGGTGGTCACTTGAAGATGTCATTTGAAAATGTCAGATATGTCACCTACTTGAACTCTTTCTCCATGTGCCTGCAGCCAGGAAGCACTATAAAAATTTAGAGGTATTTGAAGCTATGTGGTTAACTTTTTACAATGGGGCAGGGATGGGCTATGTAGCCTCTGGCCCAGCAACTCAACCTTGCCCTTCTAGAATGAAAACAGCTGTGGACAATAAATAAATGAATGAGTAAATGAGCATAGTTGTGTTCCAATGAAGGTGAATTAATGAACACTGAAGTTTGAATTTTATACTTCTTAACCTATCACCAAATATTATTTTTTTGTTATTTTTTAAGCTATTGAAGCATTTAAAAATCTATTCTTAGCTCATGGACCACGTAAGTAGGTGGTGGGCCAGATCAGGCCTACAGGCTGTAGTAATTTGCTGACCCCTTGTACAGAGAACAAAAAAATAAAACATACCTATTCTTTTCTAAAAGTTAGATGAGTCCCATGTATTATTTAATTAAAAAATTTAAAAAATTTTTACCTTACCTAGGACATTTTTTCATTGCTTTTAGAGAGAGAGGAAGGAAAAGAGAGAAACCAGGGATGGAACCCACAATGCTTGGGTTACGGGATGACATTCCAACCAACTGAGCCTCACTGGCTAGGGTAGGTCTTATTTAGTTTTGCATTCTCTGGAGGGAGGTACAACTGACTGATGAGTGGAAACTGCATTTTCACCTTCCTTCACTGCTCATGGTCTGGATATAACATTTGGCAGAAATCAATTTGTCTTATTACTAGCATATAAAGAAACTAAAACAACAACAAAATATCCCCAAACCAAAGCCACGGTATGCCGTTTGTGAGCCTGAAAGTCTCTAAGAAGATTTAATTAGACAGGTATATTATTACCTGAATCCGAATCTTACAATTAGTGGGATGGTATCGAAACTCATAAAATCCTCGATACACTGAGGTTACAGGACAATGGTCTCCTAGAAACACTTCTTCGGGGCCCACCAGTAGATCATTATCAAATGCAGTTGACTTGACTCTGGCCAGGAACAGAGAGGGGCTGCATTGCACATACACTATTGTCAGGTAGAAAGTAAAAGCTGTCAGATCATCCAATGGTACCATGGAAAGTCAGGGAAGCTCAAGGCCAGTTAACAATAAAAGGCACACCCCTGCCCCTGCCCTTGGTAGAGGAAAACAGATTTGAGAGGTGATTGTTATAGTCTTACCTTCCCCCTTGAAACACTCACTTGCCCTCCCACCTCCAAGAATCATCCAGGTGAGCCTGCACATGGATAAGCATGAACCCAAACAAGATTTTAGATGCCCCATTTTACAGTTCTAAGTGGAAGGCATCTCCACTGTGGCATTTATATTAGTAATTATGGTCAATGGTCAGCCGGCCCTCATTCCCAGCTTCAACTCCTGAAAAGCACAACCTTTGTTCTAATCCTGGTATCTCTGTTTAATTTTGGTATTTTCTGAAGCAATACAGACATTTGGCCAAACTAAACTAACAAAGTTGGAATAGAAATCTAGTGATTGATTATAGATAGGTTAACAGAGTGCACTTTTCTAATACTTTTTTCTTTTACTACTAATTATGACTTAGTAATTATGTGCTTTAAAATATTGTTCTCTTCACATGAGAATGGAAGGTCCATGAGAATGAAGATTTGATTTAGTTTTCATTGCTGCATTACTTAGAACCAAGAACAAGCCCACAATAAACACTCAGTAAATATTTGTTAAGTAAATACATGAACAAAACAGTCTATTGCTCAGAAAGAGGGAAGCACTGGGTTGTGTCTTAGCAGACCTAAAACAGAGGGAAAACTTGGAGTTGTGATGAAGTGAAAGGGTGAAATATCCTAGAGGTTGCTGACAAAGGATTGAAAAGTGTTTGTAACTTCAAGAAATATTATACCTCATCAACTAGAAGACAGTTGAAGTTATATTTTCAATTGAAGCATTAAAGTTTGCTAAAGACCAAGAAGCAGAATGGTGAGATATAGGTTCTGGCAGTTAAATCCCAGAGTAATTTGGAACTGCTGGCAATTCAGAGAATAAATTGGAAAATCTGAGAAGGAATGATGTGCTCTTTTAAAGGGGCAGGCATAGAACCACTGGAAGCTTAGCCTGTGGTGGGACTGATGAGCTTTTATGATTATGATGATTAGAGAAACCTGCTCTCTAATCAACAAACCCCACTTTTCTTACAGGGTGATAAGCCATCCTTAAAGGGGAGGGGATATTGTGGGGCAAAGGAAGCGGCCAGGGGTGAAGCCAGGTGGGAAAACAAAGCATTGCAACCGCAACCACCCAAAGCTGATCATATAACGCAGGCCCTTCGTTATTAGCAATGTCGTAGCAGACTGAAACATTCAGATTTGGAAAGTCAAAGAAGTAGCCTCATTATTGATCATCAATTTTCCACCATCTCTCCTAGTACTCTGTAAATACCTGGTTGTTCTCCAGAGCAAGTCCACATCAGAGGAAAAAGGAGGTACAGCCCTCCTGACACCGGAAAAGCCTTCATCTGGCCAGAGCCCAAGGCAACATTCATTCAGGGAACAGGAAGCTATGAAAGGACCACCTGTCTTGTGTTATAACTGAAGTCTGTCAGGTGTCCACAATAATCCACCACCTTGGACAGCTTGAGGAAGGCCTTTACTCATTATAAGAAAACCTCCTGAAAATTATCATTTTATTAATACAAGCACTGTAGAGTAAGGTGAACAGAGTGAAATGTATCTTTTGAATATTTCCATAGAAACCATCTTCCTTGGTGTCAAGGTTATAGTTGTGAATCCATCAGTTTCAGATGTGTGTTGAGTGAATTTCAGTGGCTGGTCATTGGGAGGTTATCTGAAAAGCACAGAGGAGGAACATCTTTATTGCTGATGATTCTGAACCTATAGAGGAGTTCTTGCAGGTTTTTTTTTTAACATTTCTGAGTATACATATTTCTTGGTGATGCTGGTAGGGTGGTACTGAAGTGAGGAGCTTTAAGGAACACAACATTTTCTGTACACCCCCAAAGCAAACCTCTGAGTACAACTGGGACCTAGAAAACCAGTTTTATCTGCTCCCGATATAACCAGTAGGAAAACCTGTCAAAAGCTCATTCTTTATTTATGCATGTTACAAAATATTTAGTGTTAAAGTGAAATTCCTTTGTCACTTAGAAATCTTAAATAAGATTTTTTTCAGAACTCACTAAAACCCTCAGATCATCATTTGATTCAAGTGCAGCATGTATTTTTTAAATTTTAATTGTTGTTCAAGTAGTTTTCTGCCTTTTACCCCCATCCCAGCCCACCCCCCCCCCCCAAGCCCTCTCCACCTCCCTCTGGTTTCCACTCCCCCCTTGTTATTTGTCCCTGTGTCCTTTATACTTGTTCCTGCAATTTTTCCTCCTTTGACCCTCTCTACCCAGCTCCCCCAACTCCCACAGGCAATCCCCATTGCATTGTTCATGTCCATGGGCCACATGTATAAGTTCTTTGGCTATTCCATTTCCTATGAATTTTTTTTCTGTTGCTTGCTTGAAAGGATTTTTAGGACAGGGGTGTCAAACTCATTTTCACCAGGGGCCACATCAGCCTCATGGTTGCCTTCAAAGGGCCAAATGTAATTTTAGGACTGTATAAATGTAACTACTGCTTAACAGTTAAGCAAGAGCTTGGCACTGCTGCTGGGTAGAAACAAGGTGCCAGGCAGGATAAAACGAGGTGGAGGGCCGGATTTGGCCTGCGGGCCTTGTGTTTGCCACCTAAATTTTAGGAAGTTATGAAGCTTGAGCTAATACCAGTCATTCATACAGAAAAGCTACCGTTAACAGCTGTAAGTTGGGTGGGAAGGAGCCTCAGGGAATCTCCAGTGTTGGGCAAACAGTGTTAGCCAGGTTGATGTAGCCTCATGTATGGCACCCTCCTGAGGCCTCTGTGGCTTTGCCTGCTTTTCCGTCTGGGAGAGAGCTGTCCTCCAGCTCCTGCCTTGATGCCAGACACTTTTGTTCCTCCCAGTGTGCCACTGGTGACTTTGAAGCTGCTACCCTGGTGCTGGAGCTCAGGGAGTGAGTCTGAGTAGGGGAGTCCATGTGTAGGTTCTATAAGAGGAACTGCTGAGGACTCCAGGAGTTTCTCCCACCAACTCAATCCCCGCTGGTTTTTGCAGCCAGAAGCTATGGTAACATCTTTCTGGCACTGGAACCCTGGGTTGGGGGTCCTGGTGTGGTGCTGTGACTCCTTGCTCCCAAGATATCCCTCCTGAATTTTTATCCACCACACATGGTTGTGGGACCAGCCCACTCTGCATCTCTGCCCTTCCTATCAGTCTGGATGGATGTGGTTTCTTTAATTCCACGGTTGTCATACTTCCATTAAACTCAATTTCTCATGGTTCTGAGTGATGGTTGTTCTATAATTTAGTTGTAATTTTGATGTGGTTGTGCAAGGAGGTGAGCCATGTTTACCTGTGCTGCCATCTTGACTGGAAGTCTACAGTGATTTTCAAACTTCTGCATGCATCAGAATCACTTAAGGACTTACTATTACCAGAGTTTCTGATTCAGGGTCTGAAGTGGGACCCAAGAATGTCTAATACTAATGATTTCCCAGGTAAAGGTGGAACTGTTGGCCCTTGATCCATACTTTGAGGACCATGATTGTTTGTCTAAAATTAAAAAGTAGAGATGTCTTTTTATGTAAATGAATAATCAATTTTATCATTATTTTGTAAGAAGGGCATAATTATTAATTTTTCAGCCTGTAGTGAAAATGAAGGGACATATAAGTCCTGTGAGTACCTTCAGGACTTTTCTCTTTTTTACATGGTCCAACTCATTGCCTTAACTAATTACATCCTCAAGGCTTGGAGCCTGGTCTATTTACCTTCACACTTGTGTGCAAAAAGAAGCAAGTTAAAGAAACAGGAATTAAAACCCCCCCACCAATTGACAGTTATTTCTCTTTTAGACTTTTCTACCCTTTGCAGGTATATTTTGTGGTCTGTGAAATGATTATAGATTGTACCCATATAAAAATACAAACTTCTACTAATTTCATTTTAATATGTATGGGAAACACTAATGTCACAATTGACGTGGAGATAATGTTGCTAAAAAAGGAAGTGCAGTGTGATATCAGACCTCATGAATACAGGTCCTTCTCTCAGACATGCATGTACCACATTTAACCATTTATAATTACACATATGCCCATTTCCTTGCCAATCTGAAAATCTGATACTTACAAATAAATTAACTTATGAAAATGATTGGTAGTTTATATCTTACATCTACCTGGTCAACTCTCTTGGAAGGGTAGTCTTTTTGTGTTAAAGATGGAGGTGTGAGTGTGAGTGATTTATAGACTCACATCTATAAATTCTGTCAATTTTAATTACATAATATTTTATTCTATTCTAAAAAATATTTGAACTTACCTCCTTTTCTTGATTTCCATCATAATTCAGGCAGATCCTCATTATTTCTGGCTGGACTATTGTAATTCATGTGATAATTTTCTCCGAGCCCTGTCAGTGGATAAGCAGCCAAATCTGGAAGTCAGGACTGCGACTTTCATTCTCTCCATTTTGGGATGTATCATATATGACCCTGGGTGAGTTGCTACTTCCTTACTGATGACCATTGATGTAAGGACACTGACCATCTTTCTGTTCCTTGAACAGGCCAAATTTTTCCTTCTGTCAGGAATGCTCTTCAAATGGACATTTACACTGATAAGTCATATCTTGCTTTATGTCACCTCCCCAGGAGGACTTGCTTTCAGCTCCTTATCCAAACTAACCACCTTTCCCATGTCATTGTTATTGTCTTTGCTGAATCTCTTAAGCCAAATAGATAACATAACCTGGGGTTGGGTATTTTCTAATTCTGACGCTGCCACTAGATGGCAGCATCTGCAAAGGTAGAGATTTGTTCACTGCTGCAATCTCTCACTGTCAGGAAGGAGAAGCCGGGAGGACAAGGATGACTTAAAGGGAGGAAATGGGAGATAAGAGGAGACCCATTAGATCTGAGAACCCTCAGGTTATGTGTTCGAGAGAGAAAATGACCTGAGCACATCAGTTACTCAGCGATATTAACCAGACCCAAGGAGGCTAATTGGCACCATCCATTCTCAATTTTTAGGAAAGAACAATCAAACCTAAGCAACTTGCCAGGAAGCCCCTATCTCATGGTCATCAAGAAACTAGTCTTTCAAAGTACTATCAGCTGAAGTTCATTCATACCTGGGTTTTGCCCAGCACATGTCCAAATCAAAGGTGCATAGGAGGTAACTTCACAAAGGCTTCCTTTATGCTAGATCGCAGTTAAGAACACCTCAAGCAGCTGGAAGTTGAGAGGATCTGAGAAGTTTGAAGTGGGCTTATTATACCTAACACCCCATTTAGTATATGATTACTTGTGACCTTGGAGAACCCAGAGAAAGTCCTCAACACCCTCCTGAGGTCTGAAGTGCAAGATGTTATTGTGTGAACCAACAGAAGCATTTTGTGAGTCATCATCTTTGGAACATCTCTAGGACTTTTGAAGTGTGCTTCCCAAAGTGAGCTCCCCAGGGTAGCAGCATCAGCATCACCTGGGAACTTGTTAGAAATGTAAATTCTTGTGCCTTGCCCCTGGGAGGGGGAACCCAATAGTCCATGGTTTAACAGGCTCCCCAGGTGAATCTGCTGCATGGTGAATGTCAAGGGCCACTTCACTTTTAGGGGCTACCCATATGAGGTAGTTCTAGGGATGCTGAGGTACTAATTATTCACTGCTAGAGTTAATTTTTCAGATTTGAAGTCTCTCATCTATCTGGGAAAACCTAGAAGAACTAGCTTCATCTACTTCCAATTTTAGACAAGAGTCAAACTAGGCAGACATGCTTTTTAAAGAGATTTGAAGGGTCAGGTTAATCCCATATTAAGCCAGTGCAAGACCCCTCTCTTGATTTAACTGATCAATTCTTCCTCCACCATAGGCAATTATCTAATGTATTTGATGACTATCATTTACAAAAAATTGATTAACTAATTAATTTTTTCCATCACCATTGACACCCCCCACCATACTCTCTTCCACCTTCACCCCACACCACAATCACCACATTGTTGTCCATGTACACGAGCAGTGACTATTTTTTGAGTCCAATATATGCTCTCATTTTGTGGGACTGAATCTTTAATTACTTTAAATGGCATTATTTGAGATACCTCATTCTTTCTCACAGACTTTTCCCTTGCTGTTCCCTCTGTCTAAATATCCATATGGCTACTTACTTTCTTCAAAACCATCTTCTCTTTGAGTCCTTCCTACCCTATCTAAAAATTCACATGCATCAACATTTTATATACTCCCTTTCTTCCTTGTTTTTCCTTCTTATCACTGAACACATACTATATATTTTACTTTTCTTATCGATTAGGATGTAAGGTGAAGAAAGGAAGAGATTTTTGTCTTTTTTTAAAGAAAAATTAATATATTCCTTAGGTATAAACCAATATTTTGCTAATAGTAATCTCTCATACTTGTTAACTGAATGAATGGTAGAACTGAAATGCCAAATCACAGATGTTCCTAATTCAAATATAATTTTGTATAGAAAAATACTCCCTTTCCTGACTGAAGTCAGTTGATGGAATGGGATAGTCTTGCAGTGCACCTGTCCTGGGCCTCTTGAAATGTACAGGTTCTAGAAAATAAGTATTTTTGTATCTATCTGTCTACATTCATCCACACACATTTTTTTGTGTCTGTGGGAGGAGGTTGATTTTACAATCTTGGTTTGTGTGAATTATTTTTGTAGCTCCTGGTATTGGGGGTCTGGATTACTTGAATGGCTCTTGTTTACTAAAACATTGTTAAGACCTGTAAAAACAAAATAAAAGATCAGTATAAGTAAAGGTGGTAAGTGTGAGCAGATGGTAGGTAGATGATGCTAGCAGTGGTAAAATCATAATATTGGCAAGGAGAGTTTCACAGCTGGTCTAGTATCAGGGATTCTGGCATGGAGAACATAGAGGAGGACTATGCAGGGGTGTACCTTTAAATTGGTTGCTAATGTTGCAGAGCCCAGGAAAGCACCTGAGCCCGACCCTGTGCTCTCCATTCCTGTACATGCACAGCCCAAGAGAGGCAATTGGAGTAGTGGGTCAGAGAAAGTCAAGGCAAAGCAGCTTTCTTTACCTGTAAGGCAAAACGGTGGTCACAAGAAATAGTTAACAGATATAGGCTACAACAGCCGACTTCTCAACACCTGAGCCCTACCTAGTGAGGTGTGCGGAGTCTTGGTCTTGCCCTTGGGCAGACTAAGTCATTGCAGACAGCTGAATGCGGCAAAGTCAACGATTGTATTTTCATTTCCTTAATGGGATTTTGACTCTGCATCAGAGGAGATGAAAGCTTCTGTGCTACAAATGTTCCTCCACCTTATTTCTATGATTTGGTCTGCTTTGGGTCTGTTAGCTGATATGAATGAGAGAATATAGAAGAGTGGTTGTGGTTTATAAGGTGTGATGGCCTCTGAAAAACTGCTGTATAAATAGTTCCTTTATGGCTTTCTGAAACAGGCTTTACCTTGGTTGTAAACTGGTAGCTAGTTGGATGGACCAGTTCTGTATTTCCAGTCAGGTTCATGGTTTCATCCCCGTGTGGCTGCCAACTTGATCTTCCTTTATGATCATCTAATACAGTGATCCCAACGTATTATTTTCATATTTTATGAACAAGTCAGAAGGGTCTTAAGTTTTATTAGAGTCTCCTTCATCTTTGTCCTTCTAATACTCAGACCCATGCTTGTTATAGGACACAGGACATAAATTCAGTCAAACGTAGCAACCTATCACCAATTGCTTAGGTTGAGGGGGAGGTTTCTGGGCTTTAGGATGGAGAAAGCATGGGCTTTCTTAATTCTGACTAGGTGACTGAAGGTTGTAATGGACAGTAAAGAGAATGATAGTATTCTCAGGGCTTTGCCTCCACACCCAGGCTTTCTGAAGGTTGAAATTTCTCTGCCATCTATTCAATATTCTCTGAATTACCTTGAGTGAGGTCCTTGAGTTTTCTGTGCTTAAGTTAAACCATTTGCTCACATCCTTCTCTGATGGGCACATGGTGAGGCTGCAATAAGATAATACATTTGAAGCATTTTCAGCAGTGCCAGTCACATAGTATACCTTCAGAAGTAAGTTGTTTTCATAATTTCCTTCATCTATTTGAGAAGGAATCTTTAGTTTGCTCCAGTATGCCAACTTACTAATATTGGAGTTAATGTTGAGTAATATCAATATTGGTGCATTTCATTCACCTTTAAAGCGTTTTAATTCTGCAAAGAAGAACATCAGTAAGTGTATTCAAGATGCTTTTTTTCTCCCCCTACAAACCTATGGAGGCTGCGCCCTTGACTTTGCTAAACCAGTGCTATGGCTTCATTCTCCAGGCTTGCACATCATCTTGACCCATTACAACTGAAAGCTAAGGGATTTCTCCTTCTGATAATCCTCACAGCTGCGTAACTGTGGAAACCTCTAACAAATCTTATATCATGTGTGCTTATTTTCCAGTAGACTATGCCTCCAACCCTACTGTTACCTTTGAGTTTGTTTGATGTTTTTTTGTATATTAAGGTTTTAACTGCTGTTATGTCACCTTCTTCCCTCTGTCCCCCAGTATAATTAACTTCATTATCATTCTGTGAGACCTATGTCAGGTCCTAGGTGACTGGGCTTGGATGCGCAATTGTGGTATAGAAAAAAAAATGTCTACATCATAATCCCTGTGACTGACTATGTTACCTTGTATGACAAAAGGGACTTCTGCAGGTGTGATTAAATTAAAGATCTTGAGATGGGAAGATTACCTTGGTGGGTCTAATGTAATAAAAGGAAGGTGGAATAGAGGGTCATAAGAGGAAGGGAGAATGATCAGGTGTGATGATTGAAGTAAAGATTGGAGTGGTGGGACCACAAGAGAGGGGGCCACAGCCAAGGAATGTGGAGGGCCTTTAGAAGGCAAGAATAAAACAGGTTCTCCCCTAATGTCATTCAAAGGAATGCAGCTCTGCTGGCACATTAGCCACAGGAGACTCATTTTGGCCTGCACCTGCTTCTCTTTCTGCAGTACAAACAGTATCTTCAATAATTACACCCATGATCCATGAATTTTGTACTACTATTTATTTTCTACCTAAATACTCCTAATTGGCAGAAGAAAGTAAACCAAGAGCTTTTCCTTTTGGGGGTTATAGTTCCAGTCAAGTCACTTGGTTGTCTCTGCTGCTGATTCTTTCAGCCAAACCCACAGACATGAAAAAGTGATCATCTCCTGATTTCAAATATGCATGATTTAGGCTGTTCAGCCTACTAGGCAACACCTGAAAATTACCTGGAATAGTATAAGGAGTAGTATAAGAAAACAGTTTCCGACAACTGAGCATCTGTTGGAAGTGTAGTGTGTCGTGCCAACCTCCCAGGTGACTCAAGGTCACAAAGCACATGCAGACACAAAGGTCAAAAAGCACTTTTTTGCCTGACATGCCTCTCTGAACTTCAGTGTTTGGGAAGTCAGGAGAGTCTCAGCTTCTAGGAGGTTGATACTATAAGCAAACCCCATGGATTATCCAAATAAGTAGGAAAATAAAGGCAGCTGAGCATCGGAGGCCATATAAAATCACTTAAGCCAGTTATCCCTTCCTATTTCCTGAGAAGCCCTGTGCAGAGGGTCTGCCAAGATGGAGGTCTCTGTGGCTTTAGAGGTCTTGTTTCTCCTTGCTGCTTCGATGTGGCCTTGTGCTAACAACATGTTTGGTAAATGCCCAGTTTTAGAGAATGCATCCTTGGAGGGGTTACTCGTAACAATGGCTTTCCACTTAGGCACTCGCCTCTCTGCGAAATCTGATCTTACAATTTGCTAGAAGAGAAATATCTTGGACCAACTAGACTTGCATCAATGTGTTGAGGACACAGTTTCTCTTTTTGCCTAAATGCCTAAGGTCTTTCTTTTTCTTTTGTTGTGGTCTTCTGTCTTGATCTTCATTTGCAGGTGCCTCAGAAATAGTCCTTGGCTCTACACGTTGGTCTGTGTTTTCAAACCCACAGCCAGTTACAATACAATTGATTGTATTGTATTGTAAGGTACTTGGTTGTATGTTAACTGAACTTCCTACTTCCAGACTCTTAATATTTCCCTTGGTGATGATACTGCTGTATTGTTCTTTTTTTAGAAGTATATTTTATTGATTATGCTATTGCAGTTGTCCCATTTTTTCCTCCTCTTTATTCCCCTCCACCTGGCATTCCCCCTCCTACCCGCATTCCTTACCCCCCTTAGTTCATGTCCATGAATCATACATATAAGTTCTTTGGCCTCTCCATTTCCTATACTATTCTTAACCTTCCCCTGTTTATTTTGTACCTACCATTTATGCTTCTTATTCCCTCTACCCTTTCCCCCATTCTCTCCCCTCCCTGCTGCTAACCCTCCATGTGATCTTCATTTCTGTGATTCTGTTCCTGTTCTAGTTATTTGCTTAGGTGGTTTTTTTTTTTTTTGGTTCAGTTGTTGATAGTTGTGAGTTTGTTGTCATTTTACTGTTCATATTTTTTTTATATATGAACATTCACAGTAGCTTTATTTCTAACAGTTAAAAACTAAAACCAATCCAAAGAGTACATGCAGCGTAGGTCCATTTATTAAAATTCTAAAATATGTAAACTTAATCTATAACGACAAAAAGCAGACCAATGTTTGCCTGGGACAGGACTGGGCGAGGAGGAGGAAGAGAGATCACCGAGGGGCACAAGAACACTTTTAGAGGTGATGGGTATGTTCATCATCTTGATGGCCGTGATGACTTCACCCAATCAAAACTACACTCTTTCAAAACTGTAGGTTTATTTTACATTGATTATGCTTCAATGAAATTATAAGAGAGAAAGAGAGCAAGAGGAAAATAGAAAAAGAATCCAAAGTAAAAGAGGCTTTAAAAAAATGAGGTGCTAAAGGCGAACAGAAACCTGTGGGGCTGGCGTGTACATAAGAGGGCCTTCTCCTTCCTCAGTACACAGTAGACCTTGGGTCACATGGTTTGAACTGCGTAGGTGAAAATTCACTTATGTGTAGATTTTCTTCAGTATGGGTGTACAATACTATAAATGTATTTTCTCTTCCTAATGATTTTAATAACACTTTTTTCTCTAGCTTACTTTATTGTAAGGATACAGTATATAATACATATAACATACAAATGTGCCCATCGACTGTTTATATTATCGATATAGCAATAGTAGGCTATTAGCAGTTAAGTTTTTGAGGAGTCAAAAGTTATACATGGGTTTTTTTACTGCATAGAGGGCCGGCGCCCCTAACCCTCATACTGCTCAAGGGTTAACTGTATATACCCTGTTTTCAGTGTGGCACTCACTTCTTTCCAGGCTATTATACTGTGCCTCATATCTTTGAGTCAAGTGCCTCTCTGATTAAATTTCTTTAGAATAAGGGTTGGAAAATACCTGTATGCAGGCAGGACTTTGTCACAACTACACAGTTCTGCTGTTGATAGCACAAAAAGAGCCATGGACAATATTTAAATGAAAAATATGGTTGTGTTTCAATAACTTTATTTTACAAAACTGGTTGGCAAGCTAGATCTGGTCCAGGTGCAGGCTACAGTTTGCTGATCCCTGCTCTAGAAAAATCGTATTAGTCTTTCCATCTTCAGAGAACTCATCAATCTCTCTTCAGAAGTGATGGCTATAAAATGCATATAAGTAAGGAAGATAATTAAGTAAAAAGGGGGAGAGAAGTCATAAAAAGGAATACTGGAAATTTAAGAAGTCTTATCAACTACTAGCAGCAGATGGGGCTCAGGGGCAGTATTCTGATAACTTGCAAACACTATTTCATTTGATGGCCTCACATCTGTTTCTCACTCAAAGCTGTGATTTTGGCTTGGTGCTCATGAAGCTGTTTCTTTAAATCAGCATTCTGATTGGAAAGAAAAAATGTCTGTGGATCCTGCTTCATTTGAGCAACCAGTTTCTGGTGAACCTGAATTTCCACTTTAAGAGCTTCCTGTAGAGTCTGCAACTCCATCCTCTACCTTCTCCACTTTCTCTTCTGTCTAATTCTACAGTTTCTTCAGCCTCCGTTTAAAATAACAAACTCCTCTTCTCACTGCAGCGATTTTGGGGAAACGGGCCCTCCTTCAGCACTCTTGTTCCCCTCCTGCTGGCTGGCAGTCCCCCCTGGCAGCTGGAGGCAGGAACTCTGAGCAGGAGAAGCAGCAGGAGGAGGAGGAGGGAACTCTTCTTCATGGGGAGGGAGGGAAGAAGCTGGAGCTGCTGCTGCTGCTCTGGGCCTCTCGCATTTTTTAGATATTAGTGTGTTAAGATGGTAGGTTGTTCCCTTCTCCCTCCTCCTCCTCTTGCTCTCTCTTGCTCACTCTCTCTGTCTCTCTCTCTCTGGTACTGTTCATATTTTTTATCATCTTCTTTTTCTTAGATAAGTCTCTTTAACATTTCATATGATAAGGGTCTGTCTGGTAATGATGAACTCCTTTAACTTGACCTTCTCTGGGAAGCAGCTTATCTGCCCTTTCATTCTAAATTATAGCTTTGCTGGATAGAATAATCTTGGATGTAGGTCCTTGCCTTTCATGCCTTGGAATACTTCTTATCAGCTCCTTTTTGCCTGCAAGGTTTTTTGAGAAATCACCTGATAGTCTTATGGGAACTCCTTTGTACATAACTTCTTTTCTCTGGCTAATTTTAAGATTCTCTTCATGAGGGAATGAGGAGAGGGAACAATGCTGCTTGCTTGGCTCTCTGACTTTCAGTCACTTCCCCCACTACCCATAAGCAAATTGGGCCCCTCTGGTGCTGATTCCTGGGTGGGTGGGTTTGTGTATGTTCTAGGACCCTGTGGGTCTCTCCAGTGAACTCTCCTGTGAGGCTAGGAGTTCTGCCCACTGCCGCAACCCCACAGACTTTTACAGCCAGAGGTTTTGAGGCTTTATTTTCCCTCACTGGAAGTCTGGGTTGTGTGGTCTGTCTTGGTCCCCTGTTGTTCCTTCTGGTTTATCCACACACAAATGTGGGGCTGCCCAGGCCTCCAGTGGCTGCCTTGCCATGGGTCGTCTCTGCCCCAGCTGCCAGTCTCCAGCCCTCCTACCAGTCTGGATGAATGTTTCTTCTTTAACTCCTTGGTTGTCAGAGTTTCATACAGTTTGATTTTCTGTTAGTTCTGGTTGTTTTTTTGTTTTAAATTTGTTGTTGTCCTTCTTTTGGTTGTGTGAGGAGGCAAAGTGTATCTACCTACGCCTCCATCTTCTGCAGAAGTCCTATTGTTCTTTTAAGATACTGTCTGAACTTCACTGTGTCAGATTTATGAATGGCTCTGCAAAGCCAGGAAGATAAAACTAAATATCTGGTCTGTCCATAAGCTGATTCCAATACTTTTCTGTTTTATCTGGAATATTTTCTTGTGTGTGTGTGTGTTGCATATGCTTTCCAGCTTCAAGGCCTGACTAAACATAAACCATTTTAAGGCAGTATTTCAATATTATTTTTTGTGTTCTTTATGTTTTTAGAAGATCCATTGTATGTGTATGTTTCCTTCTGTTTGCAGTGGGTCATTTTTGTGTGGAACTGACTTGTGAATTTTTTTTTTGTAAAGGCTACATCATATTTTCCAACTGCCCAGTGCATGGGAGACACAGAACAGGTCCTCTGGATGTTCTTACGACAAGCTACCTCTCCATGAGGTCTTGTGAATAAGACCAATGATTTTCTAAAATTTATTTTTCAAAAAAATTATTTTTAAATTTCATTTGACATATAATATTATATTAGTTTTAGGTGTATAACATAGTGATTATACATTTATATAAATTATGAAGTGATGACCTGATAAGTTTAGTACCCATCTGATGCCACACAGTTATTTCAGTGTTATTGACTATATTCCCCATGCTGTACTTTACATTCCCATGATTTTTTAAATTTTATTTTAATCATCATTCAAGTACAGTTTTCTCCCTTTTGCTCCCATTCCAGCCCACCCACCCTCCCCCTAGCTTTTGTCCATGTGTCCTTTAAATTTGTTCCTGTAAACCCTTCCCATTCTTCCCTGAAATTCCCTCTTCTCTCCCCTCTGCTCACTGTCAGTCTGTCCCTTATTTCAGTGACTTTGGTTATATTTTGCTTGTTTCTTTCTTTTGTTGTTTAGGTTCCTGTTAAAGGTGAGATCATATGGTATCTGTCTTTCACTGCCTGGCTTGTTTCACTCAGCATAATGTTTTCCAGTTCCATCCAAGCTGTTGCAAAGGGTAGGAGCTCCTTCTTTCTTTCTGCTGCATAGAATTCCATTGTGTAAATGTACCATAGTTTTTTGATCCATTCATTTACTGATGGGCATCTAGGTTGCTTCCGGCACCTAGCTATTGTTAATTGTGCTGCTATGAACATTGGGGTGCAAAGGTTCTTTTGTATTGGTGTTTTAGGGTTCTTAGGATATAGTCCCAGCAGTGGAATTGCCGGGTCAAAAGGCAGATCCATTTTTAGTTTTCTGAGGAAGTTCCAAACTGCTTTCCATAGTGGTTGTACCAGTCTGCAGTCCCACCAACAGTGCACTAGGGACCCCCTTTCTCCACAACCTCTCCAACACTTGTTGTTTGTTGCTTTATTTATGATGGCCATTCTGACTGGTGTGAAGTGGTATCTCATTGTGGTTGTAATCTGCATCTCTCTGATGGCTAGCGATATTGAGCATCGTTTCATGTGTCTTTGGATTTTCTGTATGTCCTCCTTGGAGAAGTGTCTGTCCAGCCTGCTGGCAAAAGGCTGCCTCCCGAAAGGTTGGATTGCTAGTCAGGCTTTGCCCCTCCCCTTCCTTAAATGGTAAAGTGAAATTTCAATATTTCTGTTCATTTAGGAGCTTTGTGTGCAGGTATATTATCAGCAAGTGCTACAACAAATATACACATTCAACATTTATTGTCTTTGTGTGGCTGTGAATATAAAGATGATTAAGAAATTAAATCTGTGTTCAAATATTATAGTTTAGATGACAGGTTGTGTTACAGTTACTTATATCAATGTCAAAATAATAAGGTAAGGTTCAAACCTCATTGCTTTTGCTTTTGTAAAACATGAGGAGGCTGTATCAGATGAGATAGAGAGTCATGTTTCAGGTTATGAGTCTAATGCCTTAACAAGTACAGAACAGGTAGTATTCCATTATGTAAATGTACCATAGTTTTTTATCCACTCATTTACTGATAGGCAGTAACGTTGCTTCCAACACTTGGCTATTGTAAATTGAGCTGCTATGAACATTAGGGTGCATAGGTTCTTTTGGATTGGTGTTTCAGGATTCTTCAGCAGAATGAAAGAAGGAGCTCTTCCTCTTCATGACAGCATGGATGGAACTGGAGAACATTATGCTAAATGAAGTAATCAAGGTGGTAAAAGACAAATGTCTATGATCTCACCTGTAAATGGAATAACACAAACAAGCAAGCAAAATATAACCACAGAGATTGAAATAAAGAACAAAGTGACAGTAACCAGGGGGGAGGGGAGAAGGGGGATAATGGGGGAAAAAGGGAAAGGATCATCAAGGAACTTGTATAAAGGATGCATGGACAAAGCCAAAGAGGGGTAGGATCGAGGGTGAGAGGTGGGAATGGGTGGGGAAGGGGGAGTGGTGGGCGGAAAATTGAGATAATTTTACTTGAGCAACAATAAAAAATTAATTAATGCAAAAAGAAGTATGAGATGGGTACTAGCTATGTAAGAACAGTCTGGTTGCTTGGAAATTTTAAAAAAAAGTTTGTCATTTGAACTTTGTCTCAATAGATATGCAAGTTTTGTATTGTGACTTCTATCTCACAATTGTTTTCAGATGTGTCTGTTTATATGTATGACTATAATTTATTTTCCATGCCACATGGAATTTGATTATATGAACGTATCACAATTTGTGCCTTCATTCTGCTGTTGGTCATTTGGCCTGGAGCATTATGTTCACTTACATTGGCTATCATTGTTGATATATTTGCAATTCATTTATTGAAATTGTTTTTTATCTTCCCTTTTCATTGGCTTTTACTTCAACACTTTTCTACTTGTTTTCAATCACAGTCCACATTCAATACCATTCTGTACAAGTCTCACATGCACAGCAAAGCAGCCAGAACACCATGCGCTCCACAGAGTGGTGCCCCTGCTTCCCCGAGCACGCACCTGGCCTCATCCATAGTTATCATGACATTGTTGACCACACTCCCCACGCTGCACACTACGTCTTTGCAACTATATTGTAACTGCCAATTTGTGTTACTTAATCCCTTCACCTTGTTCACTCAGCCTCTGAATACCCCTCCCCACTGACAACTGTTAGTGTGCTCTCTGTACATATGAGTCTGTTTCTATTTTGTCTGTCTATTTTGTTCACTAGATTCCACATATAAGTGAAATCATGTGGTATTTGTATTTGTTTTTCTGACTTATTTCACTTAGCATAATATGCTTGGCGTTCATCCGTGCTGTCACAAAAGGTATGATTTCACCCTTTTATACGGCCAAGTAGTATTCCATTGTGTCAATGTACTACAACTTTTTTATTCACTAATTTATTGATGGGCACTTGGGCTGCTTCCAATTTTGGCTATTGTAAATAATGCTTTGATGGACATAAGGGTGTATATATTTTTCTGAATTAGTGTTTCAGACTTCTTCAGATATATTCTCAGAAGTGGAATCATGGGATCATAAGGCAGTTCCATTTTTAATTTTTTGGGAAAACTCCGAACTGTTTTCCACAATGGCTGCACCAACCTGCATTCCCACCAGAGTTCCTTTTGCTCCACGTCCTCGCCAACACGGTTTGTTAGTTGATTTGTGGATGATGGCCATTCTGACAGATGTGAGGTGGCATATCACTGTAGTTTTGATTTGCACATCCCTGATGATCAGCGATGGTGAACAATTTTTCATGTCTATTGGCCATCTGTCCATCTGCTTTTAATAGAAAAAATATTTACAATATCATAATTTGTCTCCTTCAGGTGTTAGTGTGGCAAGACAAATTATGTCCAAAGTACTTGTCAACTTAGTTCCTATAGAGGATAGACAAGTGCCTCTTTTTTCCCTTTTTGTTTTTTCTACTTTTTAAAAGTAAATAGAATGAATTATTATAAATTTTTACAGCCAAAGTCAGCTTTTCTTTTATTCCATTGTGGAATTTTTGCTTTGGTTTATTTATTTCAGCAGCTATATGATATTTTCTAGTCTGCTTATTCTACATCTATTCATCACCTTTCTCTTGGCAAACATTTTGGTTGTTCTAGATTTTCCTCTTTTGAATAATTCTTTGATATATTCTTCTGCATATCTTATTGTTTACTTTTTTGTTCTTTTGTTTGTTTTGGCTTTTTCTTTTTTCTTTTTCTTGCCTTCTATATTGTTTCAAAATTTAAATTTTTTTTCCTTCATTATGTTTTGTCCTCTAATTTGGAAATATTGCTATCTAATTTAAGATTGCTTTTTTTTTTCCCCCTCTGTTACTTATTATGCATTTAAAAATAACTCTAAAGCTAACGAATCTTTGTTTTCTTCTCTCAATGATAGAAAGACCTATGAAATTTAACTCTGGTTGATGCCTGTCTGGAATATGAAGTCAGACTCTAGCACACTTTTACTTCTTCCAGAGGAGAAACAAATCCATTAGAATCACTATTAAAAATAGTGATTATTATGAACTTACTGAAGATTTCAGTGTAGAGAGTAATGGGTTTTACATGAAAAATTTTCTGAAATTTTCATAGCCAACTTTCATCTCTCATTAAACTATTTCCAATTGTTTCTGGTTCTGGCTACCCTAGATGTGGCTTCTACTAATACCACACCCTTTGTACGTCTTCCCCCTTAAAATATTTCCGGGAATACACCACTCCTTTTCCAGTGCACTGAAACTCATTTCTCTCCCTCTTGTGCAGTCCAGAAAATATTACCCTCTTTGGAATCTAATTTCTTTAGATTCCAGAGGAGGGAGCTCTATGATTATGGTGCTTCTTCTTCTGGTATGTGGATTTTCTTCCCTGTGAAATTACTGAAATGTAATTATTTGGGGGGTATAATTGTGTATGTATTTTAGAAAATAAGGGTAATATGAAAACCCTTTCTATATTATAAGCTGTGTTTGCCTTTCACTGATAGATTCATGATCAACTGATTATCTTTTATTTATTACAAAGGTCAGAACTGAATAACCTTTGGGCTCTTTAAGATAAATATGCATCTGATACTTTGTCTTATGGTTCTTTCTATAGTGAAAATAGCTTGTTCTCTGGACTGGATGGTGGTCCAAGTTGTCCCATATACTTACAGTGGATATGAGTACATACTGGCTGACGAATTACACCTGGGGTCGGGCTGTCCTCCGACTCGGATAGAAACATATGAATATCATTTTGCATATCTCACTTCTGATTGTGGTATCAGGACACAGGTGAGACTAGTGATTATTTGTAAAAACAATTTATAAATGCTGAAAAAGACCTTTATGCCCGATGCAAAAATTGTGTTTTTTTTAGGTTTTATTTACTTATTTTTAGAGAGAGGGGAAGGGAGGGAGAAAGAGGGGGGGAGAGACACTAATGTGTGGTTGCCTCTCGAGCACCCCCTACCTGAGGCCTGGCCTACAACCCAGGCATGTGCCCCAACTCAGAATTGAACTGACAACCCTTTGGTTCACAGGCTGGCACTCAATCCACAGAGCCACGGCAGCCAGGGCTAAAATTGTTTTTTCAGAACAAATTTTGCTCCTGCTTATAATGATGTATGAATAAATAACAGCACAGTTCCTACTTACCATTCAATGAATATGGGCCATCAATGTTCACAGGACCTCATAACACAGACTGGACTGGAAGGGAACTGACCTTAAGTTATTTTCAGGCTACTATTGTATTTCATTATAGCTTGCAGACAATTTTAAATTTCATTGAAAGCTCCTAATGTGGAAGGTCCCCAGTCCTGGGCCGGTTTATCATATTCAACCTTATGTCATTTGAACCTGCCTATGTTCTATGAGGACATGTGTCAATATGGGGAGTAGATTTTGACTGGAATAAAATCTGTCAACTATTTTGCTGGCACAAATCAACTGCATTGTTATCTTGACATGTTATCTTTCAAAATAGATTTCCAAATTTAAACACCATATAATCATACTACACAAATCTTTCATGCTAATTATTAATGATGACAGTCATCTGTGAATAAGGTTTTGTCTCTGCTTTGGAAAGATGGGAACTGGAGCTTTAGAAGGTGCTTTAATAATTGGCCTGGGGATGCATGACTGGTTGGTGATAGTTTAGAGGTCAAACCAGGATGGTTATCCTCCAAAGCTTATGCTTTGAACCACTCTATTATTTGACCTCCAAATTATCTTTCTCAAAAGAACTGTTGAAAAAAACCTTTTCAATAATAGATCACAAAGATGGCTCTAAGTGGCAGTTTAAGTCACTTCGAGATACTATTCAGATTTTCCCCCCAGACACTTAAAATCCACTCTTCCAGATAACAGTCATTTCTGTCCCAGTGGGTTGTCAGACCTTTGTAGTTTCCTAAAAGTTGAAACAGCCATTTCTGTGAGGTTGAATGATTTCTACTTCCTGTTCATTTGTGTATAAGCCTCCTCTCCTACAAGAAATACCTTCTGCTTAAACCTTTGTGCTCTCCTAGGTTCTTTCAGAGGACAGTCTCCTCTTGCAAAGTGAGCTGTACTATAAGCCAAGGGATCTACATTACTATTGCCAAATAATTCCTCTGCAGTGTTGTATCTCTAGGTGAGTCCGATAGCTCAGACCCCTTTTCAATGCCTTCACTTCACCTTATCAGACAGTTCTGCAGAGGTATATATTTTGGAGACTATCTGATTCACCCATAAGCCTATCTCCAAACAAACACTAAATTAGTGCTCACAAAAATATTTTAATGAATACTCTTATTTTTTGTAATATAATAACCATTTTAGCATCAAAACATGGAATCCAGAGGGACTAGGTTATTATAGTAACTACAAAGCACAGTCATTAAATATGTAGAGTCACTTTAGTAAGTAAAAGAATCAAGCATGATATTACCTTTCAAGGCTTTCTCCATAATACTATCTTCTGATACATTTCCATGTTAGGAGAGTAAATAGCTAAAAATTTAAGAGAAAAGCAATTTTTCATTTTAACACTAAGTCACAGAGATACATGAAAGGAAGAGCTGATCAGCCTAATAATTAAATGTACTTTGCTTGAAGTTTTGTGAAACTGAGACATTGAATCCTAAATGGACCCACATTGAACTTTGAGACCAGTGGAATGGTATCCTGGTAGACTTTGACCATCTCAGTGAAATATGTGCACTGAGTGTTATAAATTTGAATGACAAATCTGGAAACCAGCTGAAAACAGGAGAATTCTATCCTTGTTTAATATATGAAAAGAGTTGATACCAAAGCAAGAATTTGAAGCTCAGAACCAGTGTGCAAAATCTTTTAGCATGATCAGAGTACTATTGAGGGGAGGAGGAGAGAATTGTTTTTTATTATGGTAAAATACACACAAAATGGCTAAAGTGGTAAATTTTGTCTTAAGTTTATAATTTAGTGGCATTAAGCACATTCACATTGTTGAAAGCCTCTGATCTTCCCTTTAACTCACGTTAATAGGGCAGAGCAAAGGCTGAGGGCAGAACAGCGCTACCCATACATGGCAATGGGTCAGATGAAGCTTTTGACAGTTTTTACTTGCCATTCTTAGGACCTATTTGTCTAAGTCTGGACACTTTGGTGTTCTGCTAATGCAGGCATCATGCCACCTTCCTCCAGGAGGTACAGGTCCTGTTCTGCACTGCCAAAACACCGAACTGCCAGTGACCTTGGTGTTAAAAAGTGGGGAAAATAAAAATACCTTGGTTCCACGGTTAGCCTCAGAAAGACCTGGTGCCAAGCACATGAACACTAGCTGCTTTCTGTTTTTCCTTTCTTTAGGAAATCAGTGTGGCTTACACCAGTTTCGACAGATGAAATAAAATTGGATCCCAGTCCCTTTATTGCTGACTTCAAGGCAACACCAGAAGAGTTAGGATTACTATGTTGTGATTAAACTGACTCCCTCCTTAAGGAAAAACGAAAACTTGAAATTGACGTCATGAATTCTGTTGGAAAACATTGGGGGTTTTTTTTGGTACAAAAAATAATTGCTATAAATCTTTCCTTAGGTAAGATTTCCTGATTCAGTAAAGGTGTATTTTTAAACAGTATTATTTATTAGGCATATGCCTTATTAATTTTATGTTAACTATTTGGCACTTGATATTACCCATTTAAATTCTATTTTCTGTTCTATATATTAATTCAGCCATATGTCCTCAATGACAATAGTTTGATCTATTTGATATAAACTTCTAAAAATTATTATGAGTATTTTTTTAGTAAGAATAAAAAGTAGAGACACCTGTGTAAATGTGCTAGAGACTAAAATTTGTGTAGAAGTTGAAATTAAATATACTAATTCCCAGGAGACATAAGCCTTTTTATGTGAGAATGCTTTAACTTGGGTGTGTTTTCCTAATTAATCAGTAAAGCTGAGTCTTAAAAATAATGTCGATCCTATTTAATTATTGCAGAAGAAATAAAATCTATGTGCTCAAATTTAGGAACTACTCCCTTCACTGAAATTTGATGCCAGATTGTCCTTTCTTCCTGATATGACTCTTCTGTACTTGAAATAATTGACAGGCTGAAATAGTCAAGCATTGTATTGTCCTGACACATAAGAGCAATTCATTATACAATCACTTATCGCCAGCTATTTGTGCTATCTTCTTTTCACTAAAGAGGAAGTCTGCCCAATAATACGCCAAAAAAAAATACACTTCTGACTTTGGGGATATTTCTTATATTCAATTGCTTACTGATATGTACATTTTGGGTGCTATATCCTTTGTGAAACAAATTTTGCTAAGATATTTTTCATTAAGGTTTTTAAAAAATATTTTATTTATTTATTTTGAGAGGGGAAGGGAGGGAGAAAGAGAGGGAGCGAAACATCAGTGTGTGGTTGTTTTTCGCATGCCCCCAACTGCGGACCTGGCCCACAGCCCAGGCATGTGCCCTGACTGGGAATTGAACCAGCAACCCTTTGGTTTGCAAGCCCATGCTCAATCCACTGAGCTATATCAGCCAGGGCTCATCAAATTTTTTAAAAGATTTTATTAATTTTTAGAGAAGGAGGAAGGGAGAGAGAAAGAAAGGGAGAAATACCTCAATGTGTGGCTCCACTACCTGGAGCCTGGCCACAACCCAGGCATGTGTCCTGACTGGGAATCAAACCGGTGATTTGGTTCACAGGCTCATGCTCAATCTACCGAGCTACATCAGCAAGGGCTCATTTGTTGGGGGGGATCTGCCCACAGAGTCCCCCTTTGCCCCTGCCCAGCCACCATGAATGAGAATAGGTCTACCAAGACGTGATCTGCTTGGGGAGGAAAGGTAGCCGATCTCTCAAAGGAGAAGGGCGGGGAGCCTGTTCCTCAATGGGCTTTTACAGGGTTAAATTTGCATAGGAATACAGGGTGTACAGGTAAAACTGATCAATCATTGTCAAGCAGTAATGATCAAACAATGAATAACCTTCAAAGAACTCTGAGGGTTTATTTTGAGTCAGGGTCAGAGGGCCATAAAACTTTGGGGAACAAACTCATTTCATGCTTGGACCCTTATCATTTAAATTGAGGGTATTAGCAAAGTAGGTTTCATAGGATTTTATGCATTCTTTCTTAAGCCTGATTGCCCCAGGGAACCTGCCCTTTCCAGAACAGGGCCGCACCCACCTACGGCATTGTTTCAGGCTTAAGTCAGGCAGGGGAAATAAGGCAGCCAAGAGATTAGGAGGCTTCTTGCAGACAGAATGAGGACTCAAGCTATGTTAAAGCCGAGGGGCGAGAGACCATCACCCCCTTTTGCTATAGTCCCCCAAGTCCTTCCCTGAGGAACCCTTCGAGACAATGCCTGTCTTAGGTCATCCCTCCCTTGAGGAATCTTACCCATCAATGTCTAACCGGTCAGGCTGGGGGCCAAGCAGGGTGCAGTAAAGGGGGCAGAGGTGGTGCCCCTACCAGGGAGCTTTGTCTCCTTAGTGGCTTATGGTCCCAAGGTTTCTCACTCAGCCTTAGCCATGGGGTATTACAGCTTCTGAAACCAGGCAGGATGGTTCCCAACACTCATTAAGCTTTAAAAATAGTTTAATGTGCTGCTACCTTATGTTCAATAAAATGTTGTTTATGGCTATTTACTTGTCAAAGAATTTAAACATTGCCATAATGGACACATCCTTTGGCAGTTAAGACACAGGTAATGGTGACATCTCTGGAAGAGTTAAAAGGAATGTCAGACAATACCACCAGCATGTTGTGACAATTTATTTAATCCTAACAACCTGAAGAGTTATCCATTACTATAAAAGACCTTAGTTGCTAAGACCTTTATATTCATTCTGTCACTGAAAAACTGTTTTCTAAGATGGGTACTATGAGCTTAAAGGTACAAATGAGGTAATTGCAGTCTTAGAGTGTTAGTAATTTCCTTGCACAGCTCTTTCTACAGTTCTAAATTTAAAACAAGTATGTTCAAAGAAATATTTTTTTTTTTCACTTTGTGGAGAGCAGGACCAATAAAATGGCATTGGTCCGATCAAGATAGGATAAAGTGGAGTCACTCCTGTCAACCAAGAAGGCTGTCGGTCAGTCATGATGCTCTGGTTCAAGAGGGAAACTACCTAAATCAGAGCAGACACACCTGGCAAGGGGACACACCCAAGATATCTGCACACGTGGGCAGAAGAGTCACATCTGCAGGACCACCCATAGATAGGCTCCTGGGCAAATTCCCCACTTGCCATCAGGGGTTCCGAGACACTCCACAAAAGATCCAGAAGAGTGGAGTGCACCACTTTCAAGATAGAACTGAGGCAGGCTCCAGACCACTGCTGAATCAGCTGAGCTCCACACACCAGAGTACTTCTCCATGCCACGCTGATCCCCCTTGGCATCAGCTGCTGGAGGCTCTGCCCTGCTGGACTGAAGGCTTTGCCTTCCCTGCAGCCCACCTGGCTCCTGAGATACTTCCTTGCAAGATACAGACAACTCCCTGGCTCACCGTGCTGTCTCCCGAACCTGCAGGCTGAGACCCTGGGACTTGGGTTCGATATCCCCCATTAATTGTTCTGTGTGTGTGCTATATTTCTCTTAGGTTGTTAGAGTGTGAGGAGGATATTAATGTATGTCGATGTTCTACTTTGAGTGAACCTGCATTCAATAAAAGCTGAGTGAATAGCACAGTTACTGTGTGTGTCTCTTATCTATTTGTTGGTGCTAGGCTGCTCAGCAGGCAGCTAGCTGAGCAGTTGGCTGGCTGACTTACAGGAAAGATTGTACCATGAACGTATGCTTGTGACATACTTCCTCCTATTTCTTTCTCTCTTGCTTTTAAGATACTTTCTTGTCCCTTTTGTCTGCAGTATTCCATTTACAATGGCTCTGGCTAACTGTTCTTCCTTCATCCCACGGCCTCTTCCTTCCTATCCCTCTACCCATATTGTCTGCTTATATTTCTTGTTCCAACAATGTGTTAAACAACATCTCAAAGTCAGACACAGTTATTCCTGATGCCAGCTTCCTACCCAACACTATGCCTGCAGATAGCACAGTGACATCTGAGTGGTTAGCACACTCTTTGCTCCCCCAGCAAAAAATGTTCATTGCCTCCTCTGAAGTATTGCATAAGGTAGAGATCCGTTCAGCCGGAGTTAGAAGGGGCTGTCATTTTCTGGTAAAGACACTGTGGTGATCGTTACTGAGTGTCTCCTACTCACGGCAAGATAAGCTTGAGAGGAAAGAAGTCTGTCAAGGCCTGGAGCCTCCAAGATAAACCCTATAGAGTCCCTCTCTCCTTTCTTTTGTGTCTGTTCAAAGTGTCACCCAGTAGGCCACTGAGGATATCTGCAAAATTTTCTGCTTGGTTGCTATGTACAGATTCAGAACACCCAGCTCTATAGATGGCTTTCTCTTGATGGTTACTTTGGTGTTGTGCCGAAAAATGTTAGGTGTGATTATATAGCTCTTTATTTGGGAAAAGGTGGGTATGGGCACACATACATACAGACGTATACCCCTTAGATATGTAAATCCAAGTGGCCGCACCCAAATTTGGCTGCCAGCTCTGGCAGTGAGGGATGGTCTGGACACACCTGAGGTATGGAATTTGGGGAGTGAGTTTCTGCATAAACTCAGGGGAACAGTTTCAGTTACCGTTTTTTTTCAGACTATAAGATGCACTCCCCCTGGCTGGTGTAGCTCAGTGGATTGAGCTTGGGCTGCGAATCAAAGCATTGCACGTTCGATTCCCAGCCAGGGCACATGCCTGGGTTGCAGGCCACGGCCTCCAGCAACCACACATCGATGTTTCTCTCTCTCTCTCTCTCTCTCTCTCCCTCCCTTCCCTCTCTAAAAATAAATAAATAAATCTTTAAAAAAAAAGATGCACTCCCCCCACAAATTTGGGAGGAAAAGGGGGTTGCATCTTATAGTCCGAATGTAGCTTACCTGGTTCACTGTGTGTGTGTTGCGGGGCAGCAGTGGAGCAGGGTCATAGGTTATTAAATATTTTACCACATTTTTTGCTTCAAAATTTTCCCCCTAGTTTCCTCCTCTAAAACCTAGGTGCATCTTATGGTCTGGTGCATCTTATAGTCCTAAAAATATGGCAATGACATTCTAGTGGCAAGCCAGGTTCTGATTCCTAGCTCCTCAGATTGCTGGCTGTGCAGCCTTGGGCAAGTTACTTTCACTTCTCTGATGCTCAGCTTCCTCATCTGTAAAATGGAAAAGATCGTAACAGTATCACCTTTTCATGTGGATGTTGTGAGAACCAAGTCAGGTAACATGAGTAGGACACTTAGAACATACAGTGAAAGCTACATAAATGGACTTAATTGGTGGGTCCTTAGAAAATCTACATTTCCTTTATTAAGAAAAACACTAAATTAATATTTTAGAACATAATTTACTTGATCTGAAGGCTAAAAGTCTCCCTAGTTTTATAGTGGGTTTTTTTTTTTTAAGTCAAGTTAAATAATGTGGTTAGAATAGGTTTCCTCTCTCCAGAACTGCTCTGGAGTTTCTCTGCATGAGACTCTAATTCTTGCAAATGTATTTCTCATGAGGCACAGAGACATCAGGCTGGACCAAATGTTCATTCATTTATTAAACATATATTAGCTGAATGTCCAGCATATGATAGACACTGAGGTAGGCACTGGAGTTACAATGATGAGAAGTCAGGAGAATCAGGGCTCAGACGAGTAAGCAGAATGAGAAGGGAAGGAGGGGGAATTCAGAGTAACATTCATCAAAGTAAGACATGTGGGCTGCAATTCATTCTGGAAAAAGAGCAAAAATGACCTAGATGGAGCTTGAGGGGGAATGTGTTTTAGGATGAGGGAAATAGTACTGAGAAAAGTTCAAGATGTTTGAGAGCTTGACACTTGAGAGGACTGAAAGAAATAAACAAGGCTGGACTGAACTTTGAGATCAGGAGGGGTGAGGAATGAAGCAGAAGAAACATGAGGTAAAAAACAGAATGAGGTTTTGAGAATTCAGTGTATCAAATTTAGAGTCACGTGTACAAAAACATATCAAAATAATCTTTAAAAAATAGTGGATATATTGATATAGACACTTAAATATTTGCAAAAGATCTTTTAGATCATCTAGTCTGATAATCAAATCCTTACCTGAAGCTTGGTTAAGAATGTGAGGATGGCCCTGCTGGTATAGCTCAGAGGACTGAGTACAGGCTACCAACCAAAAGGTCGCCTGTTTGATTCCCAGTCAGGGCACATGCCTGGGCTGCGGGTCAGGTTCCCACTAGGGGGCGCATGAGAGGCAACCACACATTGATGTTTCTCTTCCTCTCTTTCTCCTTCCCCTCCCCTTTCTCTAAAAATAAATAAACAAAATATTTTAAAAACAGAATGTGAGGATGATATTACATGTACATGTGTATGTAAAAAGATACTATTTGCATTTAATGGAAATATAAGCATAAAGATAATTATATTACATCAAACATATATTATGTTTTTAAAGTAGGCACACCCACATAAACCTATAGAGAGTCAGACATAAAACTAAATGAAAATATAAATTTACTCAAAATTTAAACTAATTTAAAATTGTATTAATATAAAATGATGAACATGATCAAGTATAATTTTGTGTTCTAGGATGTCAATTTCAAAAAGAAGTTTTATATGACTGTTGCTAGATATACCAGGAGAGACCAAGAAAAATGGTGGCGACCTAATATTTTTTAACTTGTTTCATTTCTCTTTTCAAACAATTTATTAGTTCAGGATCTTTGTAGCCAAGAGAAAACCCACAAGAGTATTGGTAAGTGGCAGTTCTTTCTCTTTTTCTATGATCATGGGAGTAGAAATTCTATCGATTAATAATGGGAGAGTAGCCCTGGCTGGTGTGGCTCAGTGGATTGAGTGCTGGCCTGAGAACCAAAGGGTTGTGGGTTCGATTCCTAGTTAGGGCACATGCCTGTCATTGCCAGCCAGGCCTCCAGATGGGGGCATGTGAGAGGCAACTGACTGATTGATGTTTCTCTCTTTTTCTCCCTTCCTTCCCCTCTCTCTAAAAGTAAACAAATAAAATTGTTTAAAAAAGTTTTTAAGAAATAATAGGAGACAAGAAGTTGATTAGTCTAACTGAGACAGAGTCTTTTTAATGCTCAATAAAACTAATTTTCTTCAGGCACTCATATGGTAGATCATCAGAACATCACATACATCGCGAATATGATGGTTACTATGAATATTGGATGAATCTGAAACTTAGAAAAAAAACTTCATGATTTTTGTGTTGTTAAATTGGAACAATTCTAATTATTTTGAGTGTACATTCTCCCACCACTAGTCCCACAAGTGAAAGCCAAAAATTCTATCTTCAGTGATCCATTAAACAATTACTAAATTTCTATTATGTGTTCCTATTAAATTGTCTACCCATTTAGACTACTTTCCTAGTCCATTCAGTCTCCCTCCCTCCTGGATGGCTATTTCTCCTTTACATTCTATCCTCAAATCCCAATCCCTTTTCTCTCATCTTTACTCTCTCTGGTGATGACCTGGCTTCCTATGCTGGCATGCTCAAGGCATCAGAAGAATTTTCAGATCTCCCTCTAACATCTCCTTCATGGACCAGATATATTTTTTCACTCTAACCTTTCACCATCAGTGACTTCTCTGTGATTTTCTCCAAAGCCAGTACCCATCCTTGAGTCCTAGCTTCTGTTCCTTCCCCACCATATAAGTATATCACTCCAATTCTCTTTCTCCTAGACCTTCTTAATCAGCCTATAGGCATCCAGTTACTTCTCTCAAAAGAAGAAAAAAAAGTCTCAACCTTATTTTTTCCTGCTAGCTACAGTTTGCTTTTCCTTTTGTAGCTAAACCCCTTAAAGCAGGGGTGTCAAATTCATTTTCACGGGGGGGCCACATCAGCTTCAAAGTCGCCTTCAGAGGCCGAATATAATTTTAGGACTGTGTAAATGTAACCATCCCTTAACTAGGGGCAAGGAGCTTGGTGTTGCAGCAGGGTAGGAACAAGGCACTGGGCTGGATAAAACCAGGTGGAAGGCTGAATTCAGCCTGAGGGCCTTGTGTTTGCAACCTGTGCCTTAAAGGAATTATCTTTACTTTGTCTGCAATTTGTATTTACCCAGTTTCAATGAAACCCACTCCAATAGGCTTTATGTTCTCCCCTATCCCACCCCTATAAGATTACAGAAGATTTCTACTGGTAGCAGAGAGGTCAGTTCTCAACCCTCCTGCAAATGGCCCCTTGAGCAGCACCTAGCACACAGCGGGTCACTTAGTCCTTCCAATAACATCTTCACTTGGCTTCCAGGACACCTTGATTGAATGGTTTTCCTCCTGTCTTTTCAGTCTCTCCTTTTCAATCTCCTTTCCTAGTTTCTTTTCTTCTCTCTGACCTGTTCATGTTGGGGTGCCCCAGAGTGCAATGCTTTGTCACCTTCTCTCCTCGCTCCACTGGTGATTGCATTTGTTCTCAGGAGATGGCAAACCAACATGGTCGGCTGTCTGTTCACTCTCCACCTTCATTTCCTGACGTTGTTTCCGTCGCTCACTTCCCTCCACCCACCTTGCCCCTTGCTTCCCTGGAACACACCTGGGACACTGTGGCCTCGGGGCTTTGAGCAGAGTGTTTCCTAGACTACAAGGACGTCCCTCCGGATGTGCTCAAGACTGACTCCCTCAGCTCTTTAATGCCTCTCCCCACCTGTCATTCCTAACGAGTATCACAAACCTCCCCTCCTCTCTCTGGTTTCCATATCCTCCTTACTCTACTCTAGTATCCTACAGCATTTAATTACTTTTAAAAATATGACATAATTTACCTATTAGTATACTTAATTTTTTTTGTTGTTGTTATTGCTGCTAAGTGTATCAACTCTTTGAGGGTAGGAAATCTTTGTTCATTGATGTTTGCCCAGCATCTAGGATATTGCTGGTTGTATAAACAACATTCAATTGATATTTATTTAAATGAATTGTAGACAAAGGAAGGAAGTATGTGTTGTCTATATTAACTGAAAATTCTTACTGCTTTCTGGATGAAAAACAATTGTGGGATGAATGTTGCCAGTGCTACAATCACTTTAGTAGGCTTTGTTTTTCTCTCAACAAACTTAGTAACTAGCATTCTGTTATCCAAGAGTTGTCAGTCTGCACCATCACTGGACTTATGCAGGTACATGGGTGTCTCATCAATTGTATGTGTTAAAAAAGTTATATTTCATTATAAAATATTGCAAACAATCTAAAACGTAGGGTTACCATCTTGCCTTGATTTGAATCTTTGTTCTGCCATTTATTAGCTCTGTAAAGAAGGGAACATTAGATAACCTCTTTGTGTTTCAATTTTCTTGTCTTTGAAATGATAGTAATAGTATCAATCTCACAGGGTTGGTATAAGGATTAAATAAATTGATATGTGACAAACAATTAAAATAGTGCTTACCACAGTGAGTTATACTATTATTAATATTACTACTACTACTAAAATCCCCAGAGAGCTTAAATTTAAAAAGTTTTGTTTCACATCTTGCTTTTTAAAACCAACTTGGGAGATTTATGTTTCTCTGTGGCCTGGGATTTTTCAAATAATGACTCATTGAAGTTTTGGATTACTTCACTTTTGAATTTGATTGTGGAATTTTCAAAGGAAAAGGTCTTTAGTAACCTTTCCAAATTCTGTTTTTTTGTATTTGTGTTTAGGCATCCTCTTTCTTCTGAGATCAACTTAGAATTAAGGTATTTCTTTAATTTGTTCATTTTCCCCATGATGATTTCTTAACTATTTTTCATGACTCAGTTAATATTTATATGCGTCTGATTTTTCTGTGAATTTTATGGTATTTTCCTTCCAGTGCAATTTTGTATTTGTTTTTTTTCTAGATGCCTCAACAATAAGAGAAGGATCACTAGTTCAGTACATTTTTTGTTTAATCTTTGTGCTTAGTTGTTAGGAATAGTGTAAATGCCCAAACCTTTATGAAGTACTATTAATGAAATTGTGGAGGTGTGATATTTGTCCATTTTTTAAAAAATTTTCTACTCACCTTCTTCATTTACTGCTATCCCAACTAGGAAATGTTAGTGACTAGGTCAGAATTTTGCCTCTGTAGCTTCTTGCCTACTTCACATGATACAGAAATACAACATCTCTCTCTTTCCAGGAAAAAGATTTCCATATTTTCAGATTGATATTGTGTCTCTTACAGAGTGTGAGTGTGTGGCTGTGTATTAAACCTAACTTAAGGTTTACTTTGTTCTATTCTGTGGGAGGGAAATATTGTAGTTCGATTTCCTGCTGACATTTTTTTCTCTGAATGTTTCTGCTGGGTTTGATATGAGACAGCATATCCTCTAGGGCCTTGTGTTTTTAATGTTGATCTTTACCTTGCTGGAATTATGCATAGCCATCTCTGTCTCAGCCATATGGTACAAAGCAAGCTGCTTCAGTTCAAGAGGGGTGGGTTTGTTTAAATGAGTAATAATTCCCATGGTCTGCCACCTACCTCTGGGCTTTGAGGTCATCCCTGACTCTTGAGATTAGAAAGATAACATCTATGTAGTAACGGCTTGTGGGGTTCCTGGAGTAACAGATGGTATGAATGTTAGAGATGGAATGAAGGCTGGAAAAGAATTCTGATGTAAAACATGCAAGAGGAAAGAGTGCAATTTATACTAAGAGCACACATTTTTTGTACAGAAAGAATTAAATGATTATTTTCTTGTAACTTGTCACTTTCTAGCTATATACCCAGGTAAAAAACCACCAATTCCTTTTAGATTTTTGGTAACTGTAAAATGAAACTCAGTGAATTAATATTATTGGTGATGATCATGATGATAATAGAAAGGGATGGGAGGAGAGGCAGGTAATGAGCCTCTTCTTGGAGATTGATGTTTTGTTTTTCAGGCAACTTCCTCAACCCTCAGTTCTGTGAAATCAGGATCACATCCTCATTAAAGTAAATTTGAGCACAAGGAAATTCAACCTCAAATCTCCATGAGTTAGAGTTCCTGCCAAGAACTCAAAAGAACATGAGCCTTGAAGCACATTCCTACAATCATGGCACCAATCATGAGGAACTTGGACACTTGACTCAATCCTTTCTGTTCTCACTGTAAATTCCATGCTTCTTTAGGCATTCCTGGCTTTGTAACTTCTATGATCACCACTCCAAAGTTGTTCCCAGAAACTGGTTTTCTTTCTTCTTACCTAACTATGGCATGGCTTTATAAGGTTTAAAAAAGGCAGAGAGAATAATCTCTATCTCATGTATTCTGTGTAAAATCCAATGTCCATCTATCCAACGAAAAGAAAAGTCAGATTTTTTTTTTTTTTACTACAGAAAAGTGCTTCTTGACTTTAGGTCAATCAGCATTGCAATCAGCATTGCAAAAACAGTCAAATGAGAAAAATTAGCATCGTCATTAAGGTAAATTTTATCTATATTTGAGGCAAGGCAGTCAAACCTCAAGATTTTATTTCAATTAGCAGCTGAGATGCATTCACACATATCCTGATACAGAAATAATGGTATGGATTGAGGGCTTTGAGAGCAAGATCAACATTTTTTCTTCAAAGCATAGTGAGGAACTGCAAACCAGAAACATAAAGAATAAGGGCTTTAAAGTCTCACAGATATGGGTTCAAATTCTGATACCATCACTCATAACCTGTGTTAATTTGAGCAAGTTATTTAACCTCTCTGACCTATTTTTCCTCATCTGTAAAATAAGTGTAAGAGTATCAGTATTTCAACAGTTTTTATTAGGGTGAAATAAAAGTAAAACAAATGGGAAATAGCACCACACTCCTTGACAATGATCTTGCTGTTATTGTTGGTCTTGCTGCTGTTGAGGCTGAGGTGGGATTGTGGTCAGATGTTCAGAAAAGATGGCAGAAAGCCTCACTCTTCCACTGTGGCGCCCCCTTCACCCTCCAGCAACTTTGATGGCTTTCTTCCCTCTGAGATATATGGTTCCTGATTTATAAATCTACTGCTGAATTATTTATATTTCTGATCTATAAATTAATTTTTCTCTCTTGACGCTGAACTTATGGACATTATCCACAATGTCCATAAGTTCATACCCACGAGTTACTCTTAGCTCCTTGTTTACCATATGTGCAAAGATCTTTCTATAATCTCTACTAATTTTTCTCAGAATATATGTGTATATACATGTGTGTATATGTATATATGTGTGTGTGTGTATATATATATATATATATATATAGTCTGTCCAGAAGGTATCCAGCCATGTAATATGAAAAATAGAGACATTTATTGAAGAAGATACAAGATACAAGAAACATTGTTCATAGGACAATGACACCTCAGTCTCCTTCAAAGTAGGCACCTTGGGACCTCACACATTTCTCCCAATTGCCCACCATCAGCTGCTCAGTTGTATTTTCCTGAATCTCATCAATGGTCTGAAATCCTTTCCCTTTCAAAGGTAATTTTAGTTTTGGGAAAAGCCAGAACTTGTAGGGTGCCAAATCTGGGCTGTAGAGGGCTGAGTCACCTGGGCAATTTTATGTTTTGCCAAAAAACTCTGAGGTGTGATGCATGAGCAGGTGCATTGTTGTGATGCTGCTGCCAATCATGACAATTGCCCACAGCTGCGGCCTTCTGGCTCCTCCAAATAGTTTCTGTGGAGGAATGATTAAGCTTAATGCAAAATTTGATTCAGATTCATCGCTCTACTTGCTCAGTCATTTTGAATGCCACAGTCACACAGTACACATGCTCACTCAATGGTGCCTACCACCCTCACTGAATAGTATAGTGAAGGCATTATTGTTGACACATGCACATTCTTCTTGGCGGTCAGGTTATATTGATGTCATGAAAATTGTTCTCATCATGTTAACAATGCCTTGACTTTTTCCAGACAGATCTTGTATATACACTATTCTTTTAGTACATTCAACAATCTTTTAGGGAGTCGCTACTATGTGCCATGTACTATATTAGCAGTTTGGCATACATTAGAGAGTGATTTGGAGCAAATGGATAGTCTGTATAAATCTTTCTCTTTGCATTTCTGAGGTCATATAAATGAAAAGACAAAGGTATTCTCTTCAAGTTTGGACTCAGTGCTAAGCTTATTGGGGCTACCTATCTTGTTCTGTGAACAATTTTTTTCATTCCTGTGGAGCATTCAGAGTTTAGTATCAATCTTAGCCTCTCTCATCCTTGGCATCTGAACCATATTTATTGAACCCATAATTGCCTGTGGAGGGTGGAGAGAGAGAGAGAGAGAGAGAGAGAGAGAGAGAGAGAGAGAGAGAGAGAGAGAGAGAGAGAGAAAGAGAGAAATTTTCCTCTGGGAGTATCTGAAGATACCTCTTAAGAAATAGTGCACTTTCAATGTGTAACATGCAATTCATGCATATTTATTTTGAATAATTTGAGCATTCAGTTTGAGAAAAAAATGGTTCAGATGCAATATGACAGAAAATTTCTTTTGAGTTTGGGGAAAAACCCTTGGTTGTCAAAGAGGAAGCCAGATGGGCAGATGGATGAACAGCGGATGCGAATGTGTAGTCAGAAGGAGGAAATGTATGTGGTAGGAGAGATGTGTTAGTTCAATTATCTCTTCCTTTCAGGCAGATGTGTGATTAAAACTCATCTTGATAATTTTTCCCCCACCAAGAGAAAAGGCCATTTTGTCATATGTCTCAATGTTCACTGTTGTGAAAGATGATGGAGCATGGCTGCAAGGACCCACAGTGTGGATGCAGAAGATTATATGCATTTCAGAAAGGGTATGAAGAAGGTGCTGGTCAAAACTGGGATATGAAACAATTTGGAGATCATAAAATACATCTCAGTTTCTGGTTTGCATTTTTCAAGTTTCTATTGAAAATTCTCATAAAATAACATTATACCCAAACACCAAAGACTATCCTCCATTGGTTTCCTGTCTAAATCTCAAGTCTAATTTCTAATTATTTGGTGCCCACATAGTGAACTATTATATACTCCCCAAAAACTTCATAAACAGGCATTTCTTCAGGTCTTTTTCCAACAGAGGTGGTATAATTTCTCTGAGGGAGAGGTAAGAAAAAGTGAAATCTCCTGAGGCTATGATCTTAAATCCTAACTCAAATATTCCTTTCTCTGGGAATTTCTTCCTTGAATTCTGCATACCCCTTTTCAGGTAGAATTGATATATCATTTTTATGTTCCAGCAGCCTCTGACATACTGGTAATATTATATCATTTATCTTTGTTCTATGATGCTAGATTATGAGCTAGACAAGGCCTGGGACCCTGGTTCCCATCTGTGCATGCTCAGTGATACCAGCAGTACCTGACATGGTACATTAAGTCCTTTTTGGATGAATGTATAAGTGAGCAAGGTTTGTTTCTTAATTACAATAACACATTGGTCAGGTCCAACAATTCCTGAAGACACAGTGGGAAGATGGCATGTGGGTTAATACATTTTTATGTCCTCTTGTTCATATAATTATTTTAGTTTCCCAAAGAATGAGGATTTTTATCACATCCCAGAGAAACAATCCAGACGATTAGTGGTACAATTTGTAGTATCTTACAGTTTAATGAAGAGGCATTCAAGATTATGTCTATAATTAAACTCAAATTAAAGTGTCCTAAGTCTGTGTACCTCATCTGTAAGTTCACTTTGCTATGGTCTAGCTACTTATACAATCAGAATGAACACATCAGTTAAGTTCTAACCTTAATTGTGGCATATGGCTCAGTCCAATGCTACTGAGACCTACTCATAGGATTTGCCATCAAGTTCAAGTTCATGCCCCTCAGTGTTTTCACTGTCCCATCCTTGTCATCATAAAAATCAAAGCAACAGACTATCAGTCTAATAATTTAGCAGACAATGGAGTCTTTGGTGTGAAAATGTCTCAGCACTCTATGCATCAGGAATGGCTCACAGTAGTTAGAATTCTTCCTATCCAGTTTCTGAGAGCATCTGTTTCAGAGAGCCATGTAAATAGTGTCCAAACGAGAGGAAGAGAAAGACAATAACTACCGAAGTCAGAGGTGAATCCAGAGATTCAGAGACTAAGACACACTCCTAAGACACTTGCAAAAAGTGCTTCAGCCTTAGATTATGCGTGAATCTCAGTATGTATTAAGTAGGGAAGATAGGCTTTTCAAAGGTATAATTAGACAACTTCTGGTGTAGAAATAGCTGAACTGGAACACAAGTAGAGAGATTTCTGAAAGAGAATAGCATCCCTTTTCTGTTCTGCAGTTTTTTTCCTTCACCTTCTCAACTTCCATTAAACTGTTCCGTCTTTAGGGTCTGTACATCCTGCTGGTCTCTGGAAGAGTTCTTCTCCAGGGGTCTCACACTAGTTCCTATTCAGTAGACTATTCAGTTTTTCTCTTTAACATAACAAGAAAAACCCTATTGATCTCAGTCGTCCAGTAAACTTATCTGCCTGACAAGTGTCTTAACTATGAAGATAGTTATCAATGTCAAGAGCCAATCTATTAACTGCCCACTTGTAGCGGAACCTGAGAAGAAGCCCACAGGCTTGTCGTTCACAGTAATTGTCATTGCTGCATAGCTCAGTTAATTAAAAAAAAATGGACACAGAACATAGAAGCAGAGCAACTCTTGCTCTCCCCAACCCACAAGAGCCCACCAGGTAGGCATAGGCTATTATTTTTTTCTATGCTCAGTGAGGGGGCCCGAGATAGTCACAGTGCTGGGGAAGTGTCAGTTCATGGGCTCAGTCATGGACCCATTTGTTTTATTTAATATGTTGATAATATGTTGAGTGTAAGGAAGCTATTTGCTATACTTTACCAGTAGTTCTGTCTGGTTTATGGGGAGGAAGGTTTTTTGCTTAGCTTGTGAACTGGGAATAACTTAAGTTTTCCAACAAAAGAAGGTCACATTCTAGGTATGAGGAGGGGAGTGTGTACTCTCAATATAGATCTCTTGCCTCTGTGTCTGATATGTACTAAGGGACAGATGCCTTTAAAAATGATCCTGGGTTCCTTCTTTGTTGGTCTTTGTGAGCCTCAAGCTGTGGGGTTCTGCCCCACTGTTTAGAGGGGAAATGTCTTGGAGGGAAGGCCACTAGAGGTGGATAATTTAGTTTTCCTTTGAATGCCTAACATGAACACATGTTAAGACTTTCTTTGAACAGTTTTAGGAGATGCTGAAAACAGCACTTTGTGAATCAGTGTCAGATTGAATATTATTGCAAAATGTTAAGTATATTCCAAATCTTTAGAAGGAAGAGTATTTCCAGTTAATCTCTTCTGAGGATGAAAACAAGAGGATTAGAGATTCAACTAACCCTTCAAAGTCATTTCTTTGTGCACAAGAAATTGGGTATGTCAGTGACAAAATAAATCCAGACACATTTCTATATTAAAAGGACTGAGAAATACACAGGTAAACCTGTGTGATCATTTTTATTTTCACTCACCAGTATAGATTAATGGAAAAGAACTTGGATTAGTTCTTGGATTAATAAGAAGACTTGGTACAGTTTTCATTCCATTTTGTCTCCTTTAATCACTGATTAGATGGTGATCTTGGCCTGTGACTTGGACACTTTGAGCCTCAGCTTTTTATTAATTTCAATAAAGACTTTAATTGGAAGATTGTTTTGGAAAATACACCATCAAAGCTTCCCTTTTTGTGAATCTAGAACTTTGCACAGGAAGTTAGAAAGTTTTCTCATGACTGAATTTCTGTTTAAACTTCACAGAGGGCCTGAAATTGAGCTTTTAGAAGCACCTTTCTCTGGCAACATCCTACTGGAGAAGGATATCTCATTCTCACGCAAGACATGGCTGATATTTCTGAAGAGGGAGGTGGAATTCCTGGGGGTAAGTGAGCCTTCTCCAACCTCAATTAAAATAAAGATTGACTCTAGGAAAGATTATTTGGTTGCATCAACAGTTTGCCCACTTCTACTCATAAGGAGTAAAGAACTCAGTAGATGAAGACTTGATACCACCTGGGCCCTGTTGGGTAGAAAGAAGCATTTCCTCCTCATGGAGATTAGAATGAAAATGACAAATAGGCCCTGCCAACTCTGGCCAGCTGCTGGTGGATTAATGTAATATCTTGCTGTGAGGGAGTTATAATCTTTATCTCCACTTAGATGGAAAGGACAAATATTGATGTTCACCGTGACTACCTAAGTAAAGGGACATGGGAAATATATTGGTCATTCCTGCATTAGGTCATGCCTGTATCAGTTCTTAGTGTCAGAAGATACTGGGAAATCTCAAATTTGGATCCTTTCTCAGGACAGCCTAAGACACCAAAGCAATTTCTCACATTTGGTCTCAATTATAATGAAATTTATGCAATCTTGGGAAAACATCTTGTTATGTCACAAAATGTCTGCCTTTTTCTACAGGTAACACAAATTCTGATTGGTTTCACATGTCTTTATTTTGGGACAATTGTCTACCCTGGGATCACAATTTCAGAATTCGAGAAAAAATTTTTTTCATCATTTCAAATAGGCTATCCATTCTGGGGAGCAGTACTTGTGAGTATACGTGTATCTATAGTTGTCTCTGAAATAACACTGCATTAGCTCTTCTCTTACCAGATCAGATCTACCCAACTGTCTATTTCTAGCATTCATATTATACATAGTAATATATTTATATTATATATTTGCATATGTTTGTATAAAATATGTTTGCAGTTTATAAATCACCTTAGGTTAAACATGTTAGCACACTTTTATCAGATGAAGACCTGAGATTAGTACAAGTTAAATGAATTGCTCAAGGGATCTTTAGCCAATAAAAATAGAACCTAAACTTTCAGAATATAATTTTAGAAAAATGTATCTAACTCTATTCATTAATAAAGTTATTTTAGTGAAGGGAAGGGGGAAGAAACTACTGATGTGAGAACAAGGTCAAAGTCATTTGATGACCTCTCATGCCCTATAAACTTTTTCAGGTGCTTTCTCATAGAATCTGTTTTAATCATTATACTGTTTAGAAAACTATATGACTGAATGAGATTATAAAGATATATAGCTTTACTGAGGTATAACTGACGTACAATACATTGCATATATTTAAAGTGTGTGATTTGGTAAATTTTGATCCATGTAGAAACACATAAAAACATTATCACATTAATGTAATAAACATCCAAATGTTTCCTTGTGCCCCTTGGGAATCCCTCCTTCCCTATTTTCCCTGTCTTCCCGTCCTCAAGCAATCACTGGTCTGCTTTCTGTCACCATAGATTAGCCTGCATTTTCTAGAGTTTAATATAAATAAAATTTTACAACATGTTCTCCATTGTCTGGCTTCTTTCACTCAGAATAATTATTTTCAATTAATCCATGCTATTTTTTGTATCTCCATGTCATTCCCAGGATATATTTCAAGTCTGAAAAAAGCAAGCACATTGGTTTGGCACTCTGCTAAAGACTTAGGACTAGATAAGGAGTCTTCTTGACCCTTGGTCGTATTTTATTTGAAACTTCTCTCTGCCGTCTTTCAATTCTAAACACTTAGCTTATTTGTGTCTCTCAACTCCTCATGCAATCTTTAAAATGGTTTTGAATGTATGCTATTGATTTATATTTTCACCATGTACATTCTCATAATTACTAAATGTCTGCATGATATATCTTAGTCTCTAGAGATATACATGTCACAAACACATTTGTTACACAAAGGAGCTGACAGCCTAACATACAGGGTGCTCATACAAACAGTTGCAAGGCAAGGAGAGTAGTGTTACAGCAGAATCATGCCCCAGGTGCTGCTGCTCTTGCTGCTCTTAAAGTGACCTGTGGCCTGTCAGTGTCAGCATCACCTGAGAGGCCTGGTAGAACAGAATAATCTCAAGTCCCATTCAGGACCTACTAAAAACAATCTGCATTTTAACAAAACCCTCATAATTCATGTGCACATTTACTTTTGAGAAGCACTCTACAGAAAATAAGAATAAGAAAACAGTGAGCTCATAGAAAACCTGAAAGGTTAACTTTATAGAGTACTCACAACTTGACCTTATATTTGGAGAAGGGGAGGTGAAAGGGACAGAGAGAAGACCAGAGACTCACTGTTCTTACCCTTCCTTCTTTTGGACAGTTTGCTATTTCTGGATTTTTGTCAGTTATTTCTGAAAAGAAAAATGCAACATATCTGGTGAGTCACAATTCTGTCATTCATACTTGAAAAAGGTAAGAAAAGGCAAATTTTAGGAGTCTTGAGGGAGGTATGTCATCATCTCTTATGTTATGAGATAATGTGATTATTCTTCAGTCTATTTTGTGTTGAATATAATCATTAAAATATCACTTGTGTCATTTAGAAACAATAAAATGTAATTGCCTTTACACTTGTTTAGAAATATCCTCACACCAGCCTTATCCTTATAAGTACAGGCATATGGTCAAATGATTTATTTTCAATTAAGGAGACTATTTGAGGAGAGACTCTGTGTGCCCTTGTGAGTCTTCCTGAGTGTGATCCCAGCAAGAAAGTTATAGATCCTTATTAAATAAACACATTTTCAAGATTTACCTTCTTAATCTATATTTTGTATAAATGTAGAGTTTACTGGATATACGCAGCCCTGACATGCCGATGGGCTGACTGAATGTGCTGGCAGGTGCAGGAGTGGCTCTAAGTATTCCTCATTATCAGGTGCATGGAAGCCTGGGAGCAAACCTGGTCAGCTGCCTAGCTGCAGGAGCAGGAATCTTTCTTCTTGTCAAAAACCTACAGAACGCAATGGCTTATCACAATATTTGCTGGGAAGCTTTTCAGGATGACTTCTGCTTCACAGTTTTTTTTTCCACTGTAAGTGTTCCTTCAGTCCTAATCTAAGTAAGAAAGCCTCATTTCCTTTTCCATGAACACAACCCCCCCCTTTTTTTGCAACCTCTATCACGTAATGTGGTATTCTATAGGCTCATGCACAGAGATGCAGACGACCTCTTCCTCCCACCCCCAGCTCAATTCTGCAAGGTTGGAATCATCTGCCTTGAGTAACCATCTCCTGGTTCTCTCTCTCTCTCTCTCTCTCTCTCTCTCTCTCTCTCTCTCTCTGTGTGTGTGTGTGTGTGTGTTGCTTTATAGGGACTGATCATATGGGGGTGGGTGATATAAGGGAGAGCACCTTGAGAAAGCCACCTTGTGATGCTACTTGTCTTTTTGGTTGTTGTTGGTTGTTGTTCAACAGGAAATTGTGGCAATGATCATGTTCCTCACCATTCTGGGATTTGGTGCTGCTGTGTTACTCATAGTCTACAGAATTGGGGAATTACTCAAAGAAGATAAGGTAGGCAGAGACCTGATACTAAATCCTGAATGACAGGCTAAAGATTTTGAGCTTACTTGCTTACATATGGCCTAGGTATCCTGGAACATTTCTTCCAGAAAAATATTTCTCCAAGTTTCAGTGTTTTGGTGGCCAAATCTCATGTTTTAAAGCACATTTCCCACTCATAAGTAGCACAATAGCAGAATATCTCTGTGACTGAGGGTTAGGACAATAGAACCTTCATCATTTTAGAAAATGCAAATGTTTTGAAAAGTGTTGGGCATGAGATGGATGAGCAGGTAGCATGTGATGGAACCACACAGATACCTGGGCTTATTTTCTATCCCAGAACAGATTTCACCCTCTTGGCTTTTACCTTCATACTTGCTCTGAAGCCTCAGATTTGTTTTTTCTTTTTAATTCACAACTACCACCTACATTTCCACTTGCCTTACCCATCCATTGCACCTTTAATTTATTAAAAGAATTGTCAATCCTTGAGGCACTTACACTTTCTTAGATCTTCCAGATGAAGCACACTCTTTACATCTGTCCACCTGCCTGCAGCATTCAAGTATGGGTGCCTGTTTTGATCACTATCCTCCAAAGATAAACAAGGCAGCAGACATGCCAAAGTTCAGACACACTCACCAACTTATCATTGGCTGGCGTAATTTATTTGGGCCCACAGCCAGCCAGTCTGGCTTGGTTTTTTGAAGATGGAGGGAATAATAAGAGTGTGATGGGAAAGAATGTGCGATTCAGAGACAAAAGGAGATCATCTACATTTCTTGAACAAGTCTTCTAGTGGTGGAACATTCTTGGTTATTGATATTGAATAATTTTTCCCTTACCAGGTTCAAGAAGAACGTCTTTATGAGGAATTAAATATATATTCACCAATTTATAGTGAGTTGGAAGCCAAAGAGGAGACATCTCCCATTGATTCGTAAGGATCAGGTTCAGAACATTCTCATTTGTAACAAAGAGTATAGAAAGCCAAGATCTTTGTTTAAGAGGCTACTGGCAAAATTTCGCTTCTCTCTATAATCCTCCAGTTTTACATTGTGATTTGTTCTCTAGATGATAATATTCTGTTTCTGTTGTTTCTGCACATCTAAGTACCCCACTGCTCAATTCATAGGTATATGATAGACTTACATTTTTCATGTTTTCTATTGCTATTTTACACCCATCTCTTCTGGGAAATCAACATGCAATAAGCATTTACTCTGTGCCCATAACTGTGCAAATAGGAAAAAATAAGAGGAAGGCTGGCTGAAATTGAGTTAAACTTTAAAAGTTTGATGTTTGGTTCTCAACCCTTTTTAGCATTCCCAAAAGTGATGGGCATGGTACATGTCTCCCACTAGGTTGTAAGCACCATTCATCAAACATTTCTTGAGAACTAATTAAGTGTTTGAAGTTTTTCACACTTGCCTCTTTCACATTGTATATCTCAGTATTTCACTCAGAGTTGGTGCTCAGTGTATTTATGGAGTGGATGGGTAGAGATTCGGGAATGATAGCCTACCAGGCCAGGCCAGAGATAGAGTAGACAAGGAGAAAGGAATGATTCTGAAGTGAATTTGGAGGTGATAAGATCAAATTGGCAACTTTAAGAACAGAGTTAGGAGGGTACTCAGACAGAGATTTGAATAGAGATTCTGCAAGCATGTATTAAATATTTTGGTGGATTCATATCAAATTCGCGATGAAGGCTTCCTGCTTATGTTTGATCTTATTCTATGATCTTATTCTATGGAGAAAACAACATAGTATGTTAGAAGGATTACCAATTTTATACAATGTAGGAAGTTTGTGTTGCAATCCCAGGCCTATTGCTTATTAGTTGAGTGAGTTGTGGCAAATAATTTAGCCAGTTACTCAATATGGGTCTTCTCCTCTATAAAATTAAGATAAGAGGAATAATTTACCTGCCATCACTAAAGGTCTATTTTGGAGACACACATACATACATATATGTGCCACAAATTTAAAGTGCTCTGTAAGAGATTCTATAAATTATTTAATTTATGTATACATATAAGCAATCTCCAAATCTTAGTAATCACCAATTATATAAAACTTAAACCCATTTTATCTTAACTTCAGAAGCCTTACTCTCTGGTCCCATTTCAATTTTCTCTTTAATATGCTTTGTGCTTGACCACCTCATATCAGCACCCTGGCTTGAAATTTTCTGCCCTCTCTTCTGTACTTGCTTGATTTTTTTCTTTCTTTAATGCCTCTCTTAAATACCACCTCTTTCTTTAAGATATTCTAGCCAACATTGCTCCTCTCTCAGGATGATTACTTTTTCAAACCAAATATATACACAACCACATATAACTTACACCATATATAACTTTTTAAATGCAAATATTTTCCTTTTCATTAATGACAATACATTCTTTCCTAAAGACTCAAAGTCATATAAAGATCTGTATATTGCCTGAGTCATCAGTACATTCACTGATACAATATTCAATATACTTTGCAGATTGATGAGTGAGCAGTGGGGAGTGTAATTAAGTCACTTAGTATCTGGTGAGATGAAAACCATAAGAAGAAAGATCATTTAAAGAGGAATTTGAAATGAAAGAGGAATAAATTAATGAAAAGTTTAGCTAAAATGAAGTCACTGGGCATGGAAAGAAATGGTCATATCTAAAACATAGAAACACTAATCAGTCTTCTTGTTAACAAGTTGAACAAAAAGATAAATTTAGGTAAGCAATTGGTTAGGTAACACATTAAGTGTTTGAGCGTAAGATCAAAGGAGAATAGCTGGAAATGTTGAAAGAAATGATAGGGAGTCAGAAATATGGATTAATGGGGAGCATTGTAGACAGACCTAAATGAAGCTTGGTTTTAGATGGTCATTTTTATGAGACCAAAAGCAGTGCAACTGGACAGCATTTACTCCAGCACTCTGGTGAAGATGAAACATGGTGATAGAGATTTGTGTTGTTGTAGGAGAGCTCATTATTCAGTGAAGCAGATTAACACTGGAAGAGAACTATTTTGAGATTAAAGTGAAGCCAAGTTAACCTTTGCATGCCTATAACCAGAGTGGGGAAAATAACCTAGGGTGGAAGATAGAAGAATTATCCAGAAAAGCGCATTGTGAAACAGTAGACAGCAGGCAGCCCAAAGTGGAAAGTGATTAAACAAAGAAGGGAAAAGGTAACCATCAGAGACAGAATCTGCAGGCTTGGGCAAGTCTACAGTGATAAGTCAACTCCAGGTAATACATGGAGATGGGGCAGAGAAAATACCAGTGGTGAATGAATGCAAAGGTACAGAGAAATCTGAAACAGCATGGTGATGAGAAAATGAGTAACATTTACAGAGGCATTTAGAGAGAGGGAATGGGGGTATACATGGTGTTAGAAGAGTAGGTTGTGAATACAAAGTAGTAAAAAAAGATATGCAAAATAATTTTGTTGCTGTTAATGTTTTTATTATTAAGAGAAGGAAAAAGAATTTAAATCTTTAGCCTAAGGAGAAGCATCCTGCAGAGGCACTGGAAAATCATGTTGGGGTATTATTCACAATCCATTAATAAAATGATTAATTACATTTTATGTATTTAGGATGCCAAAATTAAAGAGAGACAATTAAATGTTAATTTCCTAGACTATAAAAGTGAGCCACACGGCAAGCAATTAAGTGACTTGGTATGCCTAACTAACCTCAGGACCTCAGGTTTTTATTTTCGCTTATCTGAAATAAAATTTTGCTTCTCAAAATTTGACAGCAGAATGAAAATGTACTCTTTCACTGTGTACTTGCTATGCTGTATCTCCATTTTTGATGACCTATAAGTATTTATCATATCACATCCATGGTATAGGCATTCACATTCAAACACAAAGCCTAGTCTATCAGGAACTCTTGAAATGGATCCAGTCTATCATTACAATTGTATAATATTTTACACCACTCTTTCTCCCGCTTGATTCATTTTTTTAACTACACTGTTGACTACGTTTTCTATGTCCACAACATAATTTTTGTCTCAAGACCATTCTGATAGTTGTCCTGTCTCTGCCTGTCTTTTATCACATGCCCACTTCAGGTATACACTAAGCATATAACTTCCATGTTTTCTACCCATTCATTCTTCCAAATTATCTTTTGAAAAATTTCAACTGAAAGGTCATCTTCTCCATGAAAATTGCCTAATGCACACCTATTCATCCAGCTTTGATTTCTTGCTTCATGATGACCTTATCCCACAAAGCATTGTATTATCATTTATTGTTAGTGTACTTGTGATCTCCTTGATCCATTAACTACTAGTATTTATACAATAAATTGTGACAATTTACCTTGCTTCTTGTCTCTCTTTGTGTGTATATAAGGGTGAGGGGCTCATGAAGAATACTAGAAGTGAAGCATCAATTCAATGATGCTAAGGACCAAGAACAGCTTCTAGAGTCCTCTTTTTTTTAATCAATGCTTTATCAAATGGGACAATCTATTAATAACACCACAGACAGAAAACAGTTGTAAGAACAATTGTCAGCCATCTCTTGTCAACAAATGGTGGGATGAAATTGAAAGGACACTGGACCATTAGTCCCATTTTACAACTTGGTCTGGACCCTAGTTTATTTGTGAACTTGGGACAGTCTGTTCCCTTTGTGAACCTCGGGTTTTCCATCTGAAAATGAGCCATTTGGAACAGAAGATTCCCACCCAATCTTTTTGCTTCCATGTCCTGTGCTTGTGAGAATCACAATTGCCAGGTTTGTAGTTGGGGTGGCAATAGAAATCAGAGCTTTTTGTTGCACTGTGTAGCAAGACATCTGGGATGACAACATTTGTCCTGAACTTTCTTGACAAAAGCCAATTAAAAGATTCTTTCTGAAAATTATCTTAGAAGTAAAAATTCCTGAATCATTCCTATTGTATGAGATATAGCTCTACCCACAAAAATCAGTGATAAAATAGGGTACCATATCCATATTTTATTGCATCTTGAGTTAGAATGTTGAAGTATATTTAGCTGTCCAAGGGTGTGAGAGTCTTTGGTAGTTGCCACCTGCATTCCATGAGTATTTCTCTCCACTGGAGAAACATTGCTCACTCCACAGAGAGTCAATGGGCTCATTTATGGCTCCTAAACAGCTCCTATCTGGGAACTCTGCATAGGGTTTTAATGAACAACGTGGAGAAAAAGGGGTCTTGGAAACCTGTGATCTATAGCTCCCCATGGGTTAGAAGCACCTGGACTTGCAATTGATGTTCAAAGTGTGGGGGATGGGCGCTGGAAAGGGGTAGGGGGAGTCTTGCAGGATTGAACCCTTAATCTGTGATATTTGACACTGTCTCCAGGTAGATAGTGTCAGAATTAATTGCTTGGTATTGTTGAAAAGCACACATCATAACAATCAAGTAAAAATTTTATTTCAAAGGCAATCACATAGTTTCCAAGACTTAATTGTAGGGGCTTGTCTGCATGCACTAATGGGTGAAGTACGTGTGATCAGACATTGTACATTTTTGCAGTCCTGCTGGGAAAGAGTCTGAACACCACAGTAAATCAGTGAATAACTGTCATCAATGAATGGGTACAAGAGAAAGTTGTCTCCTTTACTTCAACATTATCTACTGAAAGAATCACCATTCTGCCTAATTTTATGGGAAATGTCTAGTCAATGGCAATTTGTAGTTCTGTGTTTTTCCTGAAGCCAATATCTGGCCAATCAAGAGACCACCCCCCATCCACCACTGAGCACATATATTCAATACCAAGAGAAAAATACCATTTAAAAATATTCATTACATAAAAATCTACATTTCAGGGATCTCAAACTTAACTTTCTTAGGTTGGGATTCTTTGGTTGGTCTTCATATATTATCATAAAGACCAAATATCTGATAAATATTTCCCCCTTTCCCACTAAGAAGGCAAAAGTTCTTCACATCCAGGGTTAAAAATTGCCTTTACAGGCATGCCAAATTTATTCTTGTCACTCAGAAGGAGGAAAAGCACACTCTAGAAGAAACTAAATGTAATAGTTTTTCAGGCTGCACACAGGTTCAACTTAATATACAACAAGGTCTGCCTGGAAAGTATCCAGCCAAGTAATATGAAAAGTAGAGACATTTATTGAAGAAGACACAAGATACAAGAAAAATTGAACACAAGGCAATGATGTCTCAGTCTCTTCAAAGTAGGTACCTTGGGACCTCACACAGTTCCCTCAGCTGCAACATGATGTTCCTTCTGCTGTGGTAGCAGAAGCTGCAGAACAAATTTTGCCACGACATGTTTCATGCCAAGATCCTGCATCATCAGCATCTTGGACACAGTAGTTTTTGGAATCCCCAGGTCAGCTTCTAGTTCTCGCACTGTGAGTCGCTGATCTTTGTTGATTGCAGCCTGTACACATTCTATATTCTCAGGTGTTCTGCTTGCTGCAGGCCTTCCAGAATGTGGATCACTTTCAACAGATTCTCAACCACCTTTGAAGCATTTATGCCACACTCATTGCATCATCCCCAAAATCTTCTCAATCATCTGAATAGTTTCTGTAGAGGAACGTTCAAGTTTAATGCAAAATCTACTGCAGATTTGTTGCTCTACTTGCTCAGTCATTTTGAATGCGATGGCCACACAGTACACGAACTTACTCAATGGTGTCTTACCACCCCACTGACTAGTACAATGGAGTCACCATTGTTCATGCATGCACATTCCAGTACACTCTCCTTGGCTTCCAGACTACATTGAGGTCACGCCAGCCATTCTTGTTACATTGATGATGGTTGGACTTTTTCTGGATAGACTTCACATATCTTTCATATCAATGTTTCAGGATTCTTCAGATATATTCCCAGGAGTGGAATTTCTAGGTCAAAAGACAGTTCCATTTTTAATTTTTTGAGGAAACTCCATACTGTTTTCCACAGTGGCTGCACCAGACTGCCTTTCCATCAATTTTCTTGCTGGTGTTTACCGGAGGTCTGTGCAGGCTGTTGGCTAGAGGCCACTCTCAATTCCTAAAAGCTGTTCACAGTTCCTTGAAACATAGCCTTCTTAATAGAGCTGCCTACTTCCTCAAAGCCAGAAAGGAAGAGAAAGGCACAGATGCTACAACCTTCTGCAATGCAATCACGTAATCACATACACATAATCTCATACATCCTGCCACCTTTGCTGTATTCTATTAAAGCAAGTCACAGCCCTGGCTGGTGTGTCTCGTGGATTGAGCAGTGGCCTGTGAACCAAAGGGTCACCGGTTTGATTCCCAGTCAGGGCACATGCCTGGGTTGTGGGCCAGGTCCCCAGTAGGGGGCACGTGAGAGGCAACCACATGTTGATGTTTCCTACTTCTCTTTCTCCCTCCTTTCCCCTCTCTCTAAAAATAAATAAATAAAATAATTTAAAAACAGCAAGCCAGAGATCTTGTCTATACCCAAGGGAAGCAATCACACAAGACATGAGTGAGTGTCAGGGGTCAGGAATCATTAGAGGCATCCTAGAGTCTGTCTGCTATAACTATGCAGGAAGGGTAGGTGGTATTGGGTTGACCTCTCCTACTGCAAACCATGTCAAAGAGACTTCTGGCTGTGTGGTCTTCACAGCTTGCTCCAAATGGACACCAGGTGGAAGCAAGGAGAACTTGAGGCTGGATATTTTTGCTGGACCCTCAGGGATGGGACAAAGGAGGAACCATGAGCAACCAGCTGAGTAAGAGCATTAGAATTCTGAGGGCACCATGCCAATGAATCCCAGTGATAGAACCACTGGGCGCACGCTCAGCCCTCACTAGCCTGACATCAAGTTGGGAAAGTACCAATGAAGGAAGAAATCTTCTGCTCCTCAGCATTTCTTATTCCTACCCTTGGCTCAGCAAGAATCAGAAATCCCTCTCAGCAAGCTAGCCAGAGAAAAAGAAGAACATTCTTCCCATTTTAGACAAGTGTCTTGTCTGAAGTAGACCGAAACTGAGGAAAAAAAGACATTTTCACTGTAAATGACAGCTGAGTTTTGATTCTTGCATAAGACTGTATATTTTAATTACTGAAGTGACTGGAGAACTCTTCACTCACTGTCAGTAATTTATCTTAGATTTTGAATTAGAAGCTGAGGGGAACTAGGCACACAGTTGTTGGGGAAAGAGTAAGGTGTTTTTTTTTTTTCTGTGAGTTCTGCTTATTTAACTACAAGGCACAAATATTTTGAAAATCTAAATAGGAGAAAAAGTGCCATATTATTTTTGGGTTCTCCATGTTGCATATATTCATGCTTTAAGGACTGAACTATTAAATTCCTTAACACCATCTGATTCTCCTTAAAGAAGAATTGGCCAACGACACATCTGATAAGGGGTTAATGTCCAAAATTTATAAAGTACTCATTCAACTCAACAAAACAAACAAAACAAACTCCAATTAAAAAATGGGCAGAGAACCTGAATAGACACTTCTCCAAAGAGGATATACAGATGGCCAATAGACATGAAAGGATGAATAGTGTCACTAATCATCAGAGAAATACACATTAAAACCACAATGAGATATCATCTCACATCTGTCAGGAAATCTGCCATCAATAAATCAACAACAAGTGTTGATGAGAATGTGGAGAAAACACAATCCTTATGCACTGTTGGTGGGAAGGCAGTCTGGAGTTTCCTCAGAAAATTAAAATATGGAACTGCCTTATGACCCAGCAATTCCATTTCTGGGAATATATCCCAAGAAACACAAAACACTAATTCAAAGAGATGTATGCACCCCTATGTTCACTGCAGTGTTATTTACAATACTGAAGATAAGCAAGCAACTCAAGTGCCCATCAGTAGACGAGTGGATAAAAAAGCGGTGGTACATATATACAATGAAATATTACTTGGCCCTAAAAAAGAATAAAATCTTACCATTTGCAACAACATGGATGGACCTAGAGGATATTATGCTAAGTGAAATAAGTCAGAGAAAGACACCATATGATTTCACTTGTATATGGAATCTAAAGAACAGAATTAACAAACAAACAAAACAGAACCAGACTCATGGATGCAGGGAACAAATTGTTGGATGATGGTTTGGGGACTGGGTGGAAAAGGTGAAGGGATTAAGAAGTACAAATTGGTAGTTACAGAATAGTCATGGGGATGCAAGGCACAGTGTGAATAATATAGTCAATAATATTGTGTAACTATGTATGGGACCATGCAGGTACTAGAAATATTGGGGGAAATCACTCGGTAGATTATACAATTGTCTAACCACTATGCTGTACACTTGAAGCTAGTATAAAATAACATTCACTATTAACTCTAATAGAAAAAAGAACCGGGATGTTTAAAGTATTCTATCTTCAAATTCTATAATTAAAGAACCATAACTGTAAACCAATTGTAAAATTACTTACTTATTTTAACTAACCCACTGTTTGTACTGAAATAAATGCATTTAAAAATAAAATGTCATCACTGCATGTTTTTGTGCAGTATTATTTGTTACAATAAATGGTAACCACAAACAAATGTAATTTAAATGAAAAAATGTTACATTTTAGGTAAATACATATAACAATAAATTGAGTTGACTACTTAATGATCAGAATTAATGTGACTATAATTAATTAAATGATGAAGAAATTTTATCTGAATACCCCTTATTTAAAATCAAGATGACACTTCATATTGATGATAACTTCTAAAAAATTGAACTGATATTAAGAATCTCAAATCACATGTGTATTGATTCAGAAGGTCCAGAAGATTTTAATTCCATTACATGATATGATTTGACACATGTCAGAGTAAAATAAACATCAATGGGGCTTTCCAAAAATGAATAAATAAATAAAGCTGAGTTTATGTTTTTAAATACATGCCCAGTAAGCAAATCTCAGAGAGGAAATTCCCTAAGTACTTACTGGGGAGGAAAGTCGGGACTCTTTCTACCAGTTGTGAAAACTGAAGACTGACAACTAGCACTCTGGGTGGAAAAATGAACTGTTTAAAACAAGTCCTGTTGTCCAAAGTTTATAATCATTCATCGGATTTAGTGGGTTGGATTGGCTGCAATGAGACACAACGCTCAGCTTTACTTCCTAGAAATAGTTACCTTTTACACTCAATATTAATTGCTAGCTAAAATTATAGGGAAAAATTGGTGAATAAATCTTGTTTTTTAAAAAATACCATTAACATTTGATATAATTTAGGGACTGTATGTGTGGGGTTTAAAGATATAATATAAACTCCTTCCAAATGTACTTTAATAATATCTGAAAAGTGATGGTAAAATAGTTCTATATCCACTCATTGTCTGGTTCAAGAAAATGCTTAGGAAGAAATCATCTTAAATGTGTTATTCCATAATTTTTCAAATATTTGCAGCTAAATCTACAAATGAACTCAATAATCAGTCTACTTGAAGTATGCAAAGAACCCAACTCACCAAGAAATTATTATGCAAATTCAACACTAACTGTAAGCAGATAATTTGCCTCTTCACTATCTGACCTCCTATCTTCCTTACGAAACAATGGTGACTGTATTCAGTAATAGCACCATGCACAGCTGAGAGGCGATATTCTCCAGTGTTCCTTGTGGATGGAAATGGCAGTGTGACATGGCTCTGGATAGTGAGTCCTCACAGGGATTTTGCTGGGAGATTCTTGTGAATGTGTCAATTCCTTATTTCGGTATCACTCCTTCTCTCCATATCTTTCTTCTCCTTCCTACAGGGAAGGCGAATGGAAAGATGAAGGTGAAGTGTCCCACTGGCTACCGTACAGCTCCCATGAGGGCAAAAGCCCACTATGGTTAGCTGAGCAGAAAGACAAAGGAGCACAAAACTCTGATGACGTCATAAAACTTCTTTATTAACTCCACCCGGCCTCCCCCGACTTCTTGGAGAACTCTAATTTCCTAAGCCTTGGTGATGAGGAATCTGTGGTATCGAATTAAATGCAGTCTATTTGATAGGCTAACATAGGCATCTCTACAAAGAATAAATATAGTTTGTGTAAATGAGAAAATAAACCTCACGATGTTGTAATAAAGCAAGTTTCAAAATGATCTTCACTAATAATTATCTCGTGTACCTCTTCCAACACTTTGGGACACACCATTATTTAATGTTATAGTTGGAATGGCCTTAGAGAGTGTCTGGTTTTGTTCATCCCTAGCATTAAGCAGGTGGGGGAGCTGGGCTGCCTGGAGTTTTGATTCAGATTCAGAGCGCCTAACTCCATGGCCAGCGCTGTTTCTTACCTGGTGTATTGCCTACAAGGCTCCATGTCACCTCTTCTCTTCCATTTATTGTTAATGCTCTCAGGAAGCAAGACTAGTTAATAAGGGGACATGTATCAGTAATGCCAAAATGGGCTAGTTCTGGAAGGTGAGAGTGATAGCATTGCACTAGTTTGGATTCTCAGGGTCTCATAAATGCTTTTACCTATAGCTTCATCAAAATATCTGAAGGAGACTCAGGGTGTAAGTAGATCACAGATGTAGGCAATTACTTATCTACAAATACAGTTGTGAGGGAGACCACAGACTTAGCTAGCAGATTGCCTGTTCCAGGACAAGGGACACTTGGGTTTGTTTTCGTGAAATTTTTATGTATGGAAAATGCAATGGGCTTAGAAGATGAAGAACAGGATTCAATTTCTAGCTTGTACAGTTATCAGCTGTGTGAATAATCAAATCCTGGCAACAGTATTATTTGTGTTGTATTTGGGGGGTGGGTGAGGGGGTTATTTTCATGTATATCTGTGTCTGTATTTTTTATGTCTTTTTGGTTCTACTGGTCTCTGTGGCTTCTCGTGTCTACAGTGGTCACATCAGCCCACGTAGATTCTTTAGCCCTCAACTAGACGGCTTCCCATTTGTTCGCTCAACGTAAAAAGTGGAGAATAATCAGATGTGTGACTTTATCGTATGTGCATATTTCCAAAACTTCCAGTTCAAAACCACAGGTCCTCTTTCACATGAAGGGAGAATCCACTTAGTGCCACCAGAATGACCTGTCGTCTCCTGTGAAGACGTGTGGGTGGGAGAAGCTCCCCAGTGCTGTGGAGAGTCAGCTGAGCTGCAAAGAATTAAAGAAATAAAACCTATTATCTATTAATGTTTTTCCACTTGGTGGTATAAGAATTATCCCTGGTGGAATAAACACTGCTAAAAAAAAGTAAAGACATTTTTACCTACCTGTAGAGGGAAATTAACTTTATTATAAAGTCTCTCAAGTTTAATGAAACCCTATTGATTTCTAGAGACTTCTTAGAGTTTGTAAAAATTTAGAATAGTAAGTATCAGGGTCTCTCAGAGGAAAAAGGAAAAAACAAAGTGCACAAAAAAGGAACAATGTCGTTTTTGCTAAGGGAAGTAGACAATGATCTGGTGAAGATAAGAAACAGAAATGTACATTGGTTTCAGGCCCATTTTAAGAGATCCTTTTGTATTAAGCTACTTTTTAACAGATGATAACACAGTTTACAAGTGTTCATAGTACTTGGTTTAGAAACTTATGTGCAAAATTTACTTAACTCTTCTAATTATGGCAAATTCTTGGAACAGATTACTTAGTTAAATTCAATTTTAAAGACAGTTATCTGTCCTTTCCCCAGGTTTATCAGGAATAAAGAACCCGCCAGTATTTTTGTGTTTGGGGACTTTGATAATTATATGACTAAGGTTTGAAATCAAATTAATTGAAGCTTCCTAAAATTCCTTACATGTCTTCTAAATCAGCTAAATGATCACCACTCACACTAACCATTTAGTGTGAATGTAAACTTTGTGTTAAACTAAACTGGGATGTAATAACTGAAGCCTTAATAAAAATGGGCTCGCATTCAGACAAGTATCCCAACTTATGTGAGTAGTGGACTGCTATCAGAGTGTACTAACATTAAACAGAAGAAAATAATTAAAAATCTTTATTAACACAACCATTTTTTTTTAATTTCAATCATTGTTCAAGTACAGTTTTCTGCCCCCTACTCCCGTTTCAGCCCCTCCACCCAACCCTCCCCCCTTCCCCCCACCACCCCCCACCCTTAGTTTTTGTCCATGTGTCCTCCAAATTTGTTCCTGTAATCCCTACCCATTCCCCCCTGAAATTCCCTCTTCTCTCCCCTCTGGCCACTGTCAGACTATCCCCTATTTCAGTGTCTTTGGTTATATTTTGCTAGTTTTTTGTTTTGTTTTGTTTTGTTTTGTTGTTTAGATTCCTGTTAAAGGTGATATCATGTGGTATTTGTCTTTCACTGCCTGGCTTGTTTCACTTAGCATAATGCTTTCCAGCTCCATCCATGCTGTTGCAAAGGGTATGAGCTCCTTCTTTCTTTCTGCTGTATAGAATTCCATTGTGTAAATGTACCATAGTTTTTTGATCCATTCATTTACTGATGGGCATCTAGGTTGCTTCCAGCACCTAGCTATTGTAAATTGTGCTGCTATGAACATCGGGGTGCAAAGGTTCTTTTGTATTGGTGTTTTAGTGTTCTTAGGATAGAGTCCCAGCAATGGAATTGCTGGGTCAAAAGGCAGATCCATTTTTAGTTTTCTGAGGAAGTTCCAAACTGCTTTCCATAATGGTTGTACCAGTCTGCAGTCCCACCAACAGTGCACTAGGGACCCCGTTTCTCCACATCCTCTCCAACACTTGTTATTTGTTGCTTTGTTTATGATGGCCATTCTGACTGGTGTGAAGTGGTATCTCATTGTGGTTTTAATTTGCATCTCTCTGATGGCTAGCGATATTGAACATCGCTTCATGTGTCTTTGGATTTTCTGTATGTCCTCCTTGGAGAATTGTCTGTTCAAGTCCTTTGCCCATTTTTTAATTGGGTTACTTGTCTTCTTAGAGTGGAGTCGCGTAAGTTCTTTATATATTTTGGAAATTAAACCCTTGTCTGAGGTATCATTAGCAAATATGTTTTCCCATACAGTTGGTTCTCTTTTTATTTTGATACTGTTTTCCTTAGCTGTGCAAAAGCTTTTAATTTTGATGAGATCCCATTTGTTTATTCTTTCCTTTATGTCCCTTGCTCTAGGAGACAAGTCAGTAAAAAAGTTTCTGCGTGAAATATCTGAGATTTTCCTACCTACGTTCTCTTCTAGGACTTTAATGGTGTCACGCTTTATATTTAAGTCTTTTATCCACCTTGAATCTATTTTTGTATAAGGTGTAAGTTGGTGCTCGAGTTTCATTTTTTTGCACGTAGCTGTCCAGTTCTCCCAACACCATTTGTTGAAGAGGCTATTTTTATTCCATTTTATGTTGCTGCTTCCTTTGTCAAATATTAATTGACCGTAGAGGCTTGGGTTTATTTCTGGGCTCTCTGTTCTGTTCCATTGGTCCATGTGCCTGTTTTTATGCCAGTACCAGGCTGTTTTGATTACAGTGGCCTTGTAGTATAGTTTAATGTCAGGTATTGTGATTCCTCCTACTTTACTCTTCTTTCTCAAAATTGCAGCAGCTATTCGGGGTCGTTTATGGTTCCATATAAATTGTTGAAGTGTTTGTTCTATGTCTGTGAAATATGCCATTGGTACTTTAATCGGTATTGCATTGAATGTGTAGATTGCTTTTGGTAGTATGGACATTTTAATGATATTAATTCTTCCAATCCATGAACACGGTATATGTTTCCATTTGTTTGTGTCCTCCTTGATTTCTCTCCTCAGTGTTATGTAGTTTTCTGAATACAGGTCTTTTACCTCTTTGGTTAGGTTTATTCCTAGGTATTTTATTTTCCTTTTTGCTATTTCAAATGGGATTTTTTTCTTGATTTCTGCTTCTGCTGTTTCATTGTTGGTGTACAGAAATGCCTTTGATTTCTGGATATTGACTTTGTATCCCGCTGTTTTACCAAATTCATTTATTAGGTCAAGCAGTTTTTTGGTGGAGTCTATAGGATTTTCTATGTACACTATCATGTCATCTGCAAACAGTGACAGTTTTGTTTCCTCCTTTCCGATTTGGATTCCTTTTATTTCTTTTTCTTGTCTGATTGCTGTGGCTAGAACCTCCAGTACTATATTGAATAGAAGTGGTGAAAGTGGACATCCTTGTCTTGTTCCTGTTCTTAGTGGAAAAGATTTTAATTTTTGCCCATTGAGTATAATGTTGGCTGTAGGTTTCTCATATATGGCCTTTATTATGTTGAACACAACCATTTTAAAATAATTTAAAGTTCATAGATACAATGATCAGCAATTGCCACACTTCAATTTTTCTGCTTATAGTCAACAGTTTTGTTCCTCATAGCATGGAAAGGAGAGGGGAAAATTAATCTAGAGGAAAACCATTGTGATATGTTTGATAAAATGTGTCTTATATTTTAAAAATGAACAGCAATGTTCTAAATAATATTGTCATCTAACAATATTAAATACTAATGTATTTAAATATACATATTGTTAAAATTAATATTTTTTAAGAATATTGAGATTATAGAGGCTAGAACTGGTAAGGTTTTGCCTCCTATTTTTTTTTTTAGAAAAAAAATCTTTATTTTTATAACTGCATAATGAGGTCTGAATGTGTTAATTGCTAATTTTTCAAAAGGAGGTGTCCTATTAACAAGTAAATCACATCCACTCAATTTGTGCATAGATTCCGTAGAATCTTCTTTATTCTTATTGTCAGAGTACAAACAGTAAAACACTTTTGCATAAAGGACAGCATGATCAAGTAGTAATCCATTGTATACATGTGCCAGCACATTCTCATCCACTCATCTACTGATGGGCACTTGGGCTGCTTCCAGATCTTGGCTATTGTAAATAACACTGCAATGAACATAAGGGTGCACACGTTATTTTCTTTCAAATTCGTGTTTTGGGTTTCTTTGGATATATACGCAGAAATGGGATCACTGGGTCAAAAGGCAGTTCCAGTTAGGTTGCTCTCAGTTTGTCAAGAGCTTGGGAAATGGGAAAATAAATTCTTCCAAATTCAAAATTAGCATCACTATTATCACTAGTTATTGAGTGCCTACTTTTCATTAGTGCTTTACATCCTTTCTTTTTAATTCCCTGAACAGCCATATAGTGGAATTCTTATTATCCATCCCCATCTAGTAGGTAAGAAAATTCAGGCTAAAAGGAACCAGTTGAATCACTAATAGGAAGGTGGGAAATGAATTCCAAATGGAGCTGTGCAACTCACTAGTCCTCATAAGCTCTTTTTCTCGCATGTTACTTCTCATTTGTATCACTTTCCAGACCTTGAAATCCAGAAAGAGGAAGCGAAGGTATTTTAATATATCAACTATGTATAAGTACAGCGAGCCTCTTGTGTAATCATAAATATTACTCTGAGAAAGGGGCAGGAAATCTCAGAGGCTGGAGAGCAAAGCAGCAAGATCATTCTGGCAGGAACAGCCAGCAGGAAGTTCTGGCCGAGAGCGCCTGAGAGCTGACCTGGCTCACCAGCCATTGCACACGGGACTAGGCTGCAGGAAAGGTAGGCACCTTGGTTTGATCATATATTTGGGGGGTGATTGCTGGTTTTTTAACGGACATCCAGGAATTATATTCTGACCTCGTTTGTGCTGCTGATCAACTGCATGGACTGGTGAGTCAATTTCCTCTTTGGGTCTCAGTTTACTTGCTTTCCAAATAAGAGAACCGGGTGGGACCATTAGTTAGGTTTCCTTCATGCTTTGAGGTGGTGATTTTCTCTGATTCTCTGCATCTCCTAATGTGTTGTTCAGTCTCACACAATATACACTCTCAACAAAAACTGCGTTTAGATTACTGTAAATCCTGCATTAGGACCCCATTGTTCCACTCTAATTCTGTAATAGAGAAAATTGCTGTGTGCAAAGAAGTTGTCCTCCAAACTAAGATTTGTCGCCTAGGAGGGGACTTTAGAACTGTCTTAAAAAGCTGGGGGCCACCTCAAGTTTGTTTCCACGTGGTGAACGTGAAAGGGCAAAGATCCTTCTCAGCCTGCAGAGTTTGGAGATGATGGCATCAGTGTGGAGATTTCTTCGGAAGCCACCCCCACAACTGAACTCCAAAACGTTGTCAGCTTTCCACACTGAAACGCCATGCCCTCAAAACAGTAACTCCATGTTCCCCTCTCCTCCCAGCCCCTGTAACCATGAGTCTACATTTAAAAAAATTAAATTTATTGGGATGACATCGGTTAATAAGATTATAAAGGTTTCAAGCATACAATTCTAGGCTATATCATCTGTATATTACATTGTGTGCTGACCACCCAAAGTCAAATCTTCTGTTACCATATATTTGATCCACTTTACCCTTGACTATACCCTGACCCCACTTCCCTCTGGTAACCGCCATACTGTTGTCTGTGTCTATGAGTTTTTGTTTGTGTGTTTTCTTGTTTGTTCATTTGCTGCTTTCAGTTTTATATGTCTCTATGGATTTAAGTACTGTGGCTGCCTCACAGAAGTATAATCATATATTCGTCCTTCCACAACTGGCTTATTTCAGTTAGCACATTGTATTCAAGATTCATCCATGTTGTAGCACGTGTCAGAATTTCCAGCTTGGCTTTTACATGTAGAATTGTTATCATCTCTATGTATTAGTGTCAATGATATTCATAGAATAATGTTGAGTGCAAAAGGATTGATAAATAATGTGGAAAAATTATTCTGTCTATTCAGAATGATGAATGTATATGAGCATAAACAAAGAAAGAGGAAGCAAAATGAGAAAGGAGGAAAAGAATGTAAAGGACATGCATGAAATAGTCAATGTGTGGTAGTTAAGATTTAAGGAAATTTTTTATTTTCTTTTTCAAACCTTATTTCCTTTTTGATTGTATTTGCTATGTTATGCACTCTTTTAAACAAAACCAACAGAAATAATTAAACAAATGAATGTACATGGTACCCAAGGGTGCAGTGAGCTAGAGGCTACCAACTGGGCTTGCAGATCCTGGCTTCAGGCTTAGAATCAGGCTCATGCTGTAGTCCTTGAGTATGAGAATTGAAAAATGCAAAAAGGAATTCAGAAGGACAGGGACTTTTTAAAAATCCTTAAGTTGGGGTCAGTGTTTGGTTTTCTGTCTTCCCAACTTCATTTCTTTATTTTTTTTATTGTAGTAAAAGTACTTAACATAAGATTTACCCTCTTGACAGCTTGTTAAATGTATAATACAGTATCGCTATCTATAGAGACAATGTTGTACAGCACACCTCTAGAATTTATCTTGAATAGCTGAAATTTTACACATGATGTACAGGAAATTCTCATTTCCTCCTCCCCAGGTCCTGGCAACCACCATCCTAGCCTTTGCTTCTATGAGTTTGACTATCTGCCACACCTTACATAAGTTAAATAATGCAATATTTGTCCTACTGTGACTGGTTTATCATGCTTAGCACATTGTCCTCAAGGTTAACCTTGAAAGAAGGAAATCTTGCAATATGTGACAAGATAGATACACCTTGAAAGACTGGTTACTAAGGCTAGAAAGAAGAAGGGGTCTACATGGCATATTTGGGCCATTACACCACAGAAGTGAGGCAGAAGCCAAGTTGCCAGAATATAGGAACAATTCTGGAGTTAGAGACCTTCAACCCATATTCTCTAAGGTCAGAAATGTTATTGTGCATGATGGAGCTGGTGAGTGGCAACCAGTGGACTACAGTTATAAGGGGGGAAGGAAAGGATACAGGGGCTGAGGATTATGTGTAATTGGATTGGCAGGCCTAAATGTACAGCATGTAGAAAAGCTCTGGAATCAGACTACCTGGGTTGAAATCTTGCCTTCACTACATGCTAAATCTTGTGCAAATTGTTTGAGTTTCTAAGCCTCATTTTTATCTGCAGAACTCAATGAAGAATAGTAACTATGTCAGAGTCACTGGGTAGATTACATAAAAACCCACACAAAGTTCTTAACAGAGTGCCAGACTTATAGTAGCTGCTTAATATTGTTAGTAATTATTATCATTTCACCAAAAATGTATTTGGTTTTGAAACCTATGATCTTTCCAAATCTGATTATTATTATTTTTGACTTCTCTGGCTTTTAAGATGTGCCAGAAGGGGCCTGGACCATCAACAATATCCTCTCTCCAGCTCTATTGTGAGGATTTAGTGTCAACACTGTTCCTCTCCTTGTTCATGTAATTTCACCCAAACTTCTACCCAGATCCCCAGATACCTCCAAATGATCACTATTTCCATAGACAAGGAGACTTTTATTTTGATAAGTCTTTGATTAAGGTACTTGATGCCGTGAGAGCATGAGAAACTTGACCAAGGCATAGAGGTAGGAGTAGAAATGAGGTAGAGGTCATTGGCCTCCCATTGAGTATTATTGAGCATCTGATCAAGACTTCAGAGGCATGACAAAGAACACTCATATGCATCGCCTCATTCCACTCCTCACAATAATCCTTCATGATGCTATTTTGTAGGTAAGAAAACTGAGGATGAATGAGGGGAAATAATCTGCCTGTGGTCAGCTAGTAAGTATCAGAGCTGGAATTCCAGTGAGTTTTAGATACAGCTAATATGTATTGAGAGTTTATTGGTCACTCTGTGTTGAACACATTACATGCATCATCTCATTTATGTAACCCTCACCACAAATGTATGAGATGGCTAAAATAACTTTGCCTATGATATTTTAGTAACAATTGGAGGGCATAGAATGTTAGCATAGGACTGGACTCCAAGACACATGCTCAGATGTGCAGCTAGATGCTGAAGCTATGACTCCCAGCCCAGTGACCTTTCCCACCTCCCCCACTAGCAACAAGATTGTGCATGCCTGTTCCAATATTTGGATGTTACACACTCCAAGAGAGCCTGGAACCATTGAGGTGATATGTCAATGGACAGAACTGTGGCACCATCAGATTACCATATGCCTTTATCCAAACTATGGCCTGCTGAGAACAGATCTGGGGAGCAGCCCAATGGCTGAACTGTGCTGTTGACACCACAGAGGCCCAGCAATGCTGCTGAGCTGACAGCATTGCTCAGTGCTGGTAGATAGCAGACAGCTTACTGCTTGAGTCTACATTGGAACTGCCAAACCTAGGAAGGAAGAAATAGAGGGGTGAGGGCAATTAATGTGGTAATGAGAAAAACAGCACAAGCTTGAGAGCCAGATCAACTTGGTTCATGCACTTTCTGGTTATGCAAATACAGGCTAATTAATAATTGTATTTGCTACCATGTGTTAAAACTTTCTATGTGCCAGGCTTTGTGCTTTGTGATACTATTTTATTTAGTGAAAGTCACTTGAACTTAATTAGTCATGAGTTTCTAGTGTATGGAGTGGATTTAATAATATCTAAGTTGTTATAAGAATTAGAATTGCTATGGCCTAGTACCTGGAGTTCATCAGGAGTTAAAGAAATGTTTATATTAACAAATTTTAAGCTAATATCAGCGGGGGGTCATTCCAGGTGGTACAGAAAAAGGATGTGGAATAGGATTAATCAACTCTTAATGGAAAGAAGATTCAAGAGAATGATGGAAGCCTGAGCAGGCAGTATAGGTGTAGCATAAAGGGAGAATATGGGGAGATGTTGTGTGGGAATGTGTCACAGGTGAAGCAGAGGTGTAGGAGGAAGAGAAGATGAAAGTAGAGATTATTGGAGGGCAAGTGAAGTGGATTCAAGGCTGCCAAGCAAGTTTTATGTGAATTGTCCACCTGAGGACAGGTCATCCCTTGGACAATGGAGAACAATCTTAAGTGCCTGCAAAGTTTGCTCCTTGGGAGTTTTATAGCATTAAGTCAAGCCTTGGGCCCTAACTGAGTTCAATGCCTCTTTCAGCATCACCAGCATCATGTTATCACAGCCCAAAGCCAAGGAAGCCTTTGACTCCTTCACTCCAAAGCACACCATTATCCCCCCAAAAGAAGATAAACAGGACAATGATCTCCAAAAAGAAACCACAGTTCTTGGGGTAAGTCCACCTCATTATAAGAAGAACCCTGGGGAAAATACTGTGAATGTATCCCAGCTACAGATCTACAATGGATGTGGGAGAGTTTCTCACTTCTTTCTGTCTCACTCTAGGCTAATGGAGACATGGAACGGGGGCTTTATGGGAAAACTATGTCCTCCCTAGGCCTTTCTGCAAACTAACAAAACCACTGGGTCTTTTCTACCTGAAATCTACACAATGAAGTCTCTTATAAATTGTCCTTAATTACAGTAGAGATATTGATGTAACCACATGGCTTTACTCAACATGATTGAATTAGATCTTACTTTAAGTTCATTTCTTAAACGTTTTGAAGCCACACAATCTGGACTAATCTCACCAAACACTTTCTCCCTATTCACATGAGTCACTATAAGACATCCCAGTGTCCAAGGTCATTGTCTTCCTTCAGATCCAGGACTTTAATTCCCTCATGGTTCTTCTGAATATCCTCTTTTAAGACCCAACTTCTACTTACACCCAGCTTTGGAAACCTGCCTAATCATCCCCTCTGGAATTCAAGGTCAGTTAACAGCATATCCTCTTTATGCCATAGCTTTTTATTTTTCTCAAAGGCCTCTTCATCTATAGTGCAAAGAGAAATCTAGCCCTGAAGGAACCGTTTCCACTGCAACCCTTACTCATAGGCACAGAAGTGATGGCAGTGTCTTCTTAGCTTCCCAGGGACACTTCTAGGTCAAGCTTTCCCTCTCATCTCTACTCCTGCTTTACAATCTCATGTCATCTTACTAGGTAACTCACTCCCACTTAAAAAAGCAATTTAATTGTTCTTTTTATTTATTATTTGAAAAATCCTAAGTCAGTCTTCTACCCAAAATGATATTCTTAAAAATGTTATTTATATTTTGAACACTGGAAAAGAATAATTATTTCAAGTAACTATAGTCAGTCAGGTTTTTCTAAAGGTAATTTTAACATTAGGAATAATTGAGAATTTATAGGAGTACTAAAATTCTAGAAGATTGTTGACTTTAAAAACATAAAAATAGTCAGAACATTAACTGATGTATTGGCAAATTGAAAAGTGATCATCCTTAGAAAAATCATTTGATGAATATGTTGCCTGAAACTAAAACCAATCAATATTTGTTAGTCTACTGTTATTTACCAATGTTAACTCATTAATTAACTTCTTTTAGCTAACTGATGCCATGCTGACTTGCCTTTTTCCCTCAGAAGAAATCACTTGTTCCTTCAGCTAATCGCCCTACAATCTAGCCTACACACAGCCTAGAATAACAAACGCATTTCATTTGCTTCCGAAATCAATAGGAAATATTGTAAATATGTTTATTTATTCATTTACCATTAATTGAGCACCTTCAAGACATCAGACACTATTTTACACACTTAGAATAAGCAGGGAACAATGCAGCTGAAAGGAAAAAAGTGACATCCTCATAGTTTTTAAGAGATATAGACAAATTTCAGTACATTCCCACTTCTTTCACTCTCCCAAGTAATTTACCCATTTTCCCTTCATGAAATTAGCTCTTCAATCACTGTGACTCCCTCGGTGAAGTTTCTATCATTATTAGCCTTCACTATTTCAATATTCATGTTTATGATTCTTCAAGTATCATGTGCTCTTTGTTCCTTGACCTCTTCTTCATGGTATTTTATCCATACTTCCTTAGATAAACATTAACATCCCCTAACTTTTACCCTGGACCTTATCAACACTAAGAACAGAAAACCCATCAATATCGACATTTCCTGCATCCCATACTCCAAGCACCAACCTTAATCTTTGCAGGTCACTCCCTCTTACTGTACAGTGACTAGAACTTTCTTTACTCTCACTGAGACTTATTGAGAATATCTCTTTTTCACAGTCTTACTTCCTTATATTATCATTTCCTTCACCTAGCCAAAATTTTATAGTTCACTCTTATCAAAGCTCTCAACAGCTTCATCTCTATAACGCATAGTTTTCACAAAAATCTGTGACATTGATTTAATTCTAATTCTGCCCATTTTCCTACTCCATATCCGAATCCATGCAGCTAATCTTAGTCACACACACATATGCACACACCCTTCTGATTTGTGACCACAACTTCAAATGGACTAAAATAAGCTGCCCCAAAATACATATTTCTTTCATCTATTCACTTTCCTATTACTGCAGGAAACTATTTCATACATTCTTATCCCTCAAACCTCTTATGTTTATCATCTCCATTTATTACTTTGCTTCCTATTATACTAAAAATGTTGAGGCAATCTGGATAGAATGTCCACAAACTGTTACACATCTATAATTTCCCATACCTGTGCCCATACATTCTTTGCCCCAACCCTAATTATTAAGAATAAAATGTCCACTCTGGCTGGTGTAGCTCAGTGGATTGAGCGCGGGCTGTGAATCAAAGTGTCGCAGGTTCGATTCCCAGCCAGGGCACATGCCTTGGTTGCAGGCCATGGCCCCCAGAAACTGCACATTGATGTTTCTCTCTCTCTCTCTCTTTCTTCCTCCCTTCCCTCTCTAAAAATAAATAAATAAAATCTTTAAAAAAATAGGAAACCAATGATATAGTATAGTATTCCTTTAAAAAAATAAAATATCCATCTAATTAATGATAACCCTTCCTTCATGCAGTAAATTTTATCCCTTATCACTTGTTCCAGTAATTCTCCCTATCTGTCTGCAAAATTTTAAATTAATTTCATAAGCACAGAATCTTACTGCAATTTTTACTATCTTGAAAAAGAAAAGCCAAAACAAATACTTTTGAATTTATACTTTCTACATTGATGCTCTATTCATTACTTACCTTCCCCGCAACTCTCTCCTAAAAGGTAGGGAGTCAATATTTCCAATTATTCTTGAATGATAGACTCTCTTTAATCATGTCCAATGGCATTTATCATCTTTGCTCCACATTGCTAACCCAATTTTCAAGCCTTTGTTGTCAACTTTATTGAGTTAATGAAAATGTTTGATGCAGTTGACCACACTCTCCTACTTGAAACATTTTATTCACTCGGCTTTTTGGACATCACATTCTTCTGGTTATTCTTTCTTCCTCAGCTGCTCTTTTTAGGCATGTTTACAGTTTCTATGAATTCCCCTGGTCCTAAATTTGGAGTGCTCCATAGCTCAATCCTTGCGTCCATTCTTTTAAAAAATCTGCTGCACAGAGAGAAAGAAGGAGCTCCTACCTTTTGCAACAGCAAGGATGGAACTGGAGAGCATTATGCTAAGTGAAATAAGCCAGGTGGTGAGGGACAAATACCATATGATCTCACTTTAACTGGAACATAATAAACAAAAGAAAAAAGCAAACAAAATATAACCAGAGACATTGAAATTAAGAACAATCTAACAATAACCAGAGGGGAGGGGGGAGGGGACGTGGGGGGAAGGGTTATCAAGAACTACTATAAAGGACACATAGACAAAACCAAGGGGGACGGTGAAAGCAAGGGATGGAGGTGGGTTTGGCTGCTGTGCGGGGGAGTGGTCGGGGGAGGAAATGCAGACAACTGTAATTGACCAACGATAAAGTAATTTAAAAAATAAAAAAAAATCTGCTGCAATGCTGACTTCATCCAGTAATATGACTTTAAATATTACCTATACTTATGACTTAGGGGAAAAAAGGCTATGTCCTTTGTCTGGATCTCTCCTCCAAACTTAAGACTCATATGTCCAAAAGCCTGTGTACATCTCTGCTTGGATATCTACTAGACATCTCTCTTTTAACCTGTACAGGACTGAAATCCTGACCCTCTTCCTCAAACCCACTCTTCAGACAATACTTCCCATCTCAGATCAATTGTCATTTCTGTCAATTCAGAAGCCCAAGCCAAAACTTTTGGAGGCAACCTTCATTCTTCTCTTTCATAATCCACATTCAAACTTTCAGCAAATCCTATAGGTTTGATCTTTATGGTACATCTAAAATCCAGCCACTTCTCATGATTTCTACTATCAAATTTTCTTTTAGAGAAAGAAAGAGTCAAGATCATCTCACATGAGAGTTATTGCAGTAATCTCCTTTTTGGTGATCTCCTTGCTGTTTCCTTACAACATATTTTTAACAGATCATGTGGAGTAATCTTTTGAAAATAGAAATTAGATCATGTAATCATTTTGCTCAAAATTATCCAATGGGCTCCCTTTTTTTACTGGAAATGAAAGACAGAGTTGGTAAAATAGCCCACAAGGTCCTGCATAGTTTGTATCATGCCCACAGTACTTCTCATGTCTCACTTCCTACTACTTTGCTCTTAACTCATGCTATTTTCTAAGGAAGTCATTGTAAAGGACATAATACCTGTCAAGTGGCAGTGATTTATATTTGCTTTATTCCCCTGATGCTTGGCATATAATAGATATTCAATAAACTAATTGTAGGAATGGTTGAATTCTCTTGACTTTAGGTTATTTCTCCTATGTTTGCATCATCATTCAACTGCATATTCACTAAACAGTAAGTAAGAGTATGGGGTCTAGATGAAACTAACAGGGCCTAAACCCTAGTTCTTCCACTCAGCCATTTGTGTGGGTTTGTACAAGTTATTTTAACTCCTGGTGCCTCATTTTCCTTATCTGCGAATAAGATGAGGTGAATAGCCAGAAGTAGAATATGTTATCATCATGGCTGTCATAAAAATAGTAATTATTTGTGGATTGAGTGCGGGCTGCGAACCAAAGCATCGCAGGTTCGATTCCCAGCCAGGGCACATGCCTGAGTTGCAGGCCATGGCCCCCAGCAACTGCACATTGATGTTTCTCTCTCTCTTTCTCCCTCCCTTCCCTCTCTAAAAATAAATAAATAAAATCTTTTTTAAAAATCTAAAAAAATAGTAATTATTATTAAAATCCATTGATGACAAAGATGAGATAAATTACAACACTAAATAATTCATGCCCTATTGTATTTCCATTGAAATTGAACCCTTTATCAACACTCCCTTGGTAAGTTTGCTTTCTATATCCATCTAACTGGGCTGTTGTTCAGAAAAAAATTTTCTCTAACTACTTCTAGAACCATGAAAAATTTGTCAAGTAACTTTTTCAAAATAAAGTTAAAATGTTCATATAATCATGCCCTGATTTGCTAGTTTAATAATCCTATCAGAAAATAAAAATTGTTAGTAACACATGAATTCCTGTTAGAGATTGTCAATTGACTCTTTGTAACACATTTTTCCTTTTTAGTATGACAAATTATAACATTTTAAGACTTTTTATAATTCATGATGTACATGCAAAAGCCACTTTTATCTATTTAAAGTATATTCCAGAATTTTCCCTCTTGTCTCTTGTAGAGTATCCAGATCCTGTGTTGCCTGCTGATTTTAAGTTTGGGGGCCATTTTGGTTTCGTCTCCCTACTCTTCCCACCTCAAGCCAGCAGTTTCCACCATGTTGATGTACCCATTTTTAGGAGCTCTGTGTGTGAGTAGAGTGGGATCTCCAAGAGGGGATATGCTTTATAAATGTTAACAGGGTGCTAAGTCATGGAGTATCTCAGTCCCAAGAGGAGGGGAGAGAGTGGGAAAAGGCAAAGGTCTTCAACTTCCCCTCTGTTACTATCCCTCATCACGTCTCTGCAATTCAGGAAGAGTAGAAAGGCTTAGTCTACTATTCTGAGTGAGCAACCCACGGAGTGAATGGATGGGACAGAGGGCAAGAGGGTAATGCAATGGGCATACCAGCATCTCTTACCTGGCCTTACACAGTGCCTCTGGAAAAGTGGAAGATTTTTTTACACCCTTCTTTGGGCCTTCAATGAGGCCATTGGATTCCCTCCAGTTTAAGAATAATTCACCTGTCAGGTAGAGAGTGAAAAGGTCATTTTTAAAATAAGATGAGCACCACTGGTAGATATCACAGGTTTACAGAGGATTAGACCAGCAATGGTAAAATTCATGGGAAGCAGAGATTCTCTTGCTTTGTGTTCAGAGGCAATCAGTGCTTGGAAAGATTTTTTGCTGCCTTCCATTTAATGGCTCATGAAGAAAGGCCCAGTGATTTCTTTATTTGGACACTAGCCAAGGCCTAATCATATCTCCCCCCTATACTTTTTTCTTTGTGGTATCCTCTACAAAGTTGAAAAAGGCATACATTCTGAGCAGATAAATCTTACCAAGACATCAGCTCTGTATGGATACAGTCCTTGTGTGAACACAAAAAGGACCTGCTCATACACCCAAAGCATAATTTGTCCTTGACTTTTCTATCTAGCTAGTAGTTGTGGCTTATATATTACAATTAACTCCTGCTGGACCCTGTTTGTGACAACCAAATCCCTAAATCACAGCTTAACCAATATTTTAGCTTCTCAGAATATCTAACTCCAGCTGAATCCCTAACACCAGTGGGATCAAATATTGACTTCCAGGGCTTTATGATGAAAGACTATTCACATCTGACCCTGTACTGGCCACCTTCCTCCACTCCCAGTCTAACTCAGGTCACCTATACCAATGGCTTGAAGCCCATGTGTTTCTGTGCCTTGCCCCACCAAGTGCTTCTGTTGGCTGCTCCCATCTTCTATTCCTTCAAGTCACCGGTCTTTCTCAACTTCTTTTCTTTCAACGTTGTAAAAATTTTTTTTAATGTACAATGATGTTTATTATGGAATTACTTTAGATGGTGAGACATTACTAACCATGAAAGACAAGAATAATGATTCAATGAGAAAAGGCTTACCAGATGATGTTTAGTGGAAAAAAAAAACAAAACAAAACTATTTACAATTAAATTCAGGGAAGAAAAGCCATATACATAAACTGTGTTTACAGTCAGATTCTGTGATGACAAAATACAGCCCTAACAATAAACATGAATAATTAAGAAAGATCCCTACCTATTAGGAAGATCCCTACCTGTTACAGTTGATTGTAAGAGAGGAGTTTCCAGATGATTCCATCTCACATCAAGTGCTTTGCAGATACAGCTTCTAGACAAGTGTGGCCTGTTGCAACAAGTAGACATCCCTAGACCTCTGTTTAGGGAGGTTTCTAGATGATACACTAGGCCCAGGTTAATAGTCAGCCTTGTAATTTATAACACTCTCCTCACATCATGCACACCTCCTCTCCAGGCTTCCTCAGCTCGCAATTATTTTCACTAACATGAGTCCATTGCCTTGTGCACCTGTTGATTCTTCAAAGTCAATGTAAATATCCTGAGGGCAGAAATCAGGTCTCTCTATCTGTATGGATCCACACCATTCCTACAGTGTTAGCTTTCTAAAAGTTTTACAGTGCTTATTGATTGAGTGATTGACACATTTCCACAAAATAAATGAATTGATTATTTCTCTCTTTTCTGAACAGTTTGCCATTGCTGGATTCCTCTCCATTATCTCTGGGAAAAAATCAACTAAGCCCTTTGTAAGTATAGGAACCATCAAATCTCAGCTGGTTGGTGTGAGTGGAACTTCAGAGTTAATTCTTCCAGTTCAAAATCTCCATTTGAGTGTCTAGAGAAATATAGCTCAGAACAAGAGAGAGAGCTCAAGTTTTGCCTGCTGGTCTGCTGGCAAAACTAGGAGTAAAACCTGGATTCCTTGCCTTTTGGACCAGTGCTCTTGCCCCTACAAGATGAAGCCCCTGGATCATGTTCCAAGCTTAGAGGAGGTTTACCTCAGTTGCTTAAACAGTGGAAATTTTTACATATACCAAGAATTCTTTAAAGCTTTTTTCTTTTTTTTTTGTTGAAATTTTTGGGGTGACATTGCTTATTAAAATTATACAGGTTTCAGGTGTACAATTTTATAATACATCATCTGTACATTGTATTGTGTGTTCACCATCTCAAGTCTGTGTTCACCACCATTTATCCCCTCCATACCCTCTTCTACCTACCCCTACCCCTTTTTCTCTTTGGTAATCACTGTACTGTTTAAAACTTCTCTTGGCCCTGAATAGGGTACATCCCAGCCAGAACCTAGAGATTCCTTTTTTTTTCTAGAAAAATCGACCTAATAGTGACTCAATTTCCCTAAATGGCATGGACAGAGGAAGAGGTGTGTGGGCTTAGATCTTCTCTGGCTATCTCCTCCACTCCTACAGGAACAAGAAATGATCAGACTGTGGCCCCTTTCCTGACAAAGGTCAGGAGTTGGGGGTAGTGGGTAGAAGCAGCTGAAGGCTTTGATCTTTTGCATAGCAACCCTCTCCCTTGACACAAATACACAGAGATGACTTAGGGAAAAACCATATCCTGACTCAGGAAGATCTAGGGTCTGGTTAGCCATGGATGAGTGCGCATAAGATGCAAAAGGCTGGTATATGCTCCTGATCCTTGAAGCTAGAGTCTGAACCTCGGTACCAGTGCATAGGGTTTTGAAGAGTTCACAGCATTGGATGGAGTCAGAATTATGGACTTGGAATCAGGAAACCTATGCTCCTGTCCCAGCTTTGTCCCTCATCCATCTCTGTGCTTTAAAAAGTTCCTTCCTTCTCTGGGCTTCAGTTTTCTTATTTACAAAATGTGGAAGATGAATATGTGGATCTCAGATGTTGCTTCCCAAGTGCCCTGAATACACTGAAAAGAAAGACTGTACTTGGGATGAACTGATACAATATGGGCTTCACATGCGGGAGACAGGATGATAAGTGGGCTCATATGAGAACTTGGGGACAAGGTGCTGCCCATACACTCTGTTCTTCCTTCAGGGACTCAGCAGCTTGAAGCCATATAGCTACTGGGCCAAGGGAGAAGAAGATAAGGCAACCATCCTCCCAATGCCCAGTACTCTACAATGATGCTCAAACAGAAAAGGGAATGCCCTGGTACAGAAATGAGGACCGGTACAGAGTCTGGCCCATCAGTGTCTTTGCAGAGGAATGGCATCCCATAAGAGCCCTTTTCCCCAAAATGTTGACTATGACCCAGGAGTATGTACAGTAAATGAGGTTCTCATAGGCCTGACTCACCTATAGAATGTATTCCAACTTCTCCGGTGTGCTTCTGCCTTTTCTCTGAATCCACTTCATTATGGAGGAAGAAGCCATAGATTGGTCTTCCAGGGTGGGAAGCCCTTAAAGCTTCTAGAATGATTCTAAGTCTATTGACGAAGTCAAGGGAGATATTGACAATATCACTTCTGTCTTCAGTACTGCAGAGAGTCAAGGGGCCAGAAGCCCTCTTCCAAATCAGGAATTATTCACAGATTCTCTTATTCAACAAACATTTACTCATATAATGAGTAATATAATGAACTAGATAGTGAGGAGGGATACAGGGATGAATGGAATACAGTATGTGCCCATTAGGAGTATGCTGGTTAGAGTGGCGACAGACCCAAGGAAGCTCCATTGCAGTGCAGTGGAAGGAGGGAAACAGAATGACTTGTTGCTTCTGTGATGAGATTCCAGTGCAGAATTTCTCTTCCAGGCCATGAGCAGCCTGACGTCCAATGCAGTGAGTTCCGTTGTTGCTGTAATAGGCCTCATCCTCCTTGCTGACAGCCTTGTAGCCCTGGGGAGTGCCCCTCAACTCTGTGGCTCACAAAGGGAACATCTAACCTCATTGCCTGATTTGGAGTACGATTATCCAACATACGATGTTGAAGACTGTGTCCTGGATGGTGTCAGTCTAACAGTAAGCACTTTCGGATCAAATATCCTGTCATGTGGAATCTCTGTCCCCCACCCTTGCATAATCTTTCTTTTTCAGGAGTCCCTAGCCTTGTTGGTTTGAATATCTGGAAGCAGACAGAAGAAAAAGAAATATCGTTGAAGGAGGCCCATCAGCAGACTGCATAATATGGGGGATGCATTGTGCAAAATCAAAAAAGGAAATCAAGAAGGAATGTGGGTAGTCTCTTCTTAAATCTCAGTAGGTTTAGCTCTCAAACTACCCCTTTAGTTGAACAGGCATTTTTTTTCCTCAAAGAAATATCCCTCTTTTCTTGAATTTCATTGATTTGGGATGAGTGTATCCTGTGTTAAGTTACATAAGGATTTTGAATCCAAAGCCCAAACATATAATTATTATACTTTGGCAGGCAGAGAGTGAGAAGAACATAGGAGATGGCCTGCCAAAGGATTCTTAGGGGAAATGCCAACATCTCTGGGCAGCATTTTCTTGCCTCCTTTCCCTCAAACTTGATGGTCACCGCCTGTTGATGGTGACAACCCTGGTGTAGTCAGCCCTCTCTATACAGACTCAGAGTTTTGAAATCATCACCTCTGACCCTTTAAGGAGAAAGATTTCTTCCTTTGTGAGTCCTCCCAGTAGGAGCTGGGGAGACAAAGTCACTTCTATTTCATTCCCTGGGGTCTGTCTGTCTTGTGAATCTCAGAGAATGTGTGCTAACTTTCTGGGCTCATAGTTTCCCATGAGTCTGCCCATGTGACCTAATAGGGTGTCAAAAATAAACCCCTTTGACCCAGGAGCTTGAGGAAGTGGGAGAGCACAGAGACCCATCTGGTAGAAGCCAGCATGAGGAAGCCCAGGAGATAGTATAACCCTGATGCAGGTCAGACATTAGGCAAAGCAATGGGGCCGGGAGAGGCATCCTCCCCACTGGGAAAGTAGGGGCTTAATTTAATGACAACTAATGTCAGTACACCAAACTGCCTCCCACTCTCAGATAACTGGAGTCAAAGAAAACTTCCTGCAACATCAGAGTTGTACCATGGCAGGGTAAGCTAGTTCAAAGGTTCACTCTTTCTTTATTAACACAAAGATAACCTGGGCAAAAGTAACAAATCAGAAAATATTTACAGTATATACCCATGGTTTTCAGAAGAAGGAAGAAAGGGAGGGTGAGAGAAAGAAAGAAATCAAGGAAGAAAAACATAGTATGTTCTAGAAACTAAGAAAAACCCTAAAGCCAGGTCATGACCAAACAAGAGCTGAGACCAGAAAAGGTGTCAGAGACTGGGGTCATGAAGTTTTAATGCCCATGGCAGGATTTGAGGCTCCACAGAAAGCAGGGAGTGCACATAGAGTGCCCTGCAAAAATGTTAGAAGCTGAGACAGTAGGTTTACGAAAAAATAAGACAAGAAAAACTCTGCCCAACATCCCACGGGGCTTCAAGAAAGTCTGCTGTAAAGGTTTCTAGGGATGAAACAATCTCATCAAGCCTTGTACAGATATGGTATCCAAATCCAAAATTACATATAAAAGGGAGGAACCTCAGATAGAAGCATTAATGTAAAAACTTCCTGGATCTGTGAAACTCCTAAGGTTCTATCAGAATCAAACCTAAAATTACTATTGAGGGAGATGTCCATAAACCCAATCTATGAGTCTCCCACAAATGAAAGAATTTCCCCCAATACCACCCCCACACTGGAATTATCTAAGGAGAAAGATATTTTGTAAAACATAAGGAAAAATGAGGAAAAGCAGCAAATGGGGCAAACACAAAAGTTAGTTGCTCAATAATTAGAGGTTACATAATAATTTGAAAAAAGTTATAATGAAAATATATTGGGAACGATTAAAGACACATAAAAAAGTAATTGCAACCAAAATGAAAGAACAGGACAGTGAAGAAAAAGAACAAGTAGATTTGAAAAAGAAGTAAATGGTATGATTAGAAATGAAAATTATAACAGCTGATGTTAAATTAAAAACTTAGCATACCAGTTAAATAGCAGAGTCAACATATGCAAAGAAATAAACAGTGAAATTAAATGGAAGTCTGATTCAAACACACCAAACACAACACATTAAGATAAAAATTTGGAAAATATGAATGAGAAATTAGAAGACATAGAGGATACAGCAAAGTGAAAAGGTTCAACACACACCTATCAGAGCTCCAGTGGGATAGCATGGGAGAGGAAAGTTATTCAAAGAAAAATCACTGAACATTTGTTAGAAGTTTAAAAAGACATGATAGTTTAGGCTGAAGGAATGCACTGAGACCAATGTGAAATAAATGAAAATAAATCCACATCTAAAACACCATGGCAATAAAAAGCAACAAAGGAAAAAAGAAAAGCCACTAGAGGTAAATGAAGGAATAGTCTTATCTCACAATGTTTTGAGATGAAGGTTCTGAGATCAAACTGTGGCTGCTTATTTCTCTTCTGTTAAGAGATCGAAAAGAGAAAGCAAAAGAGACCATTAAACTATTTTCTTTGTTCCTTATTTTCCCCACTGCTACAGCCTTCATCTCCTATATCCTCTCAATCAGGTGCAAGGGCTGGCTTAGGGTACCAACCATCCCTGTCCTGATTTGCAGGGTGTGCTGGTGGTGATGTTTTTCTTAACTGTGCTGGAGTTCTTACTGGCTGCATATGCTTCTGTCTTTTGGTGGAAAGAAGTCTACTACAGCAACCCTGGGGTGAGTACTCTGACATGTCACATGATACCTGCTGGGTCCCAAGATTTGAACTATGATGATACAGGTCTAAAAAGAGAAGTCCATTATTGGTCATTGAGTACATGTGGAAGGCAACTTTTATAATGAGAGAAGAGTTCAATTAATGGGCTCCTTCATGATGACACTCTGGTCATCTGAGATCAGTTGGTGCCTATTGGGCAACAAACTAGTTAGAGGATTGCTTAATATGAAGCTAGATGACTTTCGAAATCACTTGGACTAGTCCCTTATAAAAGAATCAACGCTTAGATTAAATCACATGGAGAATGAATGATGCAGGCTAATGGGCTGAGGCTGAGAACTTGCATCTCTTCACTCTTGTCATGAACAGCCACCTGCCTCCCTGCCCAGTTCCCTTGCTTGTGTAATGAGATTTTACTAGAACATCCTCTGTTCTGTTTATGCTTTCCCATGTTCTTCCTTCTTCTTAGGTCTTGACGTTACAACTTTTTAAAACTCTTACTTAAAAGCTGTAGGAGAAAAAAAGGAGAAACATTTCAAGAGAACAAGTAAATTATGATTCAGTTATGATCTTATCAGGAAATGGTAACATAATTAGCAGATTAGAGAATGGCATTCGTTTGAACTAATATTGATGCAATTATATATTATGAGAAAGTTGGGAGAGCTACTACTCTACAACATTTGTGGGGAAAGCATTATAAATATGTATTTTAAAAGCCTCTAAAATCAAAAGCCTCTATTAACAAATTTTATCTTTCCCATAATTCATTTTCTTTGCCTCAGTCACAAGATTATATCAAATATGTCAAAGACTTCTTCAAGGTCATGGATGTGAGAACTCTCAGCCTTAGAGAAAAAAAGGAGGAGAAACACAGTGCTCAAGGCAAAGTGTGATTAGACTTCCCTGAACTTCCGGCGATTTTAGACTCTGGAAGAAACTTTAAAAAAAAATAGCCACTGTTTTGTAGTTTGTCAGTGTGAGTAATTTTCTTTTTTCTTTCTTTTTTTTTTTGTGAGTAATTTTCTTGCTCTTGAAAATAATTTCCAAAAGGCTGGGCCACTAAAATTTTATTAGCCTGTCTTCCAAAATGGCCATAAATTTATATGCTTCTTTGGGTAAACTGGACAGAAAGTAATTGTCTATCATAAATAAGAGGAGAAAATGTGCCCTTTTGTGCTAGTGTGAATTGGCTATGTGCCTGTGCAGGCTCCGTTTCTGTATTATTTTCACATGTATATTGCTTAAATAATATATATTAGGATTGCAGGGGCATTTTAATTAAAAATACTAAAAAATATATGGCTTCCTTTTTGTCAGTTGAATGAATTAAACTTTTGTCAATTAAATATAATAGCTCAATGGTCTGTCTCATTTAATGACTTTATTCTTAAATATCTGGGTTCAAAGATTATAATTAATTACAGTGCTCTGTCCCATCTAAGTTCTAACCAAGTGAGAAATTAGACCCATAGAAATAATATCAACTTCATTACATATTAGTGTAAACAACATGAACTACCTAATAAAGAGATTCCTAATACTGCCCCTGGGTCTAGGTCTTGGGTCCTGTCCCAGAGGGGACTGTGCAACAGAAGTATACATGTATGTTTTCCAAGTGACATGTGCAAATATGGTCGTAGAAGTCATACACATAATAGTCCTCAAACAAAAACTATCCAAATAAACAGTAGAAAAGACAAATAAAAATCGTGGTGCATTTAGATGACTAAGTACTATACGGCAGTGTGAGTGAATAAACTACAGTTCCTGCAGCCACATAGGTAAACCCACAAAATAATGATCAGGGGGACAAAAGCTATGTATAAGAGAGAATATACTGTATAATTCCATTTACATAAAAGAAAGTTGAAAAACAAGCAAAACTAACAGTGTTAGAATCAGGAGCATGGTCACCTTTGTGGGTAATCATTGGAAGGAGACCCAGAGAGCCTGTGGTTTCCTGGAAACGTTCTTTTCCTTGATCTGGATGCTGATGCTGTGCACATAGGATGTGTTCTCTTGCTTCTCTATTATAACAAAGTAAAAGCCATTTTTAACAGTTACTTTTGACCTCTTATGCCTGTCTAGTTATTGAGCCAACTCTCATGTCTTCTCCACAGTCAAATTCTTTTAAAACATCATCTCCCCAAAATCTTGGAGTCATCCTTGACTCTCCTATTTCTCTCACACATCATATCTAAGCTGTCATTAAACCCTGCTAGTTCTAACTTCAAAATATATTGAGTCTGATTACTTCTCCCCATCCCACAAGTACTCTGGTTCATCATTTCCCTTTGACATTATTGCAATAAGCAGCCAGCTGGTCACCCACACCACTCAGCCCTTTCTCCCCATAGCAGACAGCAGGAGTTTTGTTTTTTAATCTAAAATAGATCATGTCATTTCTCTGCTCAAACCCATTCCATTTTATTTCAAATAAGAGCCAGCATCCTTAAGTGTCCTTATAAGATCTAAACTCTCAGTTCCTCTCTGATCCTCTCTCTGACTTCTCTCCTCCTTGCTTCCTCTACTCTTGTCATACTGGCCTTCTGCTGCCACTTAACATATTCTGTTATTTTATTATAGCATCCTTCTACCTGAAAGGATTTTCTTGCAATTATTTTCATTGCTTTCTCACTTCTTTCAGGTCTCTCTTCAAATCTCTCAGCTGCAATAAAACTGCCCCCCCCAACCCTATAAAAATTGTAACCTCTTTCCTTGTCACTTGCTTATTTCTTTCTTCATGGTATTTACTACCATGTGACTCACTATGTATTTTCTTTGTCAATTGTATGTCTACTCCAATAGTCTGTAAGCTACATTAGGGCACTCAATTACTGCTCCCCACTGAGGTTTCAGCTCCTGTTTGAGTGGTTTTTAAGTGTGTGTGCAAGTGTGAATATTTTAAACTTGGGTACAGAACCTTTGAGATTCCTCTTTATCCCATATGTCAAGCAATGCAATAAAATTATATTTTATCCAGGACTTATTTCTTGTTTGTTTGTTTGTTTGTTTGTTTTTGCTATTAACAGAAAGTTTCTTCAGGATAGCTGGAGAGCTATATTAAGAATTACCTAGAATAATATTAAAACTGACAGAAGGTGCAGTAAAGTTGCATCTTTCATTTTCAACTCTCCCCTACTACCCCCCAACACCCAACCTGGTTGTCTTCCACAAATGACATGACTACCCACTCAGTTTCCAAAGACAGAAGTTTGGAAGTTGTTCTTGACTCCTTCCTTTGCTTCTCTACCACATTCCCATTGGGAAAACTGTTAGGCAAAACCACTAACAGAAAGGTCTAATGAAGTTATGGCAAGAGGAGTGGATGGTTTCAACCAAATCCAAGCAGACATTGCAGATCTTTAACATACACATTAGAAGTCTGGGTTCTCACTCTTAATTTTTTTTTTTTTAAAATGCATCATCCCCAAAACAGTAACCCCAAATCAGTGACTGAGCCACACATATTCAGATCTTTATCACAAACCCTCCAATCCTTCCTCCTATCTTACTTAACTTGGTGCAAGATCTCCTTGCTGGTCTGATGAAGTAAGTAAGCAGCCAGGTGAGGCAGCAAGGCATTGAGGGGGCTCCTAGGTCCTGATGGCAGCCTCTTGCCTCCAGCCAGCAAAACCAAAGTCCTTACTCATACACTCATAAGGAAACAAATTTTGTCAGCTATCTGAATGTGCATAACAGTGAGTTTTCCTCAGCTGAGCCTCCAGGTGAAAATACAGCCTGGCTGACTGATTGACTGCACCATGCAAAGTCCTGAGCAAAGGCACCCAACCGAGCCATACCTCACTCCTGAGACACGAAAGATGCAAGGTAATAAATGTGTACTGTTTTAAGTCACTAGATTTGTGGTAGTTACATAGCAATAGAAAACTAATACACACTGAACTGTTGCATGGAAAATGGAAGCGAAAAAGCCAAGTTCAAATTTCAGCCCCACCACTTACCAGCAGTAACTATAGTACTCAGTTATGTCTTCAAAATAGTTATGATAATAAAAACTTACTTCTCAAGGTTGTTGGGAAGGCAACATAGTAATACCAGATGAAAGACAAAGTTAATGAGGGAGTGAATATCTCATTTTACTTAGAGCAGTGTTGTCACATACTATGCACTAAATGCTACTTGTCAAACTCAAGGAGGGGAGGTCTCCTGCAGGTTGAAGGCAAGAGGGAATACCATTTCCACTCAAAGAATACCACCTTGCTTACAGATGCCCCATAAGGGTTCTGTCATTTCACCTTTCCATGGAAAACCTAGTTCCTGCTCTCTGGTCTGATTCCATTGATTGAAATATTAGAGAGCCCATTTTCAAGAAGTTTGAAAGTCTGAAGCAGGAGAAAAAGATGGAGGCTGACAACCAAAATGATGAAATGAGATTCATTTTGAAATAACCAAGGCATATAGAATTATAGGCTTCTTCTGCTTAATATCAGTAATTCATTCCTAAAAATCAGGGATTTTGCATGAAGACAGTTCTTTTTCATCATTTTAAAGGAAGAAAAATTATATGCTATTGGTCAACCCAAAGTCCCATCCATTTTCTAAAATGTGAGTAAAAGGCAGTAAACTATTTACATATAAGTTGTAAGTTAACAGGTTAGAAAAGGCTTAAAGTATTGCAATCACTTGCTCACCGAATAATCACAGTGGTAGATAAAGATGCTGTGTGTGCAGTTTGTGGCTGCAGTTAGAGTCAGCACCATTGGGGGCGCACTTCTCCTTTCTTGCACAACTGGCTTTCGAAACTCCACAAGATTCTCATGGCCTGTCAGTTCTGCTTAGAATTTACATACAGACTTGCCCCACACTTTGTTTTGTTTGACATGTTGCATTGCACTTTAGACACAAATTAAAATTTACCCGAATTAACATTGGCAGAAAAAGGTTATGTTGAGAAATACATACCTTCTCTGTGGTTTGGGTGTAAAAAACAAAGAGGCGTTCTATAAAAAAAAATCAACAGAGGGAACAGCCTGCAGTTACTTCTGTACATCAGTGGTTCTCAACCTGGAATGATTTTGCACCCCCAGAGAGCAAATGTAGCCATGTCTGGAAACAGTTTTGGTTGCCATAGTTGGGACGTGCTGCTAGCATCTAATGAGTAGAGGCCATAGATGCTGCCAAACATCCTACAATGCATAGAACCCCCTGCAGCAAAGAATCATCAGGCCTCACTGGCCAGCAGTGCTGAGGCAGCAACCCTGCTGTGTATGGTTGCCACAAACGAGGAAATATTCAAGATAATATTTGTGTATATATATATATATCTTTGGTTTTCTGAAATAATTTTGCCTTTATGATTTAATAGTTAAAATCATAACAGATATAGGAATATCAAGTATTGATGTGGAAAGCAAAATTCCAAAAAGATTTTCTATTGTCTTAACTGTATTTGTATAATTTAAACCAGGGAGACCTCGAGTAGAGGTCTTTAGCTTTTAACAAAGCTAAAATATGCTTTGTTAAAGTGGCAGCTACATTGGGCCTACACCTTCTTAATGACTGATTTGTATACTACAGAAGGATATGGTTGGAAAATACAGGAGGCAATTCATTAACTACAAGTGGGAACCTCCTTCTGAAAGAGGGTGGAAGCATGATTGAACAGAAATGGCACAGATTTTGGAGACAGAAAAGCAGACTTTGACTCTTTCCCTTGTCCCTTAGTATGTGACCTGGGGTAAGTTAACCTTTCTATACCTCAGTTTCAGCATTGTAGAAACTGTTGTTTAAATTGTTTTTTAAAAATTTAATGCATATGAAAACAAAACACCTTCTACAGTGCCTAGAGCATAGTGCATATTCTGTATGTTTTAGTTCCTTTATATCTCATGAATATAGATGCTGGACTTCGCTTTTATGTATACTGTCCATTTATTTTGTGTTTACTGTCTGTTTCTAAACAAATTGACAAGTAAGTGAGTCCTCTGGATAATTGGATTCTTCACCAGGAAGATACGGGGCTGGATATGCTCTGGAATTCTAAGACTCTATGACTTAATGACTGTGATTCTGTGGTTCTAGTACTGAGGTGAGTAATCGGTATGGGCTCATGGCTAAGGACTCCACGTGGGACTGAAGGAAGACCATGATTGTGGCTGCAATGTTTGCTCACTCATTTTTTAGATAGAGTTTTGCCATTGAATCATGGGGTCATCACTTGAGGTCAAAAGATCGACCCATGTCATCACTCTACAACCAAATGAAACCGTATTGACTGCATTTCCCTATGGGCCTCATAGCTCTCTGCTGGATTTCCTCAGGGGAGAGCCAAGAGTCTTGGGGGTAAGTCCTTTCTCATCCATGGGTCTTTCTGGAAGGGAGAAAAGAAATGATTTCTCCATATATGTCTCCAGAAATACTTTTCAGGGAGGGAGTAAACTGCCTTCCCCCTTCCTCACCCTTCAACTACAGTGTATCGTTCTTGGCTAATCATAAATATGTCTAAGTCATTTGCTCGTACAAATACTTGGATCATCAGTAGAAGAGCCAATATGTAGCCAATACCATTTTCCTAGATTTTGGATAAACAAGAGAAAAAAAAATCTGTTTAGAAACACACACAGGTTGCCTCATGTCTTAGAAATGTTTCTGAGGGCTTATTTAACTCTGCAAAATAGAATATTTAACTATAATTACTAACTCCCACACCTCAAGGAAATCCTATGGCTGTTTCGTGAGGAGTTAGTCCTGTTCTCTGAGTCACAACAGAGGAGATACGGGAAACTGGTGTAATTTTTCCAAATATTTTATTCAGGAGGTGACTTCAGGGTGTGCTGGCATCTCTGAGCTTGGAACAAGAGCCATTAGAGCTTAAACTTCCCCTCTGTGCTGTTACAGGCATTGGGAAGTCTTGAAGAACCATTCTCAGTGCTCCATAGTGAGCTACAAAGTAGACACACACACACACACACACAATTACAGTCATAAATGTACTTAGAAGGGAGCTGTATGCACAAGAGTAAAATCCTTAGGACAAGAGCACTTAGTACAAGAGCACTGAGTACAAGAGTAAAATCACTACTTGTGGCACCAGGACACAGAGGTGTGTAGCCTAGGGACAGAGCCCAGAATGCTGGGGGAACAGCTCTGCACTGAGAAGAGAAGAGGCACGGGCCCACCACAGAGCTCCCTTCCCTGCCGGCTGAAAAGCCCACTAGGTTACTCTCCATTCTATTCAGGCTGTTGCATGAAGATATGAGACATAATCTCACCTTAGCTTCTCCACTCAGCGTCAGTGAACTTTATAAACTTTTAGAGAACTGGGCTGAGCTACAATCCCAAAAGCAGACAGTGACTGTGGAAAACGTGTGTGTTGGGGAGTAGGGAAAATAACAAGATGCTGGGGCTACAGAAGAAAAAAAGTATAAAGGTTAATAGCCTGTAGTCTCTGTCTTTAGGGCATTTGCAATCTAGGTAGTATCGGGTGTATACTCAAATTTGTCTGATACAAAATAAATTGGTTTAACACCTGGGGTTATAGCAAGTAGTGATGGATGAGAGTAAAGCGTTTGAACCTGAAGGACCCCGGCAAGTATGATGAAGAGAAATAATGGGCCTTCTGAAAATCTGAGAGTGGTTGGCCAATGGACAGAGGAAGGCATTCAGAGAGAGAAGTGTGACAGGGGCTTAGAGGGAAGCCCAAGGGTCCTGTGAGAGCCAGGCCAGAGACACTGCAGCCCTTGTAACCTCATGTACCCGTTTCTCTCCTCACAGGCTGTCCAGATGCTGCTTGCCTGGATCATTGTGAGCGTTGGAACAATATTCGCATTTAATTACTTCAGTTACTCCCAAAGATTTCCACTTGTTTTCTTCACAGGATATCCATTCTGGGGAGCGCTTATTGTGAGTACTGTCAGGAACTTTAGAGAAATTACTATGAAGGCTGGCCTCAAGTTCTGGGATAATGAATTCTATGAATATGGTCCCCAAGAAGACTAGTCCCTTCTGTGGGAGGAGAAGTAACTTCATTTAGTTACCGCACTGCCATCATCAAAGTAATAACTACTCATAGGTGTGCAGGGTTTAAAGGTTTCCAAAATCCTTGAATGTATAGCAAAACACTGGCTCCTTTCTATTAGTCTGGGAGATTAGATGGGTGAACACCCTGCTTTTCCCTTTGCAAATAAGGAAACTGAATTTGAGAAGAGTTCATTTAAACATATTGGGTTGACCAAAAAGTCTGTACGGTTTTTTCCTGTAAAATAAAAGACATTTTTTTATTTTCACCAATAACTTTATTGATTTGAATATTTTGAGTATATCAGCTATCTCCTGCATAATACAATGTTGATTGTTCTCAGTGAACATCTCAGGTTGATTGCCAATAACTTCAACTGGTCTACACAACCATGGAGCATCATCCAGTGAGAAATCTCCAGCACAAAACTTTGCAAACCACTTTTGACACATTCAATCAGTCACAGCACCTTCTCCATACAAATCTGTTTTGCATTTTAGTTATGTTTTTCCTTTCTTGAAATAATAAAGCATAATATACCAAAAATCTTGCATATATTCTTCAATATTAAAATGGCTACACAAAAATTCATAAATTTTAAGTTGTTTTTTTTAAATGGACACTGATATGACAGTTGTCACAATACAATTTAACAGAACTGTTTTCAATAAAGTTAAAGACAATTAAGTGCTACTAGAGCCATCTTATGGAAAAAAATCAAGATAACTTTTTGGTCAACCCAATATCTAGCTAGCACCCATAGAATCACAGACTCTCATAGCTTAAGGAGAATTTTAAGATGATCATTATGGTTCAATCCCCTTGTTATCCTGAAAGAATTTTGTGAGTGTCACTCATCTAATTAATTATAGAGCTATAAATAAAATTCTTAGTAGGGTGCTATTTCCAGCCAATCCTCACAGCCTTGGTTCCTATTCTTGGGCCACAATATTTAGGCATAGACTCATTAGAACTGTCCCTACTAGAACACAGTCTCCAAGAGGGGAAGAATATTGTCTTGGTTGTTACATTTTCAGCATCTAGACTCATGCTGAATGCACAGTAGGAATGAATGAATGCATCATTCAATGAACAGATGAATGAAATGAAAAATAAATGAGACTACTGTCTCCATTAAAATCTCTGCTCTTTTGAAGAACATAAATATTCTATGCCTTTTTTATAGTCTGCATTACAAAGACAATTAGTTGTGTTTTCACTTCCAAATATAAATAATATAATATGGACTGATTTTCAAACTACACACTCTGCACTGTAGAAAAACCAAATAGACCAACTCCTCACTTGTCCTTTTCACAAAGAATTTTCCCAGTGTGACTTTGTGTGATTTGCACGCATAAATTTTAATGAGGTTCTGGCATACAGCTTGTTAAAACTCCACTTCTCATTGAAAAGATATTTACTGAGCACAAAGTATATCTTCAGCAGTGTCTTAGCTGCTGAGAGTCCTGGTAAACAGACCCTTTTTGAGAGAACTGGTGGATTGCTCTTAGAATTTGTTGGGGTTTGCCATGTAATAGGGAGGCTAGAAATGAAGAAGTAAAAATAACATAACTTGTGCTAAGCATGCATAAGAAAGGAGTTCCAGGTGCACCATGTGAGAATTAATGGAGGACATATCTGGCCTGGGAGGTCAGGGAAGTGCTTGGCACATAGTTGTCATGGGACATCTTTTGGCATGCTTGGGCTGGAGGACAGTTGCAAGTATTGTCTGGTCAGTGCTGCTTCTCTCCATCTGTACCACAGTGTTTACAATCTTCAGCAGCAGTGATTCATTTCATCCTATACAGTGGCTGTCTGATTCTTTCAATGATCTATATATGATCCTTCAATGATCTTCCTTCTGTCAGTAGTAATAATAATAAGTATTTTTAATGTAGACTTCTATGCATTGTGCCTTCCATTCTCTGCTCCAGACTGGCACTCATTCATCCTCAGGGATATCATTCATCCTCAGTAGCCCACATACTTATTTATTCATGCTGCAATGGGAATGATGGTGGCTTCATGTGCTGTGGAGATAACCAAGGGCTGATGCAGTTTTCTTGTGGTTTCCTGCCCTGGTACTGAGAGCTTAGATAACCCAGCTGCACAAACCTTCTTAAATCAGTATCACCTTTTTTTCTACAGGCTGGAGCATTTTATGGGCTATAGCTACAGCCTCCTGCATTTTCTTAACAATGTGAACTACCTTTCATTTCCCATCATACAGCAATACAAGTTCTTGTGCTTTAGGAGATCTTTGCTCTTAGTAGTTAAACACAGTTTTATGGGATCACTGTTTTTGATTTAAAATATCTGTATTGTGTATTATTGTTTTGGCTGTATTCCCAAAGCTTAGATTAGCACTGCTGTGGACCTTCAGATTGATGAGCAAGTTCACAGGCCTCTTGATACTGTGAGTGGCCTCTTGAATCTCATTACTCTACTGTGTCTGGTTATGTGGGATCTTTCTCTTGATGACTTGGTACATCTCATGGATACTCTTCCAAGTCTATGCCACAGAGGTCCATCTGTTCTCCATTCAATCACCATTTGCAGAAGAGTCAGATGAAGGCCTCCCAAAAGTTTTAAACAGCCATCTGCCCCTTATCATAAAGTATTTGGCCTTGCAGGACCTGATGTTGCTTTCTCAATATTCTTCATGAAGACAGGAAGAAGTTTTTAGTCTTAGCCAACCAAGTGGACATTCCCACAACTGGACAGCTATTTCCAGGGAGTGTTTGAATCTTCTAAATGATATGACTCAGAAGCTGGTTCTCTACCAAGAAGCTGCTACTAAAAATGGAAGGGTGAGGTCTTCATCATACCCAGTGGTACCTAAGAAATTGAATTCTCCAGAAGAAAGTACTTTTCAGACCCCAAAATTTAGCCAGATTCCCTGGCCTTCTATACTCAATGTTGCAAGACCCTTTGGGTCTCAGTTTGGCTCTACTGTAATTTTATCAGATGGCTGGAATTTTTAATGTAAACACCTGCTATGGTCACCTCAAAGTTCTCAGCTGATAAGAAGAAGACCAAGTTTATGGACTTCTGCTTCTAAGCAGCAAATGAATGAACTTTCTAATCCTCCATCTATTGTTAGTGCTGAGAGCAAGACAATAGACAGCCCAGTGTGATTATTCATGGATTCAGAATAAACATGAACAGATAAAGAATTTCTCCTCAGAAGAATGGGTGCTGATAATGTGTTTTTTTCTATAAGCATCCAGAGGCCTCTATTCGGGCTGTTTTTTCACTGGAAGGTCTGTTTCACTTAGTAGCAGCGTCATTTAGAGAAGATGGATTTGGAATTGTCCAGACCACATGGCCAGCAATTCTTAGTATTTTGTTGATTCTGCAAGAAGCAGTACAAGTACTTCAAGCTTCCTCATGCTTCCAGTACACCACCTTGGATTTCAGGAACCCTTGTGGATACCTCTTATAAAACATTAGGACTTACATTTAGAGCATCACAAAAAACTGCCATCTATCAAATAACTACCACATTTGGAGAACATTTGAATGCTGTGCAAATATCTGCTAAACCTCAGAAAAGACTTCAGTAGTTCTTGGAGTTCAAAGAATAGTTGAGTAATATAAACTGTGTTCATTTCACTGCTGATACAACTACAGATGGGACAGTAAATGCCCAGCATTCTTGTATCTGAATAAAATGGGCTAATTAATGCTTCCTCTGTTGTGGTGGTTGCTTTGAGAACTATACTTTAATGGGAGAAATTATAGGAAACATTTCTTAACAAAATAACCAAAAATGCCCTTTTCTGTATCAGTTGCTCATTACATATGTGGTATAACAAAATCTTTATTCAGTTAAAAAAAAAAGAAGTGGCTGAGATCATTACCAGATTTCAGGCCACGTATCAACCTTTAGAGAGTTCTGCCCTGAGAAAGGCTCCTTTTATCTGCTCAGAGCAGACACAGCTCACCCTTCCCTTTTCCAGACCCAGAGCCCAGGGTTATCTTACTTTTTGGAGCTCATCTGGGCCAAAAAGTAAGTGGTATCCTTACCACTTACTGAGGTATCCTTTGGACCTTAAAGAGGGGCTTGCCTCTCCCAGCTAACCTTGGCAAAGAGGCCTTGGTCAGTGCTGAGCATGGCCAGTACAGTATTTCCTACATCCGTGTTACCCTCCTCTTCTGATGCTCAGGTAGAGAGACTGGTTTGGGAGAACCACAGACCAATAGATCACAATATAACCTCGTAAGTAAGTTATATTGTCAAGTGGTCAAATCCATCACTTGGTAACTTTTGTTTCTTTTCTTCTTAAAAGTTTATTATTACGGGGTATATCACAGGATTCAACAAAAAGGAAAAATGTCTGGTAAGTCACTTTTGTTACTCCTATTTAATTTAAAGTCTTCTACTTGCTTTATCTCATCTTTGTGTACAAAGCCTTCAGTAATCCAGGATCCCCTACAGAAATCTTTACATATCAAATTTTCAGATCAAGTCACTGATCTCAATTTTCATCAGTGTCACCATTAGCCCTACATCCTCCCACTGGTTCTCATTGCCCTAGTCAACTAAACTGAAAGAGTTGCTTATTGGAAGCCCTCCTACATTCCTCTAACTCAGCAATTTTCAAACGATGTACCAAAAGAATTTTTAAAACATTCGAGACTTGACTATTTAATCAGAGGCATTGACCTCTTTTCTCTTGGATTGTCAAATAAAAATGACACAGCCAATACAAAAATTGCCATCACTGTGAATGAACCAAAATTATACCCATTATTTTTGTCAGCTCGGCAAAAAGTATATTTTTTGAGAATGTGAGTAGTTTATGTGTGCTATGGGATGAAAAAAGTTGAAAACCATTGCTCTAACTCAATGGTTCTTAATTGGGAGCAATTTTGCTGCCCATCCCCCACACCACCCCTGCCACTCCCCCATCCCCCTGAGAATATTTGACAATGTCTGAGGACAGTTTTGGTTGTACCTACAAAATTGAGATGTGCGATTTTTCTTTTGTTTTTTTTTTTTCTCTTTAAAATGAAAATATTCTCCTCCCTTCAAAGGGATTTAGACAGGTAAACAAAAAATAATAATAATAATAAAATAAAAAGGGAATGAGTAGAGGCATTTGGATGGGGCCATGTGAACTTTCAAGTTGGAACACTAAGCTCAAGAAAGGAAACCTTTAAACTGCAGTCCAAATTTGTTACCATGTGTGAATTATGTTCATGACCACATGGTGAGTTAGTGTGTGAATCCCCCTTGAGCAATGGATCTAAGCCACGTGAAGGCAGGACTTCACCTACCCTGCTTGCCTCTGTGTCCCAGGGGCCTAATGCAGAGTCTGACACATAGCTGGTGTACACTAAATATTTATTAAGATAGGTGAATAAATGGATACTGCCCTAAAATTAGGTGACATCACTGTCATTTTTAAAGGTAGAAATCAAGACTCCAAGAGATTAGCTATCTTGTATGACATTCTATTAATAGTTCACTAGACTCAAAATCAGGTTTGATTACAAGGCCAAGATAATTTCTAACACACTATTTTGCTTATCAGTTGTGAAAGGTGGTGCATCAGGATAAAGTAAACATTTTCTTTTTTTAAAAAATTAATCTTTGTTGTATTTTTTTCACTACCATTTTAGTCCCCTTATCCTAAGTGAAATAGGCCAGTCAGAGAAAGACAAATACCATATGATTTCAGTCATATGTGGAATCTAATGAACAAACTGAACTAACAAGGGAAATGGGGACAGATGTAGAGATGGAGAACATTTTCTTGAGCATTAACCATAGAGCACCCTTTTCTACCCATTCTCTTTCTTGGCTTCCTGGCTCCTTCTAAAACTGTTTGCCTTTATTATTTTTAACAACTTTCCCAGGGGCAAGGTGTCATGGCCTGGAATGTGATCAGTTCCTTGGTTGCAGTGGCTGGGATTGCTCTCATCATTATCAGCTTTAAACATCAGCACCAGTATTGCGACGCGCCTTCCATCGAAGGAATATGTGCTATAGGTAGAATCCTTTTCACTGTAAGTGGTCTTGTTCTGTACAATGAAATCTTTGTAATCTTATCTGAGATATTCACGATGCATCGATTCAATAACTGACGTGTCCACATTGGAACTGACTGTTGAGAAGCATGTTGTGGTTCAAGTCTGGATTTGAAAGCTTGGTCTTGTCCCATATAGGCTTGTGGCCTGGCCTAACATTTTGTCTTCTCTGAGCCCCAGTTTTCCTCATATGGAAAATGAAGATAATAAGAATATCTACCTTATTGGGTTGTTGGAAGGGTTACTTAAATTAGAATACTACCTGATACAGTGTAAATAGTCAACAGATTTTAACTATTACCTTTAGGGTTGAAATGGATTGAATTAAATTTTACCTTTTCAGCGTTAATGAGGAACAGAATGATCTAAAAAGTTTACCCAAAACTGAAAGCAAAATACAGTGGGAGAAGGCATTTAAGTCACTTAATGAGATATATTAATAATTTTAGAAGATAAATCATTGCATACAAATGTGCAATTAGCAGATGAGATGTGTCTTTACCAGGAAATATAATTGTAGGTGTAACTTTATGTATTTATCTACAGAGTATTCAATGAGATTACTTTTACACATGTCGATTAATCAAAAAAGCCATTCCCTCTACTTACCCAAGTGAATGCTGGGGTTTCATTCTCTGTCTACCAACCACATCTTCACAGCTTTTGCTCTAGATTGTTAATGAGATTTGACTCATTTGGATAGAAGTGAAGGGGAATCATGGGAAATTGTCTTCCCCAATGAAGAGGGAAAGGAAAAAGAGCTATTGGTTACTCAATAGATCTTATTTGATCCTCACAATCACTCATTAAAGTGAGTCTAAGGATGCTTCCATATGTTCTGAGGTAAATTCCAGACTTAGACTCGTAAAAGGTCACTAAGGAAAGGCAGAGATCAATCAATATAAGAGATAAAATCTTGTCCTAATTAGGCCAAGAATATTATATGACATTATAATCCTTACCTTTTTCCTAGTGGGCAGAGGGCCATCTGGCCCACCTAGTGGGCAGTGGGCAGTAATTGTACATTACTTTAGTATATACCAGGAAGAAATTGTATACTGAAAGGGTTAAAGTTCCATATAAATTAACCTTTGCTGTCTACTTCCTGCCCCACATGGTTGGGTATTGCAAGATTAGTTTCTGAATACAGAATTAAAGACCCCATTTTTCAGACCATAAGACGCACCCAGGTTTTAGAGGAAGAAAATAGGAAAAAAAATTTTGAAACAAAAAATGTGGTAAAATATTTAATAACATAAATAACATAATATTTCAACAATGTAAATGTAAACAGAACTCAACAGCAGCATTAACAACCATTATTCCTCCCAAATTTGGGCTGGGGGAGGGGAAGCATCTTATAGTCCCAAAATACGGTATATCTAATTCATTTCAAGACTTCATTTCTATTACTTCACAATTCCTTGCTGTAACACATACATCGTAAACCAAAAATGCCAGAGCAATGGGCTTGAGGCATTTCTTGGACTGACTTTTGTTCCAAAGACCATCCATTGTCTACACTTCAGTCTATACTTCAACAGGTAAATCTGAGGACATTAGTCAATGGCTTCCTGTTAAACACAGAATTAAGACCCCAATCTGAAAAGGCTTATAAGACCCTATAGAAACTATCCTGCCTACCTTTCTGACATTATTCCAAGCCTTTATCTTTCTCACTCCATTCTCCTGCCACTTTCTGAAATTTCTTAAGGTGTCCATACTCACTGTCCCAGGGCTATAAGACCAGTTTTTCTTTGCTTCAAATGTTCCCCAGACCCATTCCTTACCCTTTTTCACCTACTCACCAAACTCCTCCTCTTTCCTTCTTTTCAATAGAAACATCACTTTTTTAAGGACACCCTTCCTGATTGCAGCTCTATGTTCCCTAGTGCAGACCTGGTCAGATCTCTCATGAGAGCCATGCATAGCTCCCAGCACTTTTTCACAGCAACTAACACAATTTAGTTGAGTAAATAATAGCTTATTTAATACTGTCTGCCTTCTTTACTATCTATGATAGAAGTTCCACAAAGACCAAAACCAGGTATCTCTTGTATAACAGCTGAAACCAGTAAATTTACAGTAGGTACTTCATACCTAATAGTTTACCAACAAACAGGGTATATCTAAGCTTTTGAATGTGTTGCAGAAAAATCAAGATTCAGTTAGACTCAGTCACTTGCCCAAGGTTAAGTGTAACCTTGGACCCAATTGTACCAGCTCTTTCTGTCTCCATAGTCTATGCTTTTTGGACACAATGCTTTTCCATGCTGCTTCTTGATCTAAGCATTACCTTAAAGCAGAGTGTGCAAAATAGAAATCTGTGGGCTATATTCAGCCTGAAGATATGTTCTAGTTAATTTACATAAGTAAATAAATAACTGGAAAATTTCACATTAAAAATATGTATGTCAGGCTTTCTTAGGTGGAAAAGAAGACCAGGCATCATGGGGCCCTTATTCCCACATGGTAACTATTGCCTGAAATGGAGTAGTGGATGAATTGTAGAAATACCTTTACTGTCCACTATTTCTCCTCCTACCTGTTTAAGTCATGTAAGATGGTTGCCTGGCTTCTACAGGCATTAGAATTTGTTCCCTCTGCTTATTGGGAAGACATGAGATGAAAATTGTTCAATCACTGATGGCTACAGAAGCATCTACAATATGGGTTTTGCTCTATTTGGCCATACAGTGTAAGTGGTCCTTTGCTTAGATCTGTAAAATGCAACAGTTTCATCCCAATTGCCATTTTTTAATATTCAATTTTTCTTTTTTGCAGGGCATTTTGTCAGTCTTACTAATCATCAGCTTGGTAGAGCTCAGCATCTCTGTGACTATAGCCTCCTTTAGAAGCAAGTGCTGGACAAGGTCAAATGAGGTGTGTTCAATTGTTATAAGAACAGATTCCCCTTGGGACACTCCAAGGTGATGTCTGTCCTATCAGTGCATGGAGCAATATTCTCAGATGCTGAATTAAAACTTTTAAGTTTAGGATGGTGAAGGAGGTACAAGCTTAAAATCGAAGGCCTACTCTAACCTTTGAGACAACTATACTACTTTTTCTTGCTCTTCCTACTATCTCCATTCAGATAGCTCCTTATCTCCCTGCCAAAATGTGTAAAAGACTGGACTTAATGGGAACTCATATTACTGTTGCATGAGGAGCTTATACTTTGGTCCCATGGGTGTGTGAGGCAATTCCCTCACCAGAGAGGAAGCAGAGAAGAAGAATATTTAGCAGTAATACTAATATGACATAATAATCATTAGAGATTACATTTACTTAATGATATGCCAGTCAGTCATTATTATGATTGCTTAGCACCAACTTACTCAATCTTAACAAAACTATTAAAACACTTTTCTTTTACATATAAAAGAACTAAAGCACAAAGAATAACCTCTCTAATGTCTTACAACACCAGGAATCTGACTCAAGTAATGTGGTTCCATTGTGCTCTCTATATCACGGTGACAGTTCTAGGCCCTGTGTTAGTGGATTTCCACCTTTTTTACATCAACTTTATGGAATTATAACTTAAAATCATTAAAATGCACCAATTTTAAGTGTATTATTCAAAGAGTTTGATGGTAGTTAAACTACCATCAAATAAAAATGTTGTGAATTCCTGACACCCCAGATGGTTCCCTGGAATCTCTCTTATGGTCAAATTACCTTCATTACCTCTTTCATGGTTGTTACTTTCTCAAACTTCATATACATGGGATTTTATGTAAGTACTCTTTGTATTTGGCTTCTTTCACTCAGCAACGTGTTATGAGATTCATCCGCACTGTTGCATGTATCAATAGTTTGTTCCTTTTATGGAAGGATACACCACAATTTGTTTATCCATTTACTTTTTAATGTTCATTTGTATTCCTGTCTTTGTGTGGGCAGATGTTTTCATGTCTCTTGGCGTGTTGTGTCTAAGATTTGATTGCTAGGTCATATGGCAAGTGGATGTTTAACTTTATAAAAAAATGTTAAACAGTTCTCCAAAGTGACTGTACCATTTTGTATCCTTTTTTATGAAGTATTTTTATTGATTATGCTACTACAGTTTTCTCAATCTTTTCCCCTTTATCCCCACTCCACCCTGCCCTCCCCAACCCTCCAGCATTCCCCTCACCCTTAGTTCATGTCCATGGGTTGTACATACAAGTTCTTTGACTTCTCTGTTTCCTATACCATTTTTTATCTCTCCCCATTTATTTTATGCCTACTAATTATGTTTTTTCTTCCCTGTACATTCCCCCCTATTCTTCCCTTCCCCCTCCCCAATGAACTCCTTCTGTGTGATGTCCATTTCTCTGGTTCTGTTCCTGTTCTGGTTGTTTGCTTAGTTTTTATTTTCATTGTTTTTCTTTTCTTTTAGGTTCATTTGTTGATAGTTGTGAGTTTGTTGTCATTTTATTGTTCATAGTTTTTATCTTCTTTTTCTTAGATAAGTCCCTTTAACATTTCATACAATACTGGCTTGGTGATGGTGAACTCTTTTAACTTGACTTTATCTGGGAAGCACTTTATCTGCCCTTCCATTCTAAATGAAAGCTTTGCTGGGTAGAGTAATCTTGGATGTAGGTCCTTGCCTTTCATGACTTAAAGTACTTCTTTCCAGCCCCTTCTTGCCTATAAGGTTTCCTTTGAGAAATCAGCTGATAGTCTTCTGGGAACTCTTGTAGGTAACTGTCTCCTTACCTCTTGCTGCTTTTAGGATTTTCTCTTTGTCTTTAATCTTGGGTAATTTAATGATGATGTGCCTTGGTGTGTTCCTCTTTGGGTACAACTTCTTTGGGACTCTCTGGGCTTCCTGGACTTCCTGGAAGTCTATTTCCTTCACCAGATTGGGGACATTTTCCTTCATTATTTGTTCAAATAAGTTTTCAATTTCTTGCTGCTGTTCTTCTCCTTCTGGCACCCCTATAATTTGGATATTGGAACATTTCAAGTTGTCCCAGAGAATCCTCAGCCTCTCTTCATTTTTTTGGATTCTTGTTTCTTTGTTCTGATCCAGTTGGATATTTATTTCTTCCTTATGATCCAAATCATTGCTTTGAATCCTGGTTTCCTTCTTGTCACTGTCGGTTCCCTGAATATTTTGCTTTATTTCATTTTGGGTATCTTTTCATTTGTTCTTTCATTTTTTGACCAAGCTCAATCAGTTTGGTGAGCATTGTGATTACCAGGGCTTTAAATTCTCCATCAGATAGGTTGGCAATCTCCTTTTCTCTTAGTTGTCTTTCTGAAGTTTTGCTGTGTTCTTTCATTTGGGCCACATTTCTTTGTCTTAGCGCAGCTGATAGGTTGTAAGGGGGAAGGGCCTTAGGTCTTCACTCTGGCAGGGCAAACCTCTTTGCTGCGCTGCCTGTGTGGGAGGGGCCAGAGAGGGAACAATGCAGCTTGTCTCTAGCGCACTTTCCAACAGACTCTTGTGTCAGACTGGAAGTATCTGTCACCACAGTAACCCCAGCCTTAGCACACAGTCAGCTCTGAGTCTCAATTTTCCCCTTAGGTTAGTCCCTCTGCTGAGGGCAGTCAGCCCCGCCCCCCAGCCGCCTCCCTGTGGTTTTTCTGAGTGGATCTGCTTAGTCTGCCTTACCAGTCTGGTCATTCTGGTTGATTTTTTCTTTAATTCCTTGGTGTCAGAGTTCCATGCAGTTTGATTTTCTGGCGATTTTGGTTGTTTAGTGATTTTAGATAGGTTGTTATCCTCCTTCTGGCTGTGTGAGGAAGTGAAGGGTTTCTACCTACACCTCCATCTTGGCCACAACTCCCATTTTGCATTCTTATCAGCAATATGTGAAAGGAACAAGTGGTCCATCTAACCACCAACACTTGGAATTGTCAGTTGTGTTAATAACTTAGCCATTCTAGTGAGTATTTAGTGTTCATCATAGCTTTAATTTGCATTTCCCAGATAACAAATGATGATGAGACCTTTTCTATGTTTACTATCGATCTGTATATCTTTTTATTGAGATGTGTTCAAATCTTTAGTAAGCTTTATTCCATTATCTTATTGAGTTGTAAGAATGAGTTATAACTTATTCTTAATGTAAATCTTTTTATGAGATTTATGCATTGCTAATATTTTCCCCAGCTTTGGCTTGCCTTTTCATTTCCTTGATAGTTTCTTTCAAATAAGAAACTGCGTAATGTATAATTTATGATTTCTTTTCTTTTATAGTTAGTCTTTTCTGTGTTCTAATAAAAGTTTGCTTACACCAAGACTGTAAAGATTTTCTTCTCTATTTCCTTATAAAAGCGTTACAGTTTTAGCTTTTATGTTTAAGACTATAACATATTTTGAGTTAAATTTTATGTATAGTTGTGAGGTAAGGTTACATATTCATTGGCACACACACATACCGCCATGGAGAGTTTCAATATTATCTGTTGAAAATGCAATATTTTCCTCTAATACCCTGGCAACTTTGTGAAAATCAATTGACCTCTTGTCTATAGGTCTCCTTTGGACACTTGATTTTGTCCCATTGATCTATGTATCTGTCTTTTCATATATTTCACACTGTCTTAATTTCTGTAGGTTTAAAGTAATTCCTTCTTGTTGTGGTAAAATATACATACTATTTATTATTTTAACCATTTTATGAATACAATTCAGTGGCATTAAATAGACTCATAATGAATATAATTACCATCATTATTTATGCCCAAAACTTTTTCATCATCCCAATACAAACTCTGTACCATAAAATGCAAAATTATTGCTGGGATTATGATTGGAGTTGCACTGAACTTATAAATAATTCAGGAAAATTTTACTTATCAATAATATTTACTGAATTTTGTTGTGTATAATGCACATTTTTGCCCCAATTTTTTAAAAAGATTTTATTTATTTATTTTTAGAGAGGGAAGGGAGGGGGAAAGAGAGAGAGAGAAACATCAATGTGCAGTTGCTGGGGGCTGTGGCCTGCAACCCAAGCATGTGCCCTGACTGGGAATCGAACCTGCAATGCTTTCATTCACAGTCCGCGCTCAATCCACTGAGCTACACCAGCCAGGGCTTTTTTGCCCAAATTTTTGAGGGAAAAATAAGGATGCACAGTATACATGGGCAGTGCTATATCTATATAAATAATAGATATTATCTATAATAAATAATATCTATGTCTATATATAATTCCATATCTATATAAAATTTAAGTTTATTTATGCTTATGTGTTAAAAGTCTAACTCTAGAAAGCAATAACAATATCCATATGCAAAATGATACCCCAGAACATGATAATTGGTTTTGTTTCTAAATACAAATAAATAAATAAATAATTGAATTTAAAAAATTTAAGTGAAAGAGTTTTTTCTTGAAAGTCTGGGCCAAAATGTGGGTGTGCAGTATACATGGGAGCACATTATACACAGCAAAATATGGTAGTCTTCCTTATTCATGTCCATAGACTATGTCTACAGTTTCTAACATCTCATTTCATTTCTCTCAGCAGTATCTTGTAGGTTTTAGTGGATAACTCCAGTGCATGGTTTATTAAATTTATCTTATATATTTCATTATTTTTCTGGCCACTTACATTGTATTTAAAAATTTTATTTTCCAAGTAGCCATTGTTACACATAGAAACATTTAGTTTATAGCACCTAGCATACCATCTAACAGTATCTACCTGTTTACCATTGTCCATCACACTATGTTGCATCACAACCTTATGTTTTTGCATCCACTGTTTCCTCTTTCTGGATTTTGACTCCTGTCTTACTTCATATTACCTTTTTGCTTGAGGAATTCCTACTCAGCAAGATATACATCAAATACAACCTCTTCTATGAAGTATTTTTTGGCTTTCTCAGAATTAAATTATCTTCTACATTCCCATAAACCACTTAATAGCTATTTATACAATAACTTTTGCTAAACTATATTGTTATCTAGCTTTGCAATGAACACCATATGGGCAAAACCCACATCTAATTATCTTTAATCTCCATCATTTAGCTCACTTAGTAGGTGATCAATAAATAAATAAAGCTGAATATATGAACACTGACTGGATAATTTAAAATGCCTTAGAAGTTTTATAATGTTAAGTATAGAAGACTTTCAGACTATTTTAATCAAATTCCCCTATTCAATATTTGAGATAATAGAGGGTGATGACTTGTCCAAAATAAAACTGGTGAGTTGATAGTAAGGGCAGTACTGATACTTGTTTCCTTATTCCTCATGTAGTTGTTATTTTCTATCTACTGTCTTAAGGCAGAGATTAAAAGAATTTGGGAATACAAGAAGAAAAGAACATCAAAAATAACTGTTATACTAATTTTTATCCTACCCTTTGGTTTTGTAGATTGTGTTTCTCTTGCCTTTGGATGTTACTCATGAGAGTGAATTATCTATCCCTGAAGAAAATGCTGTAATACAAATGGACCTTCAGGAAGAGTCAAACAGAGAGAACTCACCAACAAACATACAACCTGTTTTCTTTGGAGGCTATACTTTCTTCAAGTTAAGAGTCTCAAGAAATCCTTTAACCTTCCATCATTCAGAGAAAAGAGGCAGTAACAATTACTACCCATCTTCTTCATCTGGGTCAGATGAACAACAAAAAAATGTCCCTTCCCATTTTAGCTATTATGAGGAAGAAACTGAGCAGAAACCTTCGCCTCCCCAATCAGAGAAAAGGCCCTCAGAAGATACCACACACACTGAACAAATAAAGGATGAAGATCTACAATTTGCTGTCGAACACCCCTCAGAAAAGCAATCCCAACTGCTGCAGGCTGAAGCCTTGCCACTGCAGGTTTTTCCATCCCATCCTGTAGAAAATCTTAAAGCATTACCACCTGATCACTTGTCAGCACAAACCCTGCCGTATGAAGACCCCACACCTAATGTCACGCAGTCTCATGACCTGAAATCCAAAGACATGCCAGCACAAGACATGCTTTCCCAAGATATGCTTTCCCATGTAGAGGCTCTGCCAATAAAAGCCAGGCAACTTGAAACCCAAACACTTCATGCTGTGCAGGCCCTTAGTGCACAAGAGCTAGAACAGCAATTCTTGGGTCTTCATCTACAAAGCATCCAACATCTAGACCAGCAATTTGCACATATGTCATATCAGGACATTCAATCAGAAGTAAATATGCTGACCCAAGAATGGAAATATGAGAAACACCAAAGCAGGAAATCCATGAAGCAGCATTCTTTTGAAGAGCATAGTAAAGGCTGGCAATCTTCAACAAAGGAATTCCTAGATTTGCCAATCCAAGCCCCGCAATCCCCAAGGAAGAAATCCATAGATCAACATATCAAAGGCTGGCTATTCCCAAAGAGGCACTCTATAGATAAACAAGTCCAAGATAAACAATTCTCAGATCAGGAAGCTGAAGACCAGCTGCCCCAAGGGAAGCAATCCCTAAGACAACAATCCCACAGTGGGCAAGGTAAAGATGAGCAGGCCCAAGAGGAGAAATCCCCACAGCAGCTAGACCAAAATCAACAATCCCAAATCCAGAAGTACCAAGAGTGGCAGCCTTTAGGCCAACAATCCCGAGAGTGGAGTATGCAAGAATGGAGAAACAAAGAGTATAAAGAACAAGAATGCCAATTTGAAATGAAGCGTTCCCTAAATTGGGAGTCCCAAGCCTGGCAAACCCAAGATCTATTACAGAAAGAATTGCTAAAGAAGAAAGTTCTATACAAAGAAACCCACACTCTGCACGCTATACCTCAACATCAGCTTGATCAGCAATCACAAGACGTTGTACTTCCAGACAGTCAGTATCAAGATAAGAACCAACAAGATCTTCAATCCACTGGTATCCCAAAAGAAGATATGCAAATAGTCCCTATGCCAACAAAAGACCTCAAACTAGTGGACATGAAAAGTCTATGCCGAAAGTCAAGTGACCTACAATCAGAAGACACAAAGATGGATTTTCATCATGCCTCCTGTCAAAGCTCAGCACATGATGTATTCTCCACCTTTTCATCCAATGTTGGTTCAGAACAAGATATACAAGTTGTGCAACAAAATACTTCAGTTAGCTCAACTTTAACCTCATGTTATACAAGGGATCAACAGCAATCTGAAGACTCTGACTAACTTGTAGGATCTACCCAAACACCACACTACTCCCAATTATGGAACCAGATTAGGGGAAAACAATATAGTCACTTCCAACCTATATTCTCAGGTGCTGTTGCCACCTTATTCTCTCACCAGAAAATGAAGGGCAACCAGAAAACTCAAAGGATTTGTCCTTAAGTAAAATAAAATGATAACAAGTATTAATACTGTTTCAGAACTTTGTGAGGGTAAAGGAATAATTCACATTTAAACACTTTGTCATCATGTTAGTGTCTCAATTTATGATCAACAATCATTTTACTACCTAATGCTTACCAGATGTGCTTTTCTATGGTGCTGATATTTCTTGCCTCATTCTACATGTATTATAAGAGCTTAGTACATCAACAAGGAAGAAGCCTATGTTAGCTCTTTGAAGTCTCAAGAACCAAAAGAGTCAGGAAAGGATAAAAATAAATTCCTCCATCCTCCGTTTTGCTGTTTCCAATCACCCAATTTAACTCCCCACCCCCAAATCTGTGTTGAGAGTATATACTGTATGTTTGTTCAGTTACTAATGGGGTTATGTGGCAATAAGGACAGAATGTGGCATGGGGAGAGAAAAAGAAGTAGGACACAGAGGAAGTTAGAGAATGCATATGTCATCAAAGAAAGTATGAAAGACTCATCTATTGAGCAATGAATGCTCTGGCTCCCTTCCACATATCTGCATTCACTGTTTTGAATTTCTCAACACTTATGACATATAATTTCATCCTCAGTGGTCAGAGGAAATTGTATGAACAAAAGCCATCAGTTATCCTCCATCCTCCAAGCCTAATTACATTTTTTCTAATCCTCTCGGTCCTTGATCCCTTTGATACAGTTGGAGTTGTTAACCATCTCTTCTTTCTGCAGTCTTCATCACCCTTGTTGCCTTCTGTGCTTTCATCCCATTTCAAAAAGTCTCAAATAAGTATTTCCAGAGGACCTCTCACTAACTTCTTTCTTTTTTGAAATCATGTACACTCTTTGTTTTTTTTTCAATTTTCTTTTTTTATTGTTGTTGTTCAAGTATAGTTGTCTCCATTTCCCCCCCCACCATTCCCCCATTCCAGCCATCCCCACCTCCCTCCCCTGATCCCACCCCTTCTTGGTTTTGTCCATGTGTCCTTTATAGTTGTTCCTGAAAACTCTTCCCCCTTTTGCCCCCACTATCTCCTCCTACCCCCTCTGGTTACATTCAGTTTGTTCTTAATTTCAGTGTCTCTGGTTCTATTTTGCTTGCTTGTTTGTTTTGTTGATTAGGTTCCACTTATAGGTGAGATCATGTGGTATTTGTCTTGCAGTTCTCTTACATTCTTGTGAATAAGCCCAAACTGTGTCATATCTGTCTTCAAGAGAATTTTGTACAAAGACTTGCTTCTAGCAGGCATTCAATCATTTTTAAAAACATGAATGAGAGCCTGAACACCTAGAGATGAGTGAAATTATGTGTGGTAGAATAATGAGGCATAGGTCTAGAGAGACTGATTATATGTTCCCTGTTTTTGCCTCTGTAGTAAGGATTAGCCTCATGAGCTACCCAAGGTTGTTTGACCTTGGTACAGGCCCTATGTGAGTTTGCCTCCAGTTCCTAAATGATTATCACTTCGTATTCTACTTACCCTGAATACTACTAATCATTTCCCCTTTTGTTTTCACTGGATTTGTACATGTTTGTAGGGTGCTTGTACAAAGGCTTTAATTTTCAGTCCACAAACTCAGGTGTTCCCGAAACACATTTGCAATTCTTAATCAAATTCTTTGAGAATCCAGCCCATGTAGTCTTTCCTGCCCATTCAGCCCCATACTCATCCAACACACTCATACTCATTGATGCACACTTGCACAAGGGTTCTGGGGTCTTAAATAGTGGCAAGTCATCAGAGAGATGATTCCTGTCATCACTGACAAGTCCACACCACTAACCACTGAGAAACTCATTGTCTCAGTTCACATTGACCCTATGTGTCCTATGAACTTGATGCTTCTATACCACACTTGGAACTTGGGTTTTTCTTCCCCCTGTAACTGTAAGAATACAGTGCCTCCTAGGGCAGGGGTATTAAACTCTTTTTCACTGGGGGCCACGTCAGCCATGCGGTTGCCTTCAAAGGACCAAATCTAATTTTAGGACTGTATAAATGTCATTACTCCTTAACAGTTAAGTGAGAGCTTGGTGCTGCCACCGGGTAGAAACAAGGTGCCAGGCTGGATAAAACAAGGTGGAGGGCCAGATTCAGCCTGTGGGCCTTGTGTTTGCCACCTGTGTCCTAGGGTATAAACTCACAATGTGAAAATGTAAAAATGTTTTTAAAACCCATCATTTCTGAGGTTTTACCATCCTAGTGGGAATGACACTAGAAAGCAAATCAGAAGCCCCTTGTGTCCCTCAGACCCTTAGGCACCTTTCCAACGTGCAAGAATACCCCATTTCTACCCCTGTTTTCCAGGCATTCTCCCCCCTCTCGGAGATACCTAATACTGTCCCATCAATGAGTTTGGGTGGTCTGGAGTTGACAAAATCAGATGTGTTTAGGAGCCAACAAAGGAGTATAAATATGTGATGTAGCAGTTTATAAGGCCTGGGGCAAAATGCTCTGGGGGACCAGAGCATTTATGATTTACTTAAAGGCGATATAATTTGTAAAAACAATCTTATTCCAAATACAACATGTCTTTTCCAGACTCTATTAGGCTTCTTCCTTTGGTAAAAATTGGGAAGAGTTATTTTCTGATGCTACTACTTTTTATACCTATAATTCCCAAAGCCCTGTGGGAGATATGAGCTGGTTATTCACTGTCATTTGCTGGATTACACATCCCATAGCTATCTAGCCCCCTTTCCAGCCCCCTTGCATCTAAATAGGTGAGAAGGTGACTATCATCAGTGAAGTGTTGGTGATGTGATGCTCATCACTTCCAGGTTTGAGCCCTCAACCCTTTGCCTTGTTCTTATACTCTCTTTCCTCATGCACTGGCCAGATGCAGTGTATCCAGGACCCGTGATGCTCAGATCTGTAGAGAATTAAACCTGGTCCATAAATAACTACATAGATCCAAAGCCAATTGGCCAAGCAAAGCATGGAACTGTCACAGAAGTTACCCTACTCTGTATAATAGTCACTAAGGCTCAAAATGGTAGAGCCTTACCCTTAGCCCTTTGTATTATCTATCAATATGTAACAAATTACCACAAATGGAGCTGCTTAACAAAACACAAGTTTATTATCTCAGTTTCTGTAGGTCAGAAGTACTGTATAACTTGGTTAGATTATTTGCTGTTTCACTTAACTACAGTCATAGTGCTTGCCAGGTATGTGGTTCTGAGGCTTGGGACCCTCTTTTAAGCTCACTCATTGTTGGAAGAATCCAGTTCCTTGCGCTATAGGTTTCACTGTCAGCCATCAGCTGTGTGGGGGGTGGGGAGGTGACTCTCTCTGCTCCTAGAAGTCACCTGCATTTCTTCTTATGTGGCCCCCTCTATCTTCAACCCAGCAATGGTTTGTCAAGCCCTTCTCAAACTCCTACTTTTTAGGGGTCCTGTGATTACACGAGACCCACTCAAATAATCCAAGATAATCTCCCTATTTTGAAGTAAATTTATTATATTTGCAAGGCTCCTTCTGCCATTTAAGGTAACATATTCATGGATGTGATATCATTTCCACAGTCCTGGGAATAAAATAATGGATTTTTCTTGGGAGGCCACAATTCTTCCTATTACACCCGTGATGAGTGATAAAGGTAGCAGAAAAAAATGATTCAATGTATTTTGATGTATTACTTTTTCAGTTAATATATTAACTTGTCTTGTGCAAGTTATTTTTGAACAACAATGGTTTAAACTGCATAGGTTCACTTATCCATAGATTTTGTTCAATATCTAGTCAGCCCTCTGTATCCTCAGGTTTCACATCTGTGGATTCAACTAACCACAGATCAGAAACAGTCTTTTCCACTCAGATTGGGAGTCTGCGGATGTGGAGGAGGAATGTGTGCATTGCTTTATGCCATTTTATATGAAGGACTGAAGCATCAGAGGATTTTGGTGTCTGTGATGGGAGACCATACTCAACCATCAAGCTCTGTTCACTCCACCAGTTGACCACAGGTGCATGAGAAAACTTGGAGGCAAAGAGCCGAGCTGGACAAGAACAGTAGAAACACCCATATGATCCACAGAACTGCGAGCAAAATCAAATAGTGGTTGTTTGAAGCCACTAAGACTTGGGGTCATTTTTTCATGGCTAAAGCTAATAAATTTAAATGGCAAAGTGAACAAACAAACAAATAAACAAACAAAAAACCCTACCAAAGTGACAGGCTAAACAGAGACCATCTCTGAGTGGTTTTGTCCTTTACCTTCCTTAAGATAGAAAACTAAAATAAATGTTCACAGTGCTATTCTACTTGGGAATTGAAATGCCCTTGTAGATCAACTAGTCCCACCTGATCAATGTACATATAAGGGAGCTGAAATCAAGAGAGGGGGACGTGACTTCCCATGGTCACAGTGACAGCATGACCGCGCAAGGACTACCAGGTGGGTCTTTTTCTCCCCATTCCTTGACTCACTCACCTTAAGATCGTGACCAATCCTGAGATTCTATGACTCTGTGATTCTGTGGTTCTATAATTCCAAGACAAAGTACAACAATGCCAGCGCTCCAGACAACCTTGGGACAGGAGAAGAGCATGGTCTAGACTGAAATACCAACTAAATCACTTAACACTTCAAAATATCAACGACACCATTATGGATTCAAACAGTACGCACAACCCTGTGTTCATGGTATTACCTCCAGAAGTCACTATCCCCGAATTTCATCAGTCACAGGAACCTACAGCCACAACTGATGAGTCTGCCATGCCTTTTCCTAAATTACTTACTACAAAAATAAAAATCTGTGGGGTAAGTGAGATTGGCCCTAAAGTAAATTCTACTGAAGGTGTATTACAAACTTAATATTTATGTTCCCCCAAATTCACATTTGAAACCACAATCCTAATGTGATGGTAACAGGAAGTGGGTACTTGGTGGGGGGGGGGGGTGTGGATAATCAGTCCATTGATGTAGAGCTTTCATGGATGGCATTAATACCTTATAAGAAGGGGTCAGAGAGCTAGCTAGGTTTCTTTGTGAGGATTCAACAGAGAAGTCTACGGTTTGCCAACCAGACAAGGGTCTTCATTAGAATCTGATCACTGTAGCACCCTGATTTCAGACTTTTAGCCTCCAGGACTGTGAGAAATAAGTTTCTGCTGTTCATAAGCCACTCAGCCTATGATGCTTTGTAATAGAAACCTGAACTAAGACAGGAGGCGAGGGGAGAAGAGGAAGGGAAAATATCTGATAGCACAATGTTTTAAGGTAGAAGCCAGTTCCAACTTTTATTTCTATTTGATTCAGAAAGTATCACCATCCTGTATCAATTATGCGCAAGGTTCTGTGGAGAGGAAAACATAAATAAATAAGCTAAGGTTCCTGGGCTCTTACAGGTCAAAGTAAAAATCTCCAAACTGACCACTTCAGAGATTTCTCACAGTCAAGCTGAAAGAAAGGAAAGAAAAATATTAAATAGATATCAATAGACCAGATTCTATATCCTGGGTTACTGAGTTCTACATGGTAACCATGGGACATTCAAGTGGGGATGTTTGACAAGAGCTAAAAATGCGGGCCTGCGGTCGAGGAAAATGACAGTGTTCACAGCTCAGCTACTTAAAGGTAAGTGAGGTTAGTCAGACTGAGAAAGTGGACGGGAATAGAAGAGGGCAGAGGACACAGACTCACACATCATATACCTTCCATTCTTCATGTTGTTCTCATCCGTCTCCCCTCACATTCGTCGAACCACTGCGTGGTGTTGTATTGCATCACAAGTGTGACACAGGGAGAAAAATAGAAAAGAGGGGGATTCTGTGAACCCCGGGATGTGGCAGTACCTTCACAGGCTCAGAGCATTTGGTTGTCAACAGAAGGGTTTTCTGAGTTTGCTTCTGCTTGAGGCATGGCGATTCAGAATTCAGTGCTTCTTAAACTTCAGCATTTATATGCCACAGACTTGGAGATGTCCCCCCAGCTTTACTGAGATGTAATTGACATAAGACATTGTGTAAGTTTAAAGTGCACAACATGATATTTTGACACATGCATGTATTGCAAATGCTTAGCACAGTAAGATTTGTTAGTTAGTTATCACATCTTTCATTTCGCATAATTGCCATTTTCTTGTTATGGTGGGACCATGAAAACTCAACTCAACAGCAGCTTTCAAGTAGGCAATACAGTGTTGCTAACCAAAGTCACCACACTGTACCTCAGATCCTGGAACTTATAACTGAAGCGTGTACCCGCTGACCAACATCTCCCCATTCCTCCCACTCCTCAGCCCCTAACAACTGCCATTCTACTCTCTATTTCTATGAGTTCAATCTTTTTGATTCCACATATAAAGGAGATCATACAGTATTTGTATTTCTCTGACTTACTTCACTTAACAGAACGCCCTCAAAGTCCATCTATGTTGTTGCAAATAGCAGGATTTCCTTCTTTTTTGTGCTGAATAATATTTCATGTTCTTTATCCATTTATCCATCAGTAGTCAGTTAGGTTTTTTCCATGTCTTACCTATTGTGAATAGTGTTGCAGTGAACATGATAGTGCAGATTCTTCTTTAAGAAAATGATTGCTTTTCCCTTGGAAATATATCCAGACGTGGGACTACTGGACCATGTATGTGGCAGTTCTATTTTGAATTTGAACCTGGGGACTCTATTCAGCAAGCACAGAATTGGGCCTGATAGTTTCCATCTCTAATTCCCAGGTGATCCTGAGGCTGCCAATCTGTGAACTACACCTTCAGGAGCATTGATTTAGATCAGTTTGCTTATTACCAAATACCAGATAGAGGGATCTGGAAATACCTGGGTGCATCAAAAATCCGACCCTTATTCATAAAAGAGGATAATTGCCAGATCCTTTTATCAAAAGGAGATCTACATTTTTGAAGGGGAGCCCACCATTTTGCTTTGTCCTCACTAGGTCTTTTTTCTCTGTTTACAGGCTATCCAGATCCTGCTTGGACTGATGAACTTTTCTTTCGGAGTTGTTTTCGTTTTCACCTTTGTAGATCCATACCCAAGGTTTCCCTTTATATTTGTTACAGGATACCCATTCTGGAGCTCCATTTTGGTGAGTATAGTCAATCAAGTCTAATATGAAGCCACACTAACAAGGATATTAGAGAATTCTTTGTTACAAAATGAGCTACATTCACTTGCATGGTAGGTTTTGAAACATCAAAATAAAAATCAATCTTGTTGAAATTATTTTCCCATTAATTCATCAGAGTTACTGATATTCCATCATTGGGTCTTGAAGATCCTTTGGGAATATTTCTTTGAGTCTTGAGGTTATTTGCCCATTCGTTCATTCAAAATGATTTACTATCTAAGCCAGATACCTAGAGGAAGTCAATGACAATTCAAAGGTTAGTAATACATGGGCCCAATATTCTGGTTTCTCTTCAGATTGTATAAATCTTTCACCTTTTAATACATGGGCCCTGAGTATGGAAAATGGTATGGAGATTCTTCCAAAAACTAAAACTGGAACTACCATATGATCCAGCAATTTCACTTTTGGGGATATATCTGAAGGAAACGAATATACTATGTCAAAGAGATATCTATACTCCCATGTTCATAGTGGCATTACTTACATCAGCCATGACATGGAAAAAACCTAAGTATTCATCTATGGACAAACAGATAAAGAAGTTTATACACACACACACACACCAGAATATTCTGCTGTAGAAAAATGAGGATATTGTGCCATTGTGACTACATAGATGAAACTTGAGAGCATTATGCTAAGTAAAGTAAGTCAGATAGAGAAAGACAAATACTGTATGATCTCACTTATATGTGAAATCAAAGGGGGTGAGGGATAGCAAAGAAAAAAGAGGATCAAATATACGATGATGGAAGATTTGACTTTGGGTGGTGGGCCCACACTGCAATGTACAGATGATGTGTCACAGAATCAAAGTCTATACAATTTTATTAATTATTGTCACCCCATCAAATTTAATTTTAAAAAACAAATAAAAAGAAAGAAGAAAAAGGATCAGATTTGAGGTTACCAGAGGCAGAGAGGCATAAAATTCCATTTATAAGATAAAAAAGTACTAGGGATAAAAATATAATGCTATACATGATGACTACAGTTAACACTGCTATATGATATATATAAACACTCATACATATATATACACACATATATATATATAATCTCCCAAGAGTTCTTATCACAAGGAAAAAATACATTTTTCTTTCTTTTTCCTTTTTCTTTGGTATCTATTTAAGATGATGGATGCTAACTAGAGTTTTTGTGGTCATCCTTTCATAAAATATGTAAGTCAAATCAATATGCTGCACACCCTAAACTTATACAGTGAAGTGTATCAACCATTCTAATAAAATTGGAGGGAAAACAAAAAATCAAACAAACACAAGTAGTAATATGTGAAACACTCCCATATTGTGTGATGAATGGTGACAGGGGACACACACACGCAGCCTCTGTAGGAAGCCACCTTCAAAACCGAGGGGTGGTTGCCCAGAGGCATTTCCAGCTTGACTGAGTTTCAGGAGTGTTAATCAGATGAAGAGGTATCCAGAGGATACCTCTGGAAGGGCGGGTGGTTGGGTGCAAGGGGTAGGATATCTTGCTGTACACCAAGGGAGAAACATGAAAAAAATGAAAGAAAAGCTGTGGGGTTGTCCAACCCACAGCCCATGGGCCGCATGCAGCCCAGGACGGCTATAAATGCAGCCCAGCACAAAATCATAAGTTTACTTAACACTTTTTCTTCTGCTGATCAGTTTCTGTTAGTGTTTGTGTATTTAATGTGTGGCCCAAGACAACTCTTCTTCTTCCAGTGTGGCCCTGAGATGCCAAAAGGTTGGACACCCCTGGGAGAGAACACTTTCTAAGAGTTCAGTGCAGAGAGTGAGAGTGGAGGGATGAGGCTGAAGAAACACCAGGCAATGCACCAGAAATTTAAAAGTGGATGTGCTGTGATCAGATTTGGAATTTCTACTAGACAAAGATGCTACCACTATGACTCATCTCCATGAAAATTCTTGGGGTTTTTACATAATTCCCAAAATATTAGCTGCAACTCTGCCTATATTCCCACCTAAGAGAACACATTGGATTGCAAGTGGGTACAAAGGATATTTCTTATAAGAATGATGGAATCTGATTTTATTGGTTGTAAATTGAGTTGACACCCATATGTCCTCAGTCTGCAATAGCTGTAAAGCAACCATGGATGAGAAAACTAAAGCCCAGTGAAATTTTTAAAAAATTTTCATGTTCAAATAAATAGTTAAGGCTAAAGCCAAATTTCTAGCCCAGTGTTTTGTCCACTATCCACTAGTGGACAACCCGTACAAAGCATCTCATCCTCCATGCTCCCCTGAGGGTTGTGTGAAGTATGAAGGAGTGCCTGTGAAAGAAACATGCAGAAGTCTATGCTGTGTGAGCTCTTTACATCCGTCACTAAGATATGTCTCCTTTTTAATAGTTCATTTATTCTGGAGCCTGCCTAATTGCATTGGAAAGAAAAGGCACAGAAACTCTGGTGAGTTATGTCTCCCCTTTAATAAAAACTTATTTACAACTTTGAAATGACTCATTCAAGCTTTGAAAATGGATCTGGAAAATCATGAAGCCTCTCTAATTCTATCAGCTGTCAATCACTGATACCCAATCAATGTTACTTGCTTCTTTTTTTCATAGAATCATAAAACACTTAGTGCCAAAAGCAAGTTTTCTAGCTCATCCAGTTTAATTCTGATTTTAGATATAAAGACACTGAGGTGTAGGAGAAATGACTTGTCCAAGTTCCTTAGCCAAATGGCAGAATGGGTTATTATTCCAGTAACTCACTGGTTCTTTCTGTAAGTGTATTTGGTGCCCACTGCATGCCAGATGCTGGGATGGGCAGTAGTCTGACACCCCCATGATGGGCACACTGTACAGACATCATCATGAAACCTGGTAAGCAGAATCTGATAATAAATAGGTGTTAATGAATGCAGCCTTTTAACTTACAGATAAATTATAAATTGAATATTTTTGCTTTTTCCAACAGTCAAAGCCAAGAGACATTAATGAGCCAATAAATTATTTTCAGCAAAGAACACTCCCTGCAGGTTTGCAGTTTTAGGACGATATAAAAATTGCAAATAAATAAAATGTTTAGTTAGACAGAGTCATAAAACAAAAATGTGAATAGGTCATGACTTTGACCAGAGCATCAAAATGCAATGTCCCCAAAATGCAACTACCCCTCAGAACCGTTTTCTCTTCTTCAGCGTGTACCCCTCCGCCCAAACAAATGGCACAGGTTATGGGGGACGGAAAGGTTGTGGAAAGTTCCCTGGACCCTCTCATTCTGAAGATGAGTGCCCGAAAACGGGCGGGAAGTGACGCACACCGGAGGGCAGGGCAGCTCTGCGGCACTGTGGCTCTGTGACTAGAGTCCTGCTGTCCAGGCCCCCACCCACAGACTCAGCCTGCGCCTGGCCATCAGGTTCTGTTTTCATTCTCTTTCAGGTGAGGATAAGCCGAACAATGAATTGTTTTAGCGTCCTGGCAGCAACATTTGGAATCCTTCTCCTTGCATTTGGTTTCATTGTAGATCGAGGCTACCTTTGTGGCTATTCTGGAGAAGTTAGTCCGTGTAAGGCTGTTAACACCCTATTCCTTGTAAGTATGCTGCATTTTTAGGGTGAGGAGTGATGGATTGAATCACAAATACTCATTGGCACCTAATCAGCCACATCCAAATAATGTTGCAGACAAATGTGTTTTTCATTACAAATATGTACAGAAATCATAGTATCTAATAGATATTATACCAGGCATTGTGAATAGAAAAATAAACATATTATAACCCTCAACTTCAGGAATTCACAGATGAGTAAAGGAGATAAAATACGTACATTAGTGACTATAATATATAAATAAGTGATACACTAAAAGGAAAAACAGGTACAACAACATGGTAGTAGTTATAGCCCTGGATGCACATTAGACTCATGAGTGGAATGTTTTTACATCTTGGTTTTAATATTTAGACTGGACTTCTGGTAAAGCATGATAGATTGAAAACAGACACTTTATTTCTGCTCTTTTAAAATCCCACTAAAATTAGTGTAAATGCGTCTAAAAGATATGAATCTACACAGAGAGAAAAAGTAGCCCATGAGACTCATCAAAAATTGCTGAGAAGGCTTAAAATTAATTGCATCAGGAAAAGGGGGTCCTCATAGGAGTAAAATATCTCACATGGCAGATTCTAAGGAACATTTTGAGCCTTTGGATGTAGTAGGACCACAGAAAACAGGGAGAAAGAGAAGAAAATAGATTAGTGTTGGCAATAGTAAAATGGGATTTGTGAATATAAATAAAGTCAGCATTAATTTGTTTTAATAGCTTTTAAAAAAAAGGCTTGAAGAGCTGTAAACGTCATCTAGAACTCCTAGATAAATTTTTAGATGAAAGCCTAGTTTGAAATCTGTCAATGGATGTCAAAGAGCAACAAAAGTACTTATACCTCAAGACCATTTGCCAATGTTGCCCATTTGGAGTCTGATTCAACCTAAGTGCAGCAGAGGAGGAAGAAACCAAGGGCCTGTGCAGTGCTGTGCTGTACTGTGTGGTGCGGTACAGTGCTGTGCGGTGCGGTGCTAAAACAGCTGTACACTGTAATGAGCCTCCAGTTCATAAACAAACATTAAATATATGTGAGACATGGGAGAGCCTTCTCACCTGGGCATCACTACTTCATTGTCATCAGAAAACCCATTGTTGTGCAAAATCATGACTCTTCTTTTTTCTTTTCTCCTGTTACAGGGAATTTTGACCATGCTGATGGTCTTCAGCATTCTTGAGTTACTCATTGCTATGTCTTTCTCGCTTTTGAGTAGACAGTTTGACTGCTGTGACTGTGAGGAATGGTGTTGAAAAGCACTGTGGAAATAAAGAAGTGTTGTACTATCATGGAGAGATGAAGTATGTTTGTGAGGAAACACCCGCAGGAACATAGGACATTAAGGCTGGCCGGTCTTTGAAGCAAAGCGGAGTGACTCAGGAAAGTAGGGTTGGGGAGCATTTTGGCTGATTAAGCAATTCCTGACTCTTTGCAATGCTATCCCCAAACCACACGGTCACCCTGGGGTCACCTCCTGTGTCAGTCATGCATTCACTGATGTGGAGAACAGCAGTGTGGTGTTGTCACTCTAACAAACAAAGAAAGGAACCAAAGCCCAGGGTGTGCAGTGACCAGGTCCATGATGGCCTGTTGATCTCTCCAAGAGACTCTGCTCAGTGGCTCCTACTCCACTGTTGGGCAGGCAGATGAGTTGGTTGGAAGAATGGCTTGGTCCACAAATTTTATGTTGATTGTGCAAGATCAATATGATCCAGTTACAACAACTGCAACAGTAACAATAATGTATAGAGAACTGTTACACATGGCATGGGAATGTAGCCCAGCCCCCACTTGGAAAGGCCAGTGGGGAGTGAGGTCCAGCACACAGGAGCCACAGCCATGGATAGGTTCTCCTGTGGGGAATCAGGCCTGCATTGTACCTAGGCTGCTATGAGACTTGCTTTTGCTAAAATTTCCTCACCCTGAATTGAGACATCAAGTGCTTACTATAACTTCCTAAAATCTGAGCTAAGCCTCCCAAATATGGTGTAACCAGTTCAACCATTTTTCCCATTTATCTTTAACATCCTTCTCTTTGCAGTAATTAGCAACATTCTTTCCTTTGTTATCTGTAAAAGGTAATCACTTATAGCAAACCTGTGCATAGTGAATGAGGACCATCCTTGATGTAATGTACCCAAAAAAGCAAAGAAAATCTGTCTAGGCAGGGGCCGGGGCCCTCTCTCTCACTCAGAAGACAGCGGCCATGCCGTCCCTTTTTCTCCACAAGACTTCTGCTGTCCATGTGAATTTGTTCATAGGCTCCACAACACATGGATCCTGCCAGCCGGGGTCCGCATCGATAATGGGGTGGAATATTGATGAAAGCCACTATAATGTTCCAGGCACCTTGCAAAGTGTTCTATGTGTATGATTTATTTAATCTAAAGAAGATTCTAAGAGGAAAATTTTACTATGATACTCATTTTATGGACAAGAAAACTGAAGCACAGAAAAGGTAGGTGATATGCCCAGGGGTACAGAGGCAGAGCCTTAATATTGACAGGTACCAGGGCCCAAGGTGTAGACTCCTATACCGACATACCAATGTCTCTGAAATTTGTAGTCTCAGAACCCTTCTACACTCTTAAAAACTGTTGAAGACTCATTGCACATTACTACAAATAAAACTTTTATTAAAATAACTATACTTTCCAAAATAGAAAGAAAATTCATGTGGAGAGTAGCACTGACATATGGTTTTACAAATCTCTTTTTTAAGGTTAGTTAACATTCTTTTATTTTTTAGCTTTATTGAGTTATAGTTTGTATGCAATAAATTGCACACATTTAATGTATGCATACTTCCAATATCATCACCATAGTCAAGATATTAAGCACATCCATCACTTCTAAAAATGTCCTTGTGACCATTTGTTGGGTTTTGTTTTTGTTTCTGAGTGTCTTTTTTTGTACAAATACAACATGAAATCTATCCTCTTAACGTATTTTCCAGCACATAATACCATATTATTAACTGTAAGCACTCTGTTGCACAAGTCTTTAGAACTTACTTTCACAAGAAAAACTTTAGATGTATTGCAAAACACATTCCCATTTACTAACTGCCAATTCATATCGCCTGGAAAACTTTCATAAACCCAGATGCACCACATGCTACCACATACTAATTAAATCAGAATGTGGAGAGCGCCAGGCACCAGTGTTTTTTGAAAATCTCTAAGTGACTCTGACTCCAAGGCAGAGCAGCGTTTGGGAGCTGCCACTTCTCTCTAACTTAATGGAAGACAAGTGGATTCTCTTCATTTCTTTTGCGTTCAACCTATTGGGACACTTCATCTCCTGTAGCCTGTGGAGAATACCACCATAAACTCATGGAAAGGGGCAAATAGGTCTTACTTAGTATTATAATGAGAGTTGTTCTGAGGTCACAGACCCCCCTGAAAGGGTTCCAAGAATTCCAGATGGCTCCCAGACCACATTCTGGGGTCGGCTGCCTTATATTATGTTGCATCCGGCGATGGAATATCTGTTCAGCATTAGAGTCCTTATTAGCTCTGTCATCTCACCCAATTCTCATGAGAGCCCCCTGAGAGGGATGTGTAACTGGCCTATGTCACAGACATGAAAAGTGAAACTCAATGTGGTTAACTTTTCTGATGCCACAAGGGGACATGATTTAGAACCAGGACTTGAAGCAAAGTCTCCACCTCCAAACTCCATTATCCTATGCTTCTTTTGGCTGAGAAAAAACCTGGTGTGTTCAAAGAAATAAACTATCAGGCTTTCATTTCTGCTAGAAGTTGGAAGGAGAGCGGCCTATAGTTACATATATGAGGGCGGAGGATGAGGGAGCGAGGTTCTGATAAAGATTTATTTTTAAATGTTTATTTCCAGCAGAGTGAAGTTTTGATGAAAACTATTTGGTGGCAGCCAAGTGAGGTTCAGACGTGTGAGGTTTTTTGAGATGTATTTAGGGGTGAGAAGCTGTTACCTCAGGGTTATGACTTTTAAGTCAAACCCAGTTTAAATGTCAGTTCTGCAATATAAAGCTGGTTGACTTGAACTAATTATTTAATCTTTGTGAGCTTTAAAGTCCTAGACTAAAATGCAATAATAATACTTCCATAATGAGTTCCATGAGCTTTAAATGAACTCTGTGGGCAGCCTGTATCAATGGCTGGAACTTAAAAATTACTTAGGAAATGGTAGGTTTTCTTTTAAATTTATAATTGAGGTTTTTGTTGCTTTCCAAACATCACATTTTATCACTTACTCTGAGTTTGGGTCAATTTCTCCTGTTTCCTGAACTTTAGTTTTCTTAACGATAAAACAGAACCAAAATCGTGGTGTTATATTGACAGTACTTGCAGTACACACAGGTATTCAACTGGTGTTACTTTCCTGACTGTTAAAAATATAGAGCAGTCCTCCAGGGCAGAAAGAAGGCCTCATAAACTACAAAGCTCTTAAGTCCTCAGATTTACACTTTCCTTAGTTTTAATTATTTGTCAGTATAACATTGGGACTTTCCACCTTGTAATCAAGTTCTATTTGCAACCAGAGGGAGTGGTGGGTGGTGGGGAGTAAAGGGTAAAGGGGTCAAATATATGGTGATGGGAGAAGATTTAACTTTGGATGCTGGGCATGAAATGCAATATACAGATCATGTATCACAGAATTGTATACTTGACACTCTATCACTTTATTAACCAATGTCACCCTAATAAATTTAATTGTAAACAAGTATTTGCAATGATGTCTTTAGTTTCACCTCTGAGAGACCCTGCATCTCCCTAACCAATTCTCTGAAACCAAACACACCAACAGCAGGGAATTCAGGGTGCCAGGGCTTCCTGATAGTGGAGAGGGTTATGATAATCACCTGGATGGGAGGCAGGACCGAAGTAGAACCATCCTCTCTCACAGCCCTGCAGGGAACGCACAATCAGAAAACCTGGCCCTGCTCCCCAGGCACATGCAGGTCAAAGGACACAAATAATTGTGATAACATGGCATTACGAAATGTAGAAACCACATTGTGAAACATAGTTTTCATTAGAGAGGCAAAATGTTTCCAGGATAAGAATAAATAAGAATGTTAGGAGGTAAGGTGAATCAAAGGAAGAAAATTCCCATCAGACCAATAGTAACTAAATAAAAGTTGAGTTAAACTTTTATGTAGACTTCAGGAAACAGATCATTCTGTGGAAGCAAGAGGGACACTATATAATGACAAGAGGTTTAATACAAGAAAACAAAACAGACCCAATAAAATATCTTCAAACGTAACAGAGAAAAAATAGTGGAACAAATAAAGTGCTGCTGACAAACCCAAACAGCGCTGGGGCTGCAGCACACCCAAGCACTTAAAGGTCAATCCAGCCAAACCAGCAAAGGTTACGTAAAAGTTCATTTATCTATACATAAATTCAATTCAAGTTTATTCAGTAGCAATCACACTTAGAGCCACTTAAGCGATCTCATTTGGCCGCAGGATAACAGAGGAGCAAACACTCCAAGACAGACTTGGGGAAAACGGGACCCACAGTGACAAGGATAAGAAAAGCCAGATGTGCAACCCCAGTTCGAGCCTCACTGAGGCCAGACATTTGCTCAGTCTGACCCCACTCCCGTGCTCGCTGAAATGACCTCACCTTTACGTTGGAAGCTAATCAACAAAACAAACAAGAGAGCAAAATGTAGCCAGAGACATTGAAATTAAGAATAAATGGACAATAACCAGAGGGGAGATGGGAGAGGATAATGGGGGACAAGGGGGGAAAAGTTTACAGGAACAGCTATAAAGGACACATGGACAAAACCAAGGGGAAGTGGAATCAGGGGAGGGAGGTGGGGGAAAAAGACAGACAACTATGGTTGACCAACAATAAAATTTTAGAAAATAGGAAAAAAAATAAAATAAAATGAAGGCACACCTCTCTAACCATTCATCATCCTGGACCCAAACCTTGGGCCTCACCATCATCCACAACTCAGATCTTATGAAATCACCATCCCTGTCACCAACCATTCAAGCACTGGAGCAGATACTCATAGACCCACAACCAGAACATTAAATGATGGCAGAGCTTGTGTTTCCATTCCTCTCCTCCCTACAGCTTCTATGGTAGGGAGGAGAGGAGTGGAACAGCTTTTAGGGCTTACTCACGTGTGCCTGATGACAGCAAATTCTCTGTCCACATGGTAGTCTGTTCCACTGATGAACTGCTCCAGTGGTGAGAAAATGGCATTTTAAAATTTTTTATTAAATTCATCGGGGTGACTTTCATTAATAAGATTGATCGTAAAGGCAAAGGAAGTAAAGGCAAAAATGAATGAATGAGATGGCATTACTTTTAATGTTGTATCAAAAGCAGTCTCTCCAGAACTGCTATTACCATTGCATCTAACCCTCTGGTTCCAAACCATCCTAAAGAAAAGGGAGGCAAAGGGAGAAATAAAGGAGGAGAGAGCAGCGGAGAGGAGGGGGCGGGAGGAGAGGGGAGGGAAAGGGAGGGAAAACAGATTGAAACAGAAGAAAATTGTAATGGTGGGAAAGTGTAACCCACCCCACTATTCTTTTGACATTGTTTCTGTAAGTGCTGACTCTGACTAATATGTAGCTTGTCGACATGTTTGTATAAGAATCCTAGCATCTCACTTCAGAAGATACAGACTCCAACCTTCAGGCATCTCAGCTCTGAAAGATCTGCTGATCTTCAACTGTGGAGTCAGGAGGACATTCACAAGTACATGGGCTTAATAGTTCTTGACTTTGTCTGCTAGATGCCTCCTTCCCACCTACTCACTTCTAAAAGTGAAGTAAAAAGGTAAAAGTCATCACAGCCCATCTTTACAGAATTTCTAGAGCCCTTGTTGCCCTTGGGGACCCACGACCCACACCTGCTTGCAGGGTGGGGGCTGCAAAGCCCTTCTAATTAAGGTAGCATAAAGTACACTGTGCAGTCCCCTGGGGTCATTTTCAAGAAGCGAAACCTCCTGGTAGGGCAGAAACATTTTTATACATCCCTCAGCCCTGGCCACTGCATGTGAAACTAAAATAATTGGGGCAAAGCCCAAGGTAGCAGAAGCCACCGATTTCCTGTCACCCTGGTATATATCAGAAGTCCCAGGCCTGGCCTATCTCACTCACCCTGTGGACTTGAGAAAGTAGCCCTCCAGCTAACTCAACAGCAGGCATCAAAGCAGCCCCTGAGCCCTAAGGCTTTGGAGACTCAGGTAAGGAATCAATTTACATACTTCATTTAAATGACTGAAAGGGAGTGATGGGTAAGGTGTAGAATGGTTTGGGAGACTGGAGATTTTCAGCTCTAACCCTAAGGCTTCCCTGGTCAAGTGTTCTGATGGTGTCATGACTGAGGAGGGGTGATATCAAGGCTTGCTGCCCACCTACTCCTAATTTCTCTCTATCTCTCTCTTTCTCACTCTCCCTCGATCCTGGCCGTGAGTTGAACTTTGAGTCATGCTACAAAATCGCAGATTGCAGCATGTAGTTGAAGCATGGTTACCAAGCTGCTGGATCAAATCTGCACTCTACGCCTTACGAGCCATATAACCTCAGGCCAACTTACTAAACTTCTAAGTCCCGCAGTTTCTTCTTCTGTAAAATTACAGCAATAGTAATACCCACTGCATTATGAAGGTTCAGTGAGCTAAAATCCTGAAGCTCTTAGAATTGGTTGCCTGGTGCCAAACAAGAAAATAACCAGTGGTGGCTATAATGAAAATAACTCTATTCTTCTTGTTTTAAATGCTTTTATCTCCAAAGGTATCCCACTAAATGCAAATATCCCTAGATGCTAAACCCCATGACCTAATGTTCCCAGAGGGGGTTGGCAGGCACCAAAATGAGCCCCAAATCCTGCCTCAAATCCATCTCAGAAGCTTAGAGTCAGAGTGGCCACTGAAGATGAGAGGAAGCTCTGATGAAAGGGGATCAAAATGAATTTTAACCATGTCATAACTCCTTTCTGAAACCAGTCTGTAATGTGACTCTCCTCCCCTGTTTCCCATAAAATGGCTTGACCTCACTGATCAGATGAACTTTTTGTTCAATGTCCTGATCATTTTGTAAAACTGTTCTGAGGAAGGTGTTCAATTTAATGTTCATTTTAACATTTACTGAGCTCATAGCATGCGGGAAATGGGTTCTCAAAGCAATCCTAGTAGGACATTTCCCTGCAAGATTTACATCCCTTTAAGAGAAGTTGCAATATGATGAAGAAAGAAAACAGTTGGTGACAAGTAAAAAATGCAGAGAGCTGTGACTTTGAAAGAGAAATCCTTGCCATGGGTGAGAAGAGAAGGGATGGCCTGAGGTGATGTGATCATCTTCTGGGGAGTCTGACTGAAAATGAAGGGGTGGGAGGAGCATTTCCTAGGGGAGAGGACTCACTGAAGAAAGCAGGAGGCAAGTCCAGACCAGTGGCTCCAGCTCCTGTGGGAAGCAACGGGATGGGACTTAAGAAGTTAGGTAGAGCTGAACTGGGAAGGGCCTCTGCATCATCAACGACAGGTACGAGAAAGAGTTCAAGCTCAGGAAGAGAAGGACATAAGTAGTCATTGAGGGAGCCTGATCACAGGCTAACATTTCTGAAGGGGGCTAGTGGACACCAAAACGAGCCCCAAATCCTGCCTCAAGACCATCACAGAAGGGTAGAGGGAGGACAGATTAGAAAAAAAGAAAGATTCAAGGCAGAAAAGCGAGATTGCTGTGCCTCAACCGAGAGAGGAAATGAGAATCGAACGCATGAGGTGACACTGGAAGTAGAAAGAAAGTCCATCTGCAGGATACGGGGCTGACAGAGCGCGACCTGGCCACTACGTGACCATGGGAGACAAAGCGGCAGAGTGGCAGATGCCTCCGGCATTTTAAGCCTGGGTGACAGGGGAAACAGAAATAAAGCAACCTGAGGGATGCCACCCGAGGAAAGGCCAGTGACTTTGCAGCACAGTCCCTGAAGGGAGCAGTTTCAGTTCAGTGGCTCTGGCTGCAACTGGCTGTGAAGCGTTGATGAGTGAGGAGGTGGGAGGAAGTGGAGGAAGAAGGTGGAACCATAAACTTGCTTTTTTAAAGCATATTTTATTGATTATGCTATACAGTTCCCCCCTTCATCCCCCCTCCACCCTGCACCCCTCAACCCCCCAGCATCCCCTACCTTAGTTCATGTCCATGGGTTGTACATGTAAGTTCTTTGAGTTCTCTGTTTCCTATACCATTTTTGACCCCTCCCCATCTATTTAATGCTTACCAATTATGCTTCTTCTTCCCTGTACTTCCCCCCATTCCTCCCTTCCCCCTCCCCACTGAAAACCCTCCATGTGATGTCCATTTCTTTGATTATGTTCCCGTTCTAGTTGTTCGCTTAGTTTTTGTTTTCATTGTTTTTCTTCCTTTTCTTATTTTTAGGTTATTTGTTGATACTTGTGAGTTTGTTGCCATTTTACTGTTCATAGTTTTTTCTTCCTTTTCTTAGATAAGTCCCTTTAACATTTCATATAATATTGGCTTGGTGATGATGAACTCCTTTAACTTGACTTTATCTGGGAAGCACTTTATCTGCCCTTCCATTCTAAATGATAGCTTTGCTGGATAGAGTAATCTTGGATGTAGGTCCTTGCCTTTCATGACTTTAAAGTACTTCTTTCCAGTCCCTTCTTGCCTGCAAGGTTTCTTCTGAGAAATCAGCTGATAGTCTTATGGGAACTCCTTTGTAGGTAACTGCCTCCTTTTCTCTTGCTGCTTTTAAGATTCTCTCTTTGTCTTTAATCTTGGGTAACTTAATGATGATGTGCCTTGGTGTGTTCCTCTTTGGGTACAACTTCTTTGGGACTCTTTTGGCTTCTTGGACCTCCTGGAAGTCTACTTCCTTTGCCAGATTAGGGAAGTTCTCCTTCATTATTTGTTTAAATAAGTTTTCAATTTCTTGCTGCTGTTCTTCTCCTTCTGGCACCCCTATAACTTGGATATTGGAACATTTCAGGTTGTCCCAGAGGTTTGTAAGACTCTCTTCACTTTTTTGAATTCTTTTTTCTTCATTCTGTCCTGGCTAGATGTTTATGTCTTCCTTTTGTTCCAAATTGTTGATTTGAGTCAAGTTGTCATTGTTGGTTCCCTGTTGTCACTGTTGGTCCCCTGAATATTTTGCTTTATTTCATTTTGGGTATCTTTCATTTGTTTTTTCATTTTTTGACCAAGCTCAATTAGTTCTGTGAACATTTTGATTACCAGGGCTTTAAATTCTCCATCAGATAGGTTGGCTATCTCTTCATCGCCTAGCTCTCTTTCTGAGATTTTGCTCTGTACTTTCATTTTGGCCCTATTTCTTTGTTCAGGCCCCTCTTAAGTTGTGAAGAGGTGGGGCCTTAGGTATTCACCAGGGCAGGGCAAACCTCTTTGCTGCGCTGCCGCGCTGCCTGTTGGGGAAGGGCCAGAGAGGGAATAGCACAGCTCACTTGCCAGTCTCTAGCTCACTTTTCCAAGAGCTCTCTGTGAGACTGGGAGCTTCTCCCACCTCAGCAACTGCCGGAGTCCACAGCCACCTCTGAGTCTCAGTTTCCCCTTAAGTCAGTCCCTTCTGTGCAGCCTGACACCTCGCTGCAGCCAGGCCCACCCCCGAGGCCTGCTGCCTCACCACGGTTTCACTCTGTCTGCTGCCTTGCCAGTCTGGTTGTTCTGTTTGACTATTTCTTTGATTCTGTGGTTGTCGGAGTTCCATGCAGTTTGATTTTCTGCCACTTCTGATTGTTTATTGATTTTAGATTGGTTGTTATCTTCCTTTTGCTTGTGCAAGGAAGCAAAGAGTTTCTACCTATGCCTCCATCTTGGCCAGAACTCCATAAGCTTTTAAGAAGCTGTGGCTCAAGGACAGGGGAGACTGGGCAGTGGCCGGGGACACTGCTAGATTAAAGGAAGGGGCTTTGGGACTGGGGGACACCCCAGCACATTTTAACCATTAAAAAAGTCCAGTGACTACAATTATTCTTTGAAAGTTAAGCCTTATAAATTACAAGTTATGTCATGTTCTCAAGGTAATACTTTCAATAGAGAGATCACAAAAGTAGCAAGCAACAGAGGAGGACTAGCCCCTGCTACATAGCACCACAAAGAGTGAGAATGATGGTGCAACAACCGACTTCTTTAAAGGACTGAAGTCTTGGTGGAAGGAGATGGGCTGAAATGCACAGGCAGAGGGAAAGGAAGCAAGAACATTCTTCCTCAGAGAAAAGTATACAAAAGGCCAGAAAGGATGAAAATGCAAAACAATTTTGAGTGACAAAGGAGGAAGTTGAGGTAATAAAGGGGGAAGTTGAGGTAACAAAAAGCTTTGAATTTCTCAGCAAATGATGGAATTATTGGACCTAAAGCTCCTAACTCAAATCACAACCCATGAAAGTTGTGAGCTCTTCTTCAGAGGATGGACAGAAACAGTGGTGCCTTTCAGTTCAGTTTTTTTTTAATAGATTTTATTTATCTATTTTTAAAGCGAAGGGAAGGGAGGGAGAAAAAGGAGAGAAACATCAATGTGTGGTTGCCTCTTACATGGCCCCCACTGGGGACCCAGTCCACAACCCAGGCACGTGCCCTGACTGGGAATCACACCGGCAACCCTTTGGTTTCACAGCCCCCACTCTATCCACTGAGCCACACCAGCCAGGAACAGTGGTGCATTTTAAAAGTCAAGAGAGATTTGCAGAAGTTGCTGTCATCAAATGGGGCAGTGTCTGGTAAACTGAATTCTGATTTTAATATAATTTAGTGAAAATAAGATAGTCTTGTTACCACATTTTGATTACTGTGATGAGTAACCCCAACTAGTATCCCAACTAATCTTTAGGCATAACTATTTGGGGCATTAAGTAATTGTGGACATTTTTTTTTGGATGGGGCAAAACTTCAGAAATCTATAATATCCTTAGGAGTATGGGGTCTAGTTTTATATATTTCCACAGAATGCAACTTTTCATTACCCAGTCTAGGATCTTCTGGCATTTTATACACACACACACACACACACACATTTAGAGTAGCATATAGAAACAAGTATGTATGTGTTTATAAACTACCATTTCACAGTAATATTTACTGAAGGCTTTGCAGAAATTTCCATAGCAAGACATAACTTTAACAGAGCACACAGCTCTCCCCTGTGGTCATGACTGCCATTCACCACTGCAGACATGTCCTAAGTAGAACTTGCTTGCATAAATGGTTTGTCTCACCAGTAATAGAGACATAACCTTAGGCAGCTGAAAAATACGGAGAAATTAAAAATGACAGTAGCTCAATCACCAAGATAATTGATGACTTTTGCTCTTTAAGTCATTGTCACTAAAATGAGCCCTCTGGAGAGGAGTGTGGTGACTCCCAGCTCTTTCCAGACTAGTCATGGGAAAATTAACTTCTCTGAACCTCCGTTTCCATGTCTGCAAGAAGACAAAACACCTACTTAGTAAGGAAGGTGTTAGGAGATTTGGAACTACATGCACATACACTGTCCCTGAAACACAGCAGGTGCTCAGTGAATAGCTCTATGGGGTCTGGCCCGTGGTGCAGCACAAAAAACACCAGCCTCAGGGCCATGGTGACTGCCTTCCAGTTCAGCTCAGTCACTAAGTGCAAGGGCTTTAACAGGGCATGTCCCATCTCTGGGCCACAGTTTCTTCTTTTGTTAGATGAAGAGAATGGTTTCTGAGGTTCCCCTGACTAGCTCTAAAAATCCTTCCTGGTGACCAGAATCAGTTTGTAAAATCCCTGCTGGGCTACATTAGTATAATTCTTTCTGGTTGGTGATCTGGTGGGGTGGTTTGTGGTATGAAGCAAATCCCCATGACCATATGACATCTGATAATCTAGAAGTCAGGCAAAATCAAGTGCAAAGCACCCAGAGCCTCCTCTCTTCCTTTCAACCCAGACAGATATTCTGTTGGCAATTGATTTATAGTCACTCATCTATGTGAAGGAAAAGGAAGAGGTTCATTAGTGAAAGAGGCTGAGTTCCTATTCCCCACGGAGGACAAAGCAGCCTGGTACCATATCTATGGTACCTATCCTCCTTGGATAGGTCCAAGTCCTCATTTTAAATCTTTATTCATCATGAATCTTTGAACAAGTTACCTAACTTTTTTAAGCCCTTGTTATCTCCTGTACAAAATAAGGGCAATAACTCATCTCTAATCTACTCTGTGAGGCTCAAATGACATGTCAGGTGTGAAATCTCTTACTATAAAGTGGGTACAAATGTGAGGCCTGTCACCTGTCTCATGGCACACCTGCAGTTGCTCAGCTGTGTGTGACTTCAGCAAGATAAATGAGATAGACAGACAGCCTTGGTCTCCAAGATTCCTTATGTAACTTGCAGTCAATAGAGACAAGAACAATGACCTGTCCCTAAAGACAGATTTCCAGGGTCCAGAAAAAACCTGGTAGAATTCATGTAAGTAATTGACATAAACAAATTAATACCAAAAGGATGCACAAGGTGAAGAAGGTTGAGCAGTATTAAAATATTAGAGCTGGGAAGGACCTTGGTAATAATCACTAACTTCAGAAATGAATAAATCATAAATTGTAAGAATAAATAGCATTTATCACTCTTGCCTTATGTACTAGGCACTTTCACATGTTTACTTACTTATTTCTCATAAATGTCTGTGAAAGGGGTATTGTGTTTATTTTTCAGATGGAAACAATGCTCATAAAGTTAATAATATGAAAAATAAGAACAGCAACAAAAATACCTAATAATTATTCAGACATGGGTACTTTACATACACTTATTTCTTTAAACATATTTACTAAGAAACTACTGAAATACTGGACAAGAAAGAGCTATGTCTCTGCTTTGATGGAATTTATATTATAGTGGGGAGGTTGAGACTGTAAACAAGAAAGAAAATAATCAAGGTAATTCCCCACAGGTAAGTAAGTGCATGAAGCAAATATAATGTGTTGCAGGAGAGAGTAACTAGGAGGATGCTTCATGGACTGAGGGTTCAGGGAAGGCTTTTCTGAGGATCTGACATTTGAGCCACACCTGAATAAAGACACCAGCCACCCACAAACCATCAGCCCATTTATGATATAGTGACCCTATCAGACAAGAATTATTTTTATTCTGATATTGTAGTTGAACTTGAGGCCCAGAGACTTTTAAAAAACTTGCCCACAGTTTCACAGCAAATAAAAGGATCATGATTTAAACCATACAATCTTAGAGAACCTCCTTGAAGTGATTAACTCAAGGTCACAGAGTCAGTGGTAAGAGCAGACTAGAATCAGCCCCTCCTGATCTCAAGGACAGTTATCATCATACTGTCATGATGCCTCTGGTCCATCACAATGGACGAAAGCAGGTAAGCAAAAGTATAAGGACAAGTCAATGCAAAATACATTTTCTAATATTAAAGTGTAGGAAAAGCATCCAGGGATGAGAGAAAAACAGAACATGCAGATATACAAGCACTGAGTTCTCCACTAAGATCAAGTACACTCCAATCATAGTTGTCAAGAATACTAGCAGTGGCCCTGGGTCCATATGCCTTGCCTGGGATGCCCCACCCCTTGTCCCGCCCCAGATCCTACCTTAGAACACAGCAGTAGGCCTTGCTTCAGCTCCAAAACAGAAGGAAGAGGCCATGACTACCCTCAATGTCACCCCATGGGAAAAATACAGACAAAAAGTATTCAGGTTGAATGACTCAAAATAAAAGACTGCTGAAATTCTGTTCTCTCTCTTCTCATTTTATTATTGGTTTTATTTTTTAGGAGTTTTGAAGGTGAAATGGCAACACCCAGAAATTCAATGAGTGGAGCTTTCCCAGAACATCCTGTGAAAGGCCCTATGGCTATGCAACCTGCTCAAAAAATTATTCCCAGGAGGATGGCTTCCGTGGTGGGCCCCACACAAAGCTTCTTCATGAGGCAGTCCAAGGCTTTGGGGGTGAGTCAGTTGTCCTCCATTCCATATTCTAGGGATTCTGTGGCCTAAGGAAGCAGATGCTGTTGGCCAAGGGCAGGACTCAATCCAATTTGAAGGTATCTGATCCAACCTGAGGTGTTCTTCATGTCGGAAATAATGGGTCAAATCAGTGATGTACTGAGAAGTTATCACAATGATGTTATGTCTCTTTTTGATTTGAGGCTTGCATATTTAAGGATCTCCCATCTAAGTTCATCACTAGCATCCTAGGTATATCTGCCTTGCAAATGTCCCAAGTGATAGAGAAAATGATCTGAACAAGACAAATGTCTTGGCAACTTTACCACTCCCTCTGGGCATTTCACACAGGCTTCCAGCCTTACCTTTGCTTTCTGACTTGAAAATGATTTCAGTTCACCCACCAGTGCCCCTATTTCTTCCCCAGGCTGTCCAGATTATGAATGGGCTCTTCCACATAGCCCTAGGTGGTCTCCTGATGATCCACATAGAAGTCTTTGCACCCATCTGTATCACTGTGTGGTACCCTCTCTGGGGAGGCATTATGGTAAGTAAAAATTCACAACCATTTTGATGCAGACAAAAATGTTGAAAAGCTCCACAGGAATATACCAGATTATTTCTGTGTTGAGTAAAGTTGAGCAGGAAATGGGTTATCTGGTAAAAGTGATGTAATGGAAAGGGTTGACTAAATTGGGTGTGAAGGCCATGGTTGAGTTAGTCGTCATGCGTCATGTGAAGTTGGACGGAGATGCCCTATGTGAATCCACATAGGGAAGGAAGATTGTTCAAAGCATGGCCTCTCCACAGTCAATTTGAGGGGAGCAGGGAAGAGGAGTACTAGATATTTGGACTATATACCATGGTGTTTCAGAAAGCAAAAAGGGGTAGGAGCATCCCACTTCCAGCTGGTCCTTCTTCCCTACAATTCTGCTTAGTTACTATTGCACGTGGTAGAATTAGTCCCATCCCAAATAAATCTCCTATTGCTTATCAGGAGAGCAGCAGTTTCATGTACATATTTTCCAAGCTTTTAATTTTGTCTGGTTATGGTATGGGGCAGTGGTGTTTAAATTACCATTACAGTTTTCAGGTGCTATGATAAAAGATGAGTCCAAGATTGAATTTTTCCAAATAAGGGGAAATGGATTAGAACAAGAATTCTCTCCATTTTACAGCTTGAACCATAGAAAAGGAAAATGATAAATAATCATCACCACTTCCTGTAGAAGCCAACATTTTAATGGGGTGCCCATGGCAGTCAGGCCAAGTATTTTCTACACTGATTCATTCTTTATTGGTGTCAGTCATGTAAATCATTGTGTGTTACAAAAAGCAATTCTACAGGTTTTTTAAAGAAAGAAAAACTAAAAATAATTTAAATTCACATTGTGACTATTAACTGATGGAAATGTGAATTCTGCCTCTTTGGTTTTATTATATTCCTAGTCTCAGCTCCCCAGTTCATTGAATACAAGGTACAGATTAAGTGTAACTGATCCTGAATAAAGGAGAAATAGGACCACTGAAAAATAAATGAATCTGATTAAAAAAGGATGGATAGTTTAGTGAAAGTGGTTGAAAGTGTGGATAGCTTTTTTACAACCAGCTCTCAATGTTAAAAAGTAATAGACTGAAAGAGACCAGAGGGGAGGAGGGTGGGTAATGGTAGAAAGGAGGGGAAGGGACTAGACAAAGAACATGTACAAATGACCCATGGACATGGACAATAGTGTGGGGATTGACTATGGGAGAAAGGGGGTGGCATGGGTGGAGAAAGGCAAAGGCAAAGGGGGAAAAATTGGGACAACTGTAATAGAATAACAATAAAAATGATTTATTAAAAAAAAGTAATTTCCTTCTCCCTCTGGGCCTCTCTTCCCCTCTGCCTGTTCTCCCATCTCCCACACCCTTCCCCACCCGCCACCTCTCTTTTTTTCAGTATATTATTTCTGGATCACTCCTGGCAGCGGCAGGGACAAGCTCCAGAAAGAGTCTGGCAAGTAATCGTATGTTTTTCTCTCCCACACATTCAAGGAATAGCTAAGGTCTCAGTTGAAAACAAGAACCCTTAATGACCTTTGGAATCACAGTAACATTGAGTTCTCTAAAGCTTAAAAAGCAAAAGATCTTCTACACTGCTGTTTTGATTTTATTTATGAAAAAGTTAGAAATGAGAATCCACCTGAAACGCATCCATGGAAACAGAATTAAAACCAGATGGGTGAAGAGCATGCTTATGATCTTAAAACTGATGAATGCTGTGTGAGACCAACAGATCACTCTAAAAACCATGTCATTTCTCTCAGACCACCATGTAGGACAACTGTCTAATCAATGGTATGATTGACTCAAGTCATAGTTAACACTGAGTTTTAACTTTGAGCTCAGTTTACTTCCATGTAACTCTGAGTTTTCACCTGTAAAATGGAGGTAATAGTCCTTGCTACCGTATGAAATTGTTGCTAGGATTAAACGGAGTAGAATAAAGGAAAGTGCTTCAGAGGCTATAAAGAGCTACGGAGTGGTCTTGTTTATAGGGACACATTTACACCCAGGAAGAGCTCCCCATACTGTATGGATCAAGAGCTCATCAGCGAGTTAGTTTCCTTGCCCTACTTCTTTTTATACCTACTAAGCTATTACTCATTTGAGTCACTTCCAAAGTCATTGAGAGACTGAATGAATCGAGATGCCCCTCTCTAGAGGAGGTCTGACAAACTCAGTTTTTGGGGAAAAAAACTTTATGAAGGTCACATTGTTTTACTCTCCAAATACAGCCAGTCCTACTGACTTGCCATCTGTAGGTCATATAGTCAAGGATGAAACATGTTTGTCTTAAAGTAATCATCCATAATCTCATATCATTATGGCACTTGTCACATATATTTTCCTGTTTTGACCTTTTATTGTCCTCACAAGGTAGAACCCACCCACTGACATCCTCTTACCTAATGCTACCAGAGTTATCAGCCCCAATGGTATTTTAAAAGATGGCTGACTGGGGCTGATTGCAACCAATGTTAATAGGAAGTAAGTGGTGGTGTTATTCTTGCTGCTGTTTGTTTCTACTTGATAGTCTAGACCTAGAGGGTTCTGTCTGCTCTTTCCCTACTTATACTCACAGTACCACCCTAGTTCCCCGAAATGAGAGAACCTCCTTCTCTCTCTCCCTTCTACCTTCCTGCACAGACAGATATGGTCTGAATATTTATCTTTATTTACCCGACAAACATTTATTAAATGCCATCTAGGACATTGACAATAGCAGTAAAAGGAAGTGCACAGGGGTAATTGATAAGAATTAAGAATTATTTCCACAATTTTTTCCTGATAAACTGATTGGATGGTGATGGCCTAAAATGAGATGGGGAAGACTGAGACAGATTGAGAGATGAAGGTTTTTATTTTACAGTGTCAGAGACTAAAAACAACTGAGAGGAGAGTGGTATGGATTATTTAGGTATAGGACCTTTGTGAGTCAGAGGCATAAGATCTGGAATTCATGCCTAGCTTAAATTCTCCCAATGGAAATTAAACCCAATTAATAACTCCTGTATGTCTCCATTTCAGGTCACAGGGAAAATGATAATGAACTCAGTGAGCCTCTTTGCTGCCATTTCTGGGGTAATCCTTTTGATCATGGACATATTTAATATTACAGTCTCTCCTTTTTTAAAACTGGAGAGTTTGAACTTGAACAAAGCTTCTGAGATTAACATACCCGACTGTGAAGCAACTAACCACTCTGAGAAAACCACTCTACGTATGGATTATTGTTATAGAATTAGATCTGTGTTCTTGGTAAGTGTGAAATTTGATTTCTTTTTAGAGAGGAAGTGTGGTATTTTTATTATGAGCCAGACTCTCTGCATCTGGTACTTATTGCCTCATGGCTTTGGGCAAGAATTTTAACCACATTCTGTCTGAATTTTAATTATAAAATGTGGAAGGCAATAGTACTTATCTTGTAAGGCTGTTTTGAGGGATGAGTTAATATATGCAAAGCATTTCGAGCAGTGTCTGGTACATAGAAAGTGCTATATAAATACTTGCTTTAACATTAGTAATGCTGTTATTATTAGTGGTATTAATATTTATTATTATTATTGATTAAGGTGAACACTGAAGAACTACCTGAGTTGTCATGAATATCTTTTGCCCCAAGAAGTTTTTAGTGGAGTTTGAAGAGGAAAAAATGTATCTCCCAAGTATGAAGAGGTGTCCTTGGTGTGATACCACCTAAGTAAAGCTAGATAAAATTTAATTTGGGGCTTAGTAATTATTCTCTCCTACATAGAATTGACTCTTCAACTAGTTATTTGTCTCTCATTTTTCTATCAGCAACATGTGTTAACTATTTGTTGTATGTCAGGAGTTGTGCTAAGGGTTAAGATTATAAAGATACTAGTATTAATAGTTCTTACTGGTAGTCATGATTTACTTGAAGAATTGATCTTTTAATAATTTAATTTCAGTCAAAAGTCATTCACTGAGTGGCAATCACATTCTTGTACTTTTTATTATTACATTTTCATCCTCACTTTTCTGTTTTTCTTCAGAGCCTTTTTGCAGTGATGCTGATCTTTGCCTTCTTCCAGAAACTTGTCACAGCTGGTGCTGTTGAGAACGAATGGAGAAAGCTGTGCTCCAGACCCAAAGCTGTAAGTAGTAGCCCATCTGTCTACAACCTTCCTCTAGGAAAACCATGTCTTACTAACAAAAACAAAAACAAAAACAAAAACCTCTCGAATCTTCACAGGAGAATGTAATGTAATGAGACTTTGAGCCTGGGAGCTTCATGACAAAATGGCCTCAGTGTGAAGAAACATGTCTGGAAATTTGAAATAAGTCTATAGGTTAGACAGAAGATACAATTCTATAATGTGCCACCCTCTTACTAATCTTGACTTTTGCTTGACTTCAAGCATTCAACTTGATTCCATAATAATTTGGAAGAAAGCAGGTGACTGAAGGTTGAAGGCCAATGAAAGCCACTAGTTCGTCCACTTTATTTTTCAGTATTCCCTTCTTCCACCTACCCTCCATACATACCGCCTTCTTATCTAATCCCTCTTCCAAAACAATAGTTCAAAGAAGCTCTACAACTGAGAAATAGTAATACCTATTGTCAACTACTTCAGAACTATAGAATGTTAGATTTAGAATGGAATTTAGGAATCATCACTAATTCCTTCATTTTGTTGATGAAAAAAGTAGAATTAGAGATAGATTTTCCCAAAATTATCTTCAATAGAGGCAAATCAAAATGAAATCCATTGAAAATTTTGCTGCTATGAACATTGGGGTGCATAGGTTCTTCTGACTTAGTTTTTCAGGATTCTTAGGCTATAATCTCAGCAGTGGAATTAGTTTAGGGAAGGCAATTAGCTCCATTTTAAGTTCTTTACAGAAATTCCATACTGTTTTCCACAGTCGCTGCACCAGTCTGCACCTGGTGCACTGTTGGAACCCACCAACAGTGCACCAGGGTTCCCTTTACCCCACAACCTTTCCAGCACTTGTTTGTTGACTTATTTAGGATGGCCATTCTGACTGTTGTGAAGTAGTATCTCATTGTTATTTTAATTTGCATCTCTCTGAAGGCTACTGGTGCTGAGCGTCCTTTCATATGTCTCTGGGCCCTCTGTATGTCCTCCTTGGAGAGATTATGCTAAGTGAAATAGGCCAAGCAGTGAATGACAAAAATACCATATGATCTCACCTATAAGTGGAACCTAATCAACAAAACAAATAAGCAAGCAAAATATAACCAGAGATGTTGAAATAAAGAACAAACTGACAGTAACCAGAGAGGATGGGGGAGGGAGATAACAGAGGACAGAAGAGGAAGAGTTGTCAAGGAATATGTATAAAGGACCCATGGATAAAGCCAACAGGGGGTGGGTGTAGGATTGAGTGTGGGAAGTGGGGGTAGGTGAGTGATGGGGGGAAATGGAGACAACTATAGTTGAACAACAATAAAAAAATAGCTCTGCAAAAAAAACCCCATGAAAATCTAAGTGCCTCTATTATTGCAGTATTCCTTCCCAAATATTGGATGATCATTCCAGGCAAAGTGGCAAAAACTGCTGGCCTTGAGGATGAGTCTTGATAAGTGATTTGGTAATTAAGAATGTAAGCACCTAGGAAATCAATCCTGGCACTTAGAACCACATAGGAAATAAAATAGATAGCATAAAACAAGGAGGTATTTGATAAATATTTGTAGAGATTGTTGAGAAATGTGTCAGTGGTAAAGATCAAGAAAAATTTGTTTAATTTGTGTATTCTAGGATGTTGTTTTCCTGTCAGCAGAAGAAAAAAAAGAACAAGCAGTTGAAATAAAAGAAGAAGTGGTGGAGTTGACTGAAACATGTGTCCAACCAAAGAATGAAGAAGATATTGAAATTATTCCCGTCCAAGAAGAAGAAGAAGAAACAGAAATAAACTTTCCAGAACCTCCCCAAGATCAGGAATCCTCACCAGTAGAAAATGATAGTGTCCCTTAAGCCATTTTTTGTTTTCTGCTTCCCTTTTCTAAGCATTAGGGTTCATAGCTTCTGAGACGTATCTCCTCCCATTTCTTGAGGCACTCTGCATGTATCCTGCACAACCGTCTCTGGTCTTTGTATAGAGTAACCATGGCTCCATCTCTGTGTTTCTCATTCAGAGAGTATAGCTATTGCAGCAGATTGTGTCAAAATGTTTCTTGTTCAGAGCAGTTTTCTTGTATTAAAAAAGGGCAGAATGTGATTTCTCACCAGCCTTTGCCTTGGCTAAGCCATAGTAGTAGCAGCAGTAGGGTATGCTTTTCATTTCTTACCTTCTCAATAGGGAAGAAAGGCACCGGATGAAAAAGAAAAATGACAGCTCCATGCCATCCCTAAATTATCTCTAATTCCTTACACATCCACATTTTTGGTGGAGTCCCCTTTGCACCACTGTTTTAAGGAAAGTAAAAATAATGATAATGAGGTGCTATAAGGAGCCTATTTCACCTATCTTTCTGTGGGGCTGACACTGCGACACATTCTTAGAGCCTGCCCCTCCCCCACCCCAATCAGGAAGGCTCTAAGTGGCCAACACCCAATCCTTTTTTTTTTTTGTATAAACAGCACAGCTTATACATGGCCATATATCTGTCTGTCTTAACTTTCCCTAACTCCTGCTCTAGGCCCTTAGTTGCATTGTCTACCTTTAGGCAAGAAAAGAAAGAATGAAAGAAAAATACCATGAGTACCCACATCTCAAATGATAATCAACACTTGCATTTGTTGAATATTTTCCAGTCAACAAAGTATTTTATCAAATAATTGCATTTGACTGTCCATGATCAAGAAAAATCCCCTATTTTACAAATGATTCAAAAAGGCTAATTTGTGAATAATTAAAGGTAATTTCTTGATGGTCATAGCTAGCAATTTTGAGAGCCTTTTTTCAGACCTAGATCTTCTTACTCAAATCCTGCAGTATTTGAAATAGTCAAATTGCCTGTCCAATGTCCACATAAACTATTAGAGCTAAGTCAACAGGTTTTATCAAGCACTTACTCTCTGACCAGCACCAAAAAGGTTTTAAGAGAGACAAAAAAGAGCCAGAAATCTTTACTACTTGCAGATAAAAAGACTTGGCATTCATAATCTTTGAAAAACTACTTATATGGTAAATATAAAATTAGTGTCAGGTTATGTAATGCAGACACTAAGTGCTACAGCCATTCTGAGAATGAAGGTTCTGCCTTAAAATGAAATAAATGGAAATACAATCCCAAATCTCAGGCAATAGCTACCTTACTTTTGATTCTTGTTCATATTCAGAGATACTACTACTCTACAAAGAAAGAATGTTAACCTAGGAAGATGTCACTGGAATCTGTCAACTACATATACAGACAATATAAATTCAATTTTTTGTGATATTTCCATTTTCTTAGGGGTTACTTATAGAAGATATTTCCTCTGATTAGAAAGAAGGAAGGTAGGACATTCTTCTGTCTATGTAAAGTCCCCAGAATTAGATTTAGATAAATAAAATATTTGCATTCTTAGTCACAACATGATTCCAACATGGTATTTCCCCAGTCTTCTTTATTCGTGCAACATCAGACTATGTGAGGCTCCTTGAGCCTTAAGTTCACATTCATACAACCCAATCTGGGTAGGGACTGTAAGGTGTCAGGATATTGACCATTCATGTCATTATATTCTTACACACACACTTTCCCAAGAAAAATTTTCATGGAACAGGTCATTAACAATGTATCTCTCACTCTCAGCACTTCACAACATGACTGAAATATATGGCAGGCACTCCTGCCTTGAATAAGAGGAAAAGGAAGAATTTTATTTTATTCATTTTTAAGATCTCAAATAATTAGTTTTTACTAACTTCAGATAATTCATTATAATCTGAGACACTGTTAATGCCTATTGTTAATAATCCCTGCTATGACTTTCTTCCAATTATCCCTTGGCCAATTTGTTCACAGTAGATCACAGACCACCTTAATCTGTCCAAGACTGAAAGGCTCCCTGGGATGCAGAACTTTTGGTGCTAAGATCTGGATAGCCCAAGGCAAACCAGGATGATTAATCACTTTTGTTCATAGTAATACACAATTTTACCCATCTGTAATGACTGTATAATATAATCTGCTTTTTATACTAAACATTTTTCATAAATACTTTTCCTTGTTGATATATAATTTTCATAAGTATTAGTTTTAGTTGCAACTTAGCCTTCATTAGATCAATGTGGAAGTTACCATTCCTCTAAAACTAGGTACTTAGGGTATTTCCAAATTTTGGGTTTTGGGGGGTTTTTTTGCAAATCACTTTTGGTGCTGCAGAAACCTTGAGAAATATATATATTTCCTCTTCTCATTATTCAAAATGTGGCTTCACACTTCAAGCTTAGTCAAAGTCTGTCAGAGGCTTAAACATAAGAGTTAACACTATACAACTCTTAGAAGAAAACATATGTGTCAACTTCCACACCTTGGATTACACAATGGTGTTTTAGGTATGACACCAAAAACATAAGCAAACAAAGGAAAAAATCATCAATATTAAAACTTTTTTTGCTTCAAAGGACACTATAATGAAAGTGAAAATACAACCCACAGAGGGGAGAAGATAGTTGCACATTATGTAACTGATAAGGGTCTAGTGTCCATAATGTATAAAGAAACCTTACAAATCAACAATAAAAAGACAAGTCAATTAAAAAATTGGCAAAAAATCTGAATATATATTTCTCCAAATATACAAATGGTCAATAAACACATGAAAAGAAGATCAATGTCATTAATCACTAGGGAAATGGAAATCAAAACCACGATGAGTACCACTTCACACTCATGGGGATGGCTATAATCAAAAAGAAAGTAATAGGACTTCTGGTCAAGATGGGGGCATAAGTAGACACACTTCAGCTCTTTTTGCAACAATGGAAAGAATTGCAGCCAGATCTCAAAACAAATAATATCCAGGACCATAAAAAAATTAGCTTTATGGGAGTCCAACAACCAAGGATTTAAAGAAGCCACTTTCATCTAGTCAGGTAGGAGGGGTGGAATTATGGAGACAGGCAGAGAGGCACAGAGATACAGAGTGGAGTGGAGAGGTAGCAGTGGTGATGGAATGGATATGGTGGATAAACATATGGTGGATAAAAAATTGGGAGGGATACCTCGGTAGCATGCGATCCCAGACCCAGGCCAGCCTACACAGCTCAGGGTTTCAGCACCAGGAAGATAAATCCCCAGTGGGGGTTGGGGTGGTGGAAGAAACTGCCAGATTTTCAGGACACTCAGCTTCAAGGACCCACATTAGACTGTATGCAAACCCACTCACTCTGGGATTCACCACCAGGGCAACATCTGGAAGTGGGTGAAGTGAATAGAAAAGGGGTGAGTACCAGGCTCCAGAAGTGGGTGAAATGAATAGAAAAGGGGTGAGTACCAGGCTCCAGAATCCAGGCAGCATCACTGTCCCCTCTCTAAGCCCTCCTCCACATAGAGCCACAAAGTAGTGAAGTGGCTACCCCATCCTGGCGATTACCTAAGACTACCCCACACTATTTACAGGTGCCTTGTCTACAATAGGCCATGCTAATGAAACAGGGAGTCAAAGCAGCTCTACCTAATACACAGAAACAAACACAGGGAGGCTGCCAAATTGAGGAGACAAAGAAATATGGCCCAGATGAAAGAACAGGACAAAACCCCAGAAAAAGAGCTAAACAAAATGGAGATAACCAACCTGTCAGATGCAGAGTTCAAAACACTGGTGATCAGGATGCTCAAAGAATTCACTGAGTACAGCAACAACATAAAGGAAGAAATGAAGTTTACACTAAATGAAATAAAGAAAAATCTACAGGGAACCATCAGTGGTGGGGAAGAAGCCAGGATTCAAATCAATGATTTGGAACATAAGGAAGAAATAAACATTCAGCAAGAACAGAAAGAAGAAACAAGAATTTAAAAAAACAACAACATAGTATAAAGACCCTCTGGAACATCTCCAAATGTACCAACATCCAAATCATGGGGGTGCCAGAAAGGGAAGAGGAAGAGCAAGAAATTGAAAACTTATTTGAAAAAATAATGAAGGAGAACTGCCCTAATTTGGCAAAGGAAATAGACCTCCAGAAAGTCCAGGAAGCTCAGAGTCCCAAAGAGGTTGGACCCAAGGAAGCACACACCAAGGCACATCATAATTATATTAACCCAGATTAAAAATAAGGAAAGAATCTTCAAAGCATAAAGAGAAAAGGAGACAGTTACCTATAAAGGAGTGCCCATAAGACTGTCAGCTGATTTCTCAAAAGTAACCTTACAGGCAAGAAGGGGCTGGAAAGAAATATTTGAAGTCATGAAAGGCAAGGACCTACATCCAAGAATACTCTCTCCAGCAAAGCTATCATTTAGAAAGAAAGGGCAGATAAAGTGCTTCCAAAATAGGTTCAAGTTAAAGGAGTTCATCACCAGGCCCCTATTATATGAAATGTTAAAAGGACTTATCTAAGAAAACGATGATCAAAAATATGAACAATAAAATGACAACAAACTCACAACTATCAACAACTGAACCTAAAAATACAAAAACAAAAATGAACTAAGCAAACAACTAGAACAGGAACAGATTCACAGAAATGGAGATCACCTGGAGAGTTATCAGCAGGGAGGTGGAGAGGGGAGAATGAGGTAAAAGGTACAAAGAATAAGCAGCATAAATGGTAGGTATATAATAGACAAGGGGGGGTTAAGAATAGTATAGGAAATGTAGAAGCCAAAGAACTGATATGTATGAATCATGGACATGAACTAAGAAGCAGGAATGCAGGTGGGAAGGGGGTGCAAGGTGGAGGGGAATAAAGTGAGGGGGAGCAATGGGTCAACTGTAATAGCATAATCAAAAAAAATTAAAAAAGAAGCATAACTGATAGGTACAAAATAGATAAAGGGATGTTAAGAAAAGTATAGGAAATGGAGAAGCCTTTGGACTTATGTGCACAACCCATGGACATGAACTAAGGTGGGAGGATTGCTGGAGGGAAGGGGAGTACCAGGTGGAGAGGGGCAAAGGGGGAAAAATTGGGACAAGTGTAATAGCACAAACAAAAAAATATGTTTTTTTAAAAAGAGTTAATCTCCAAATTATTAATAAATGTAAAAAATAAACAAAACCAAAAAATAAAGTTATGGTTGTTGGTGAGGTTTTGGAGAAGTTGGCACCCTCATAAACTGCTAGTGGTGATGAAAGTTGGTGTAGCTGCTGTAAAGAATTGTTTGGGCATTCCTCAATAAGCTAAACATAAGTCACTACAAGACTCAGTAGCCCACTAGTAGATATATATACTCAAGAGGATTGAAAACATGCATGTGATCACAGTCTCTTTTATACAAATGATCATAGCAGAATTATCCATAATAGCCAAAAGTGGAAACAACCCCAAAGTGTATCAACTGATGAATAGATAAAGACAGTGTGGCATACCCATACAATGAAAGTATTCAGCCATCAAAAGGAATGATGAACTGGTACATGTCACAACATGGGTGAACCTTGAAAATATCATGTTAAGCACAAGAAGCCAGATTCAAAAATCCATATATGTTTCCATTTATGGAAAATAATCATAATAAGTAAATTCATAGAAACAGAAAGTAGATCAGTGGTTGCCAGAGGTTAGTGGGCGTGGGAAGGAAAGTGAGGAATGACTGCTAACTGATTCAGGTTTCCTTTGGGGGTGATGAAAATATTCTGAAATTATATAATGGTGATAGTTGCATAACTTTGTGAATATACTCAAAACAATTTAAAAGGGTTGGTTTTATGGTGTATGAATTACATTTCAATAAAGATAATTTAAAAAGAGAGAACCAGTGATATAAGACAGCCAGAAAGGACTAGATAATGGTGAAGTGCCCTAGTGACAAGCACAAAATAATTGCTCAATTATATTACAGGATAGGAGAGAGCTCTCCTATAATATTACAATGAAGGCTAGAATGTTATAAGAAAATCTCATGGAATAGGGGCATTTGAGTTGATCCTTAGAGAAGAGGCAGAAATTATCTAGTAAAAGGAAAAGGAAAGACTATTTCAGGTAGAGGCAGCATTACCTATACAGAATGAAAACAAAGCATTCTGGTTGTGTGCAGGGGCACTAACGGAATAACCTGGATGGATCTCAGTTAAACCACAGTGTTATCAGACTTAAGAGAATAGAGAAAGCCAAGGACCATACTTTGCAGTGTCTTCAATGCCTATGGCAACTAGCCTTTAATTCATAAACGTTAGAAAATTATTAGAGGTGTTTGAGTAGAGAAGTAAGAAATTATAATATAATCAGCCACACATCACTTTATTTCATGGTTTCCATTTCAAAATAAAAGAAAGCTTATACTGAAAAAATAGTCCAGAAAATAAGTGAGACAAGAGTAAATAAGAAACTAGATATGAATTAAAGGTTAGAAAGAAGAAGGTTATATTTTAGAGATATTTTGGGGTAAACAGGACTCAATGGATATGAAGGAGTTTATTATATATAAAGAGGGAAAAGAGTAAGAAATCAAAAACATCGCTCAGGTTTGAGTTTGGAAAATGGGGAGTGGGGCAGGAGAGAGATAGGAAAGCTGAGAAGGAAGAAGCACGGGAATTGGATCATGAGCTCTGATTGGACCGGTCTATAATTTTACAGTGTAGATTCAAGATTCATTGTGATATGTGTTGCAAATACCTTGAAATGATAGCTGGAAAGTCAGATGAGAGAACAGGACTGAACATACAATAGTGTGAAGTATTCACATAAAATTGATAGAGTTATAGGAATGAATGAGAGCTCTCAGGGGAGGGCAACGCTTAGTAAGGAATGACTTGGTTGTCAGAGAAAGTGAAGTCAGTGAGGATGAAATGGAGGATGTCTGATCAAATAAGGGGGGGACTTGGAGAGCGGTCTGTCTTGGAAGCTAAGGAAGATGAGTGTCTCAAAGGGCAAGGAGGCAGCTGGGCAGTGTTGTTTAGAAATCCCAAAGAATCAGAGTTGAGTAGAGGTCACCAGATTGAGCAGTTAGGAGTCACTGAAAGCACTCGGAGAAACAAGTTTAGAAAAGCACTAAAGAGAGAAGACAAACAGCAATTCAGTAAAAAATGGAACGTGACATGAAAACATTTGAACTGGGAGAGCAGATTCTGCTTTGGGTCTTTTTGGTCATAAAAGGAAGGAGAGAGATGATTCAGCGATTTGAATGAGAAGATCAGGGCAAGAAATTATCCATCATGGTTGGTGGTATAAAACATTTAGGCTCAGACAGGTACAAGGCTACATTCATTTAAGAAATCCAAATATTTATTGAGCACCTTCCATGGCTTGGTACTGTTCCGAGTGATGAGCATACAAGGCCAGGCAAAAGTAGATCTACAGTTGTTCATAGACAAAAAGTTTATTCTTATGTTATTATTTATTCATTATTGTATTATTTTTCATATGAACAGCTGTGAAGCTACTTTTGCTCTACCCTGTATAAGCATTGAACAACACAGACAAAAATGCCTGCCTTTGTGAAGTCTACATCATTCCGACGCATTAATCTCCTGCCACTCGTCAAAAGGATGTTGCCAAGTTTGGCCTCTTTTGTTCCCTTAAGAGCTGCGGTTTCTTGTATCACTTCCAACTTACTGACATTCTAACAACTTACTGACAACTGCGTGTGACTTTTACAACGTTCTTGATCATCAAACCAGTATTTTCCCAGCTTTGGCAGGAACCACCACTGAAGCCAGCATGACAGAAACAAATTTGTGGACTGCGGCATCAATGAGAAGAGCAATCTTACTCGACGAACTAGATGAGATCAAGCAAGAGAGAAGGAGCTGGTTCCAACACGGCAAAAACCTCTCCGTGGGTCAGTGACTCTGACACCATCTTCCATCAGCTTCTGCGGTGAAAGAGCTGCCCAGAGATCTAGTCACAACTCTCTGTGCTTTTCTCTTCGTAGGAAATGAAACCTGTAAAAGTTATGCTTTTGCATTTTGCAGGAAACAGCTGCAGTGAACCTAAGTGTATGACAGGAACAATCCAAGTCACAAGATGGTAGAAAACTTTGTTAAAACTTATTATAGAGTCCCCCGCTGCAATTTTTTTCTTTTTAAGTTTACATGAATTGTGTGCTACATAATGATGTGTTGAACTGCATCCAGGATGTATTATTTGCAGACCTTTTATTTACCAATGTGGAATGGCAATGGATTCTTTTAAACTCTTTCTCTTTCCTAAAGCCTCTTGGAAATTTTATCAGTAGGAAATCTCTGACATAGACAAATTTGGAAAGGAGTATCATTGAATGGGGTACAACTGGAATGGATTTAAGCTAAACTGAGTTTCATGCAGGCATTTTAGTATTAAAAGTAGCTAGGGTGTGTGACATTTTTTAAACCACTCTCTTTCAGCTACAGCTGTACCCTGCGATCACCTGGTTAAGGGCAGGAGGGCACGGTTAAGACTCCTGACACCTAAGTGCCAGCCCAGGGATTCTACCAATTGTCCTGGGGTCAGCTTGGGCATAGGATAAAAAAAAAACAACAACTCACAGTGGCCCTGACTGGTGTGATTCAGTGGGTTGGGCATTTGTCCCCAAAAAGAAAGGTTGTGGGTTCCATTCTCAGTCAGGGCACACGACTGGGTTGCAGGCTGGGTCCCTGGAGGGCGGCATGCGAGAGGCAACAGCAAATAATCAATGCTTTCCTCCCACTCTAAAAATAAATAAATAAAATACTTTCAAAAGTCAAAAAAATAAAAACTCCTACAGTGATTCTAATGTGCATCAGGTTGAGGACTATTCTAAATTCTTTCTATGAAATCTAAATAGTTAAGATAAAGTAATGTAGGCAACTAGTTATCACTTTAAATAGCTTCTGAGATATACTTTTGATTTGTAAAGACAGTATTTCAAAACTTGGGAAAAAGGACAGGGAAAAAAACAACAACATAAAACAGGCCTTTTCTGATCGCTTCATTTCACCTTGCTCTCTAGACACTCCCTCCAGCTTCGTTTTAATTCTTTGCCTGGCACACTAGTTACAATCTGGTGTTTCTAACATTTGTTTGTTTGTTTGTTTCTCTTTCCCAGAATACAAGTTTCTGAGTGCTGGAACTTGCCCATTGTGTCTTGTCTATCACTGGTGCTCCTCTACCTAGAAGAGCATGTGGCACATATTAGGTCCTCAACCAACATTTATTGAACAATGATGGTGAAAATCAGTTCTGTGTATGTTACTTGTATTTATAGTAATGGATAGGCATATTCTTTTCTCTATATAACATTGATAGGTTTCATGTGTATGTTATCTTATTTTAATAGTTGCATAATAGTCCATTGCTAGAAATGCCAAAATTGTTTTACCCATTTACCCTGTGGGTAAACACTAAAGTTGACTCTGACTGTGTATCTCTCTACCTGTCTATCTCTACGTATATGTCTGATCTATTAAAATATGAGCATTCAGTTTCATTCTTCTTTTATCTCTTTACTGGACAAGTTTACAGTTTACATTACAAGTGAAATGTAAAGTGAAATATCGAATCAAAGGGATTTCAATATTTTCTTTTTGTGTCAATTTTTTAAATATAGTTTGCAGTTAAGATTCTCAGTCCCGCGAAAAGATAAGTGTATCCTGGTCACTAAATTTAGAGTAACTTTAATAAATTACCACTCTCTCTTACACATCCTCTTTCTTAATTCATTAAGCAGAAAATTATATGTAATTTCAATAATTTTCCATTGCTAGTGAAATGAAACAGCATTCTAATAAATTTCTTTTTATATTCTTTTCTTATTTTCTGTCCACTAAATGCAATTTACCTTTGTTTTTATTTTTACTAAATTAATAATATCAAGTATTTAAAACATAGTGGAAATATAAGACACACCAAACCACAAAATCCAGTGTGGAATAAAGCAGTCTGCCCTTCCTTCCTTCCTTCCTTCCTTCCTTCCTTCCTTCCTTCCTTCCTTCCCTCCCTCCCTCCCTCCCTCCCTAAGAGAAAGACACTGCATATAGTGTATAAGCTTGCCAAGCTAAGCTACTTTTCTTAATAGGAGAAATGAGAATTGGTTTTTTTGTTTGTTTGTTTGTTTTTGCTATTCAACAAGCAGAGAATGGGGTGGCTCCGAAGAGATTTTACATGCATTCAGAGGTTAAGATGAAAGCAAAAAGGTGATCTTCTTAATGAAAGGAGGTAATATGAAGGATAGATGAGACATCCAGAGGCAAATGACCCCACCCCTTGCTTAGGCCTAGGTGCAAAGCAGTCCAGGGGATGATTCTCTCAAGTGTATGTTTCAACCATCAGGGCAGGAACGAGAACAAAGAGCAAGCAGACAGCGATGGCAAGAAAGAGTAATGCTTATCTGCACCTGAGACCCCTCTTCACAAGGCATCTCAGTGTAGAATATGCCCACATGCTAGTGGACCAAAGCAAGAGGAAACTGATTTAAATTAATACAAGAAATACACTGATGTAAATTAGAGGGAGAGGAACTACCTCTTGTTAAATATACACCATGTGACAAGCATTAGGGTGGAAATATTGTATCCAGCATATTAATTATGCCTCACCTCAACCCCATGGAAGTTGGTGTGATTCCATTTGACAGATGGAAAAATGCAGTTTAAAGAAATGCCACTTCCCAAGGTCACACAGATAGTAAGTGGGAGCTGGCATTCACCTTTCAACCTAACTACAAATTGTTCATCTTTTCTCCAACTGCCTCTCTTAAGACTAAAAAGGGAAAATCTCTGACCTCATCAAAAGATACACCATTTTCTATTAAATCTATAATTCAAGACCCAAACAGACATACTATACAAGCACTGTTATAAGATTCCCAACTATTTGTCACTTTCTAAGGTTCCAGTGTCAGGGGAGAAGCAGAAGGACACATTTTCCTTGCTTCTCCAAGGTTCCAAAGTAACTCCTTGCTATTTCAGAGGAAGAATAGAAGTGTAATTATCCCAAACATGCATGAAGTTAAAAAAAAAGGCAAATATTAACCATGAAAGACATCTGGTGGTTAAAAAAAAAAAGGCAAAAATTAACCATGAAGGACATCTGGTGGTTAAAAAGAAAGGCAAAGACTAACCATGAAGGACATCTGGTGGTTAAAAAAAAGGCAAAGACTAACCATGAAGGACATCTGGTGGTCAAATCTGTCACCATTGTGTCATGATTGCTTCTCTGGACCATACTTGCCACCAGAGACCAATACGCAAGCTCAGACACCATACAGGACTTCCAAGCCTTTGTTTGCCTCCCTGCCTCGTTGGCTTGTCATGACCTACATCTGACCCGGTTCCCTGCAGGCACCCTGCTTCAGTACATGGGTTGAATCCAGACACACCTGCACACAGACGCTCTGCCACTTCCTGTGTGATCTCTATCAGATTGCTCCTCACTTGGGGATGCAGTTTCTCCATGTATAATGAAATCTACTGCAGGATTTCTGAAAGAAACAGAATTCAGGTGAAGCTACAAAGGGCCCAATAAATGGCACATGATTTTATTTCCTAGCCAGTTCTAACTTGACAAGGCATATACTACCATCATTTGACTACCAATGATTGAGGTTTAGAGTTTCTGTCCATAGACATTCTAGGAAGCCTAGCCCTTTTGGCTCTCTTCCTCCTGTCTTTATTCTGACCCAATTTATATGACTGGGCCTTGGTTTCTGTACTGGGCTCTCCAGCCTAAATAGACTATTCCTTGACACTTCCCTGTCTAGAGCATTGGATCTGACTCTCTGTGCCTCTAGCTTCAGGTTGGAGCCTGTTTGGCAAACAGGAACCCGCGATGACTGACACAGGCTGGTGCTCCTCAAACTGCGGACCACAGACCAATGCTGGAATGTGCCTTTATACGTGAACAAACCCATGAAAAGATAAATACAGCAGATAAAAGTAAAACATGTAGGGACTCTCACCTTACTGAACCATTACACTGATATAGACCACACTGGCTGTTCAAACTTGTGTAGCAAGTTGCATGTGGTACAAGCACCATATGGATCAAGCCCTTTAGGTCCATATGACAACATGTGGTATGTTAAGGTTGAAGGAAAGTACACTAGGAAGTACCTTTAAAGATGAATCCCTTTTTTGAGAACATAGGTCTTAGCCAATAAGAAAATGTTTGCATACTTGCAATTAAAAAATGAATATAGGTGAGTGCAAAACCAAGTAAGTAGATGTGTGATTAAAATAAGAAGAAAATAGAAATTTAGAAAAGAAAAAAGATGGATTAAATTGACAGGTATAATCAAGAAGAGGTCGTGGAAAAGGTGGAGCTGAGCTGAGCCCTAGGAGAGGCCATACTAAATAGTTAAGACATGGGCTCTATAGTAAATTAGCTGTATTAAATCTCTTAATATGCCCCTCAGTAATTGTGTGACCTTGGATACTGCTATGGTCTGAATGGTGAGACTCTCATGAATGGGATTAGTGCTTTATCAAAGAGGTTCCTGAAAGACCCCTAGCCCTTCAGCCATGTGAGGACACAGCGAGAAGGTGTTGTCTATAAACCAGGAAGAGGGACTTCACCAGAAAGTGACCATGCTGGTGCCTTGAACATGGACTTCCCAGCCCGCAGAACTGTGGGCAATAAATCTCTGTTGTTTATCAGCTACCTAGTCTGTAGTACTTTGTTACAGCAGCCTCAACAAACTAAGATAGATAACTACTCTCTTTATGTCTCTGTATCTGCATCCAGTTGATGGGAGGATTACAAGAAAAAATGAATGTATTTATAATATTATTAAGCATATAGTTAATGCCCAATATGTTATTTTCTCTTCACTAATACTTTCATGATGACAGGGATTACCCAAGCAGAGAATCAGTCCATTTGAAAAAAGCTATCAAAGTCACAATTAAAGTGTTTTCTTTTAAGTGTCTCTGAGAGGTTCTCAGAAGGTGTGGGCTTAAGCAGTAGCACATTCTGAAAAACTCTCCTTAGGCCAAATCTGCAATCCTCCCCAAATTCCTCAAACAAGACCTTATGCTTATAAGGTTCTGGCTTAGTGTATGTGACAGTCCCACTGGCCCCACTCTTGTGGTACAGGTATGCCTGAATGACAGCCAGGGATCTTGGCAGAGTTGACAATAAGTAACCAGCAGTGAATATAGCAATGTTTCAGGGGTGCCTGAAAATGAGAAGCAAATTAAAAATTCCTTTTTTTCAGACAAAAATGCATAGACACAGACAACAATATGGCAGTTGTCAGAGAGGAAGGGGATGGGTGGGAAGTAGTAAAGGGAAAAGGGGTCAAATATTTGGTGACAGAAGGAGATGTGACTTCGGGTGGTAAACATGCAATGTTTACAGATGATGTGTTATAGAACTGTATGCTTGAAACCTATATAATTATGTTAACCAATGTCACCTTAATAAATTTAACTTAAAAAGACTTAAAAATTAGTGTCCATCCAATATATCTATAGAATATGAGTTCTGCCTTTCTCAGTCTAAACCACTTCTGAAATATTTATTGTTGTGGACATAAACTGATTTTGACTCCCCAGTACCCATCTCCTCATTGCTCTTCTGATACCCAAATCCCTGATTTACTTGGGGAAATGATCCTCTATGAATTAAGTCATTCTTAAAAATGATTTACCCCTGGAGTTTTCAGTTACATGAACCAATAAAAATCCTTTTTTGCCAAAAAAATAAATAAAAAGAAAATAAAATGCCTGTTTTCTTTTTTTCAGGCAATCATGATTGGACTGATGCACATTGGTTTCAGAATTACTTTGAATTAATGAGCATCACTGATGGATCAGTTCCTAATGTTCTTGAATAAGGAAAGTCTTCTGGCATTTCAAAGAAAGTCCAAAATTAATTCACATTCCATGAAAATAAACAGCTGACCATAGCAGAGAAATAATCATGGAGCAAGTTCATTACGAGCAGTAGCACATTTGATGAGTCAGGGACTTTTTGAAGCCTGCGTGAGGTCTCCTGAATAGTCAGGATTTCAGTGTGTTTATCCCTGATCTCAGCTGTCTGAGAAAGGAATTTCAGCCGTGCTGATTATCTTCTCTCGCTCGCAGGTCTGCAAAACTAGTACCGCAGCCCACTTTGCCAGCTGAGCAATCAGCAACACCAACAGGGTGAGTTGGATCTCTTCTCTGTGGAGTGTTCTGAATACATGCTGGAGAAATACAGACCGGAGTGTCAGCTAAGTCCTACTGTGGGCTTCCCAAGGTGCTCTTTGTCCTTGATTCTGATTGGGACCTGGGGATGGGGTGGGGGTTTGGGAAACTGGATAGAATTGTAATAACAATACTGCTGTTTTATTTATTCCTTTTAGTCTGTCCCGTTAATTCCAAACATATATGCAACCAGGGTCTTCCTCAGCTCCTCCTAGAAATGATGGCCACTGAGCTCATGCCACTAGGTATTAAAGAAGAAAGAGCATCATGCAATCTCGTGAAGTGAAACTAGTCTGCAGGAGGTTAAGAAGTTGGCCTCTACTGTTCCTGATGGTTGCTAATCTTTAAAGACTCTGTTTGAGATTTGTCCTTGGTTTGCTACTAATGATAATCATGTGCATCTCCCTGCTACTGTTTCCTCCTACACACCGCTACCACACATCGACATGGGTGAAGGACCAGAGGACTGAAAATAACTCTAACAACCTCAAAGTTAAAAATTTCCTGTTAACCTTACTCTTTCTTCAATGAAATATTACTAAGAACAGAAGCCTTTTTTGGTATATTTTAAAATTTTATTTTGGGTTTGACGGTGTTGTAGAGCAATAGCTCTGGCAAAAGCAGAATGATACAATTTCTCTGTTGATGATTTCAAATCACCCGGGTATCTGTCAGGGTGCCCAAGTCACTAGAGAGTTCCCTTACTCATCCCTGTTCTGTTCAGAAAGCCAAAACCCAGTTGCCCTTGTTGGAGGTCATACTATTTTGTACATTAATATAATCAAACATCTTGCCTTTTGGATATCTGCAGAGCTTTGTTATTTACAAAGTATTTTCATGTGCATTAAATTCATTTACAATTGGGGTAATAGCAGGACAAGGATGATAAATCAGAGGGTTTTTACTGGGGGTTTGGCTTTTTCATTCTTGAAATGGGAGATATGTGGGCATGTTTAAAAGCCAACGAGAACAATCCAGGTAAGAGTGATGTTGAATATATTAGAGATAAGGGATGAATGGCCATGGAAGTTTAAAAAAAAATTAAGTGCGTATATGAAGGGCACGACCAAAGTCATGAGGAAGGGTGGCTTATCTACATAACAGAAAGGAAGATGTTGTTGCAGACACCAGTCGGGGTGCAGGGATGGTAATGAGTAGTGCGGGAGGCTCCCATTCAGTGGCTAGTGTCATCCCTGTCGGAGGAGAAGGGAGGCCGTGCTCAAGGGGAGGGGTGTCATGGGTCAAGTCAGAATACTGAGCAGAAAGGGTAATGTTGGGAGAGTTACGGAAGTAGGGAATTAACTGATCAGAGAAACAGGGGAGGGCTGCCATGGTGCACTGAGAGCGCAGCTGAGGGGGTGACCACAAATTTACCTACAAACTGCTTCAGCACCCTTTGTCTGCTCAGCGGTATATCCAGATGAAGCGCCTATGTGATTTTATCCAGGGTTATGGGCTTTGCTAGAAGGGATGACAAAATACCAGGAAGGCAAAAAGCTTAGGCTACTGTCAAAGTAGTACTAAAAAGATAGACTGTGAAATTAAACCTGGTAAGGAATTAAAGATACTGTTTGCTTAAATTTTTCTATGTTTTTTCCACTTCCTCATCCACCTCAGATCTGATTCTTGTGTATCTTTCAGCTGCTACCTCTGCTTCTTTACACATCTCTTCTCTCTCTCTCTCTCTCTCTTTCTTTGTACTGTTGTTCAAATACAGTTGTAGACATCTCTTCATAAACGTGATTTCAGCCTCTGCCCACATCAAACAGACCATTTGGCACCAAGTATAACCTGAAAGATAAACTCACCTCAGCAGGTGGATGGAAAAGTCATTCCGGAGTCCTGCTACATATTCCCTTCATTAATTTCCTTATTTGGCTACCTGTTTTGAAAAAAGTGAATCTGACTCAGCTACTCGCCTTTTCATTATTTACACCTTCTGAAGTGCACTTGCGGCCAACAGTTGAGGACAGAAAAGGTGAAACGCCAACTTTTCATCAGTGACACTGGTCACGTTGCGGGAGATATGTATCTAACAAATGGACCAGAAAGGCCAATATCAGGCTTGGAGGTTTGAAGAAACACCGTCTAGAGATACGCTCAGCGGTGGTTGGCGTGAGTCAGACCACGTGACGGGGCCCTAGTGAGTCTGCGCGCAAGCCCTCCTGTCCTACCCACCTGGAGTGTGCACGCAGGCACACAAGTACCACCGTTGGAGGCCCGAGCGGCCCAAAGGAGGAGCCTGAGGGCCAGCTGGGTCCTGGGCTCCTTGTTACCTAAGTAATGACCTCTGGGCAGGATCTTGGGACCCGGCGCTGAGAGCGCCGCCAGCTGAGATCTGCCTCTTGAGCCAGGCCTGCGCAGAGACACCCCTAAGCCTGGGCCTGGACCTGAGAGTGTGACACCCAATCGATCCTGAAGACCTTCGACAAGTGAAATGAAGGGTAATGATGTCACTTGGCTTATGCGTTTTCTGAAGTATTAGGAGCCATAAGGGGGCATGGAGACAGGATACCCCCATACAGAGGCTGGGCTCACCCAGTCTGAGTCTCTGGGTCACAGCCCGGGACTGTTGTCCCTGAACATCCAAAATGAATTCCTTGAATTTTGGGAACTCACATTGACTTGGGAGCCAGTGCTGAGAATCAACCGTGAGATTGCACGGTGATCGGAGGCATGCACGTCCAGCACGTTAGGGGAATAGGAGAGCAGGCCTCCCAGAGAGTGTCGCTGCGGGAGCTGTTAGGGCTGAGACTGACGGAGTGGCCGGGATGAGGCTGAGAAGGTGGGCAGGGGGCAGTTAATAAAGGGCTCTGTATGCCCCACTAAAGAATTTCCAGACAGTGAGGAGTTGGTTGCATCACTACTAAAGATGCTAAAGATGGAGAAGTGGTTTCTAGACATGAGCTCTCTGGAATTATTCCAGAATTTGTAAAGCAAGTTTAGGGAATTGGCAGTAAGGGCTCTGGGCTTGTCCTGCAGCTACTTCTGTGTTAGTGATGGAATCAACAGAAAAGAACAAAGAATAAATGATTCATCTTATTTATTTATTTATTTTACAAAAATGGGATAGTTAACTGGGTTGTGTAGTAACTGTATGTAGAATATCTTCTTTAAAAAAAATTCTAACCATCATTTATTCCAGGAATATACTGTAGCATTTCTCAGTTTCTTCCTTTCATCAGTTAAGCTAAGGATTTTCAACACACACACATGCCTTCTTTTCTTTACTATTTTAATGAATGCCTCGTTTTGGGTGGTTTTGGGTGGTTTTGGTGGGAGCCTGATAAAGATGACAGTAATGCTCTCCAAGATGACAGTAAATATTCTGCTGTCCAAGTCACTCTTGCCGCTTTCACTGTCAACTATGAATGTGAAAAGAATTTTTATATACACACAAAAGGACTTCTTATATTTATTATTATCCTTTTATCTGAAAGGTGAAATAATAGCAATCGAGATATGGCTCTTCCTCATTACTGTGTATAAATTCTGTAATTCTATCTCTTTTCATGTAAGCATGACGGAGTGACTAATCTTGGTGACCTGCAGGCCTATACCCTTTCTTTGGTATTTTTTCAGAGATAGTGTTTGAATATAGAAAGCTTACTATTTATACTTCAATTATTAATGTACTGTTTTTTCTATTCTCTGTCAGTAGCTCTGGTATCTTTACCTAGTTTTTTTTTTTTTCCTGTCCCTATACTTTACAGAATTAAGAGACATTCAGAAAATCAGTTTTAGAAACAAAGGCTCATCAAAATAATCAAGTCATGAGATTTTAAGGGTGCGGGGAATTAGAGGTCCCCTAGTCCATATTCCCTGCTTTCTGAAAACACAAAGTTTTAGGATCATCTATCAGGTGATCACCTGGCTAAGGGGCATCACTCATATTATTGACCTAAATATGACATGTTAGAAGACGTAGAGCGGTTTAATTTCTGACCCACAAGAGGATAAAATCCCTTAAGGGGATACAATTATTATCCAGGTTTTTATCTTAAAGTAAATAAGAAGATGATCTAAACATGAGGGAGAAATAGGGGAATATAAGGGGCAGGGCAGGGGGAACAGTGGAAGCCTTCAAGAGTGTGGAGTGATGGAAGAAAAAGTTCTTGCATCTAGAAAGAGGAACTAGGTAGCAGGTATGTGTCAGGAAAAATTTACAAGCCCATGATAAACTTAAGTATAAGAACTTGATTTTGAAAATGCAAACATAGTATTAGGAATTACAATGAATTGATTATGAATTGCAAATGAATTGTTAAAAGCTATACCAGGAATTTTCTAACACTGTTCCATAGATTTTCTTTCTACTTTATAATCCAGACATGCTGTTCACTACTCAGAAAATATCTGTAATATACTAGTACTTTTTAGTCACAGGCTTTTCAGTTGAGACTCTTATTCAGAACAGGTAAATGCAAGTTGATGCTACTAAAAATGAAGGCATGAGAAGAAGAGAATGATTGATTACCTCTGAGTTTGGGGAGGTGGTTGTAAAATAATGAAGAACCAAACTTAATTATTTTCTTTTGAACAAAACGTGTATATGTGTTTTGTATTGTCTTGTAGAAGTTTGCTAATAAAGATATCACCAAAGATTAGAGACGTGATCATCTAGAGGAAATGCTAGTAGTATGGCTCAATGTTCAAAACTATCTACAGCAGATACACTTGTATTAGGGGTAAGTACCACTTCGCTTTGACTAAATGTGAGGTCATGCACTACTTCAATTTAATAAGGAACATCCTTGGATCTGGAAAGGGTCAGGTTTGGTTAAGACAACAGGGTAAACCTTGGTTTTTTTTCTTAAATGTTGATTGTCTTCTACAAGTGTAGAAGACATCATCTACATGGCCCTTCTCATGTAGATGACATCTCATGAGATGAGATGAGTCATCTCATGGCCCTTCATAAAGTAGTATCTATTAGATATAAGCAAACTGACCAAATACACATACACAGGGAAATAGACAAAATCCAAAGTAGGCATTTAAAAACCAGTATTTTTTTAACTGTAAAAGAGATCTATTGCTGATCCCTTTTAAATACTGTATTGATGTCTATGTAGTAGGATGATTATCAATCTGTCTCTTGAGCTATACACAGAGAGTTTATCTAGCTCTCTTACAAAAACACCAAGGAATTGTGGAGACCATGCTCTTTCACATATGAAGGGGAAAATAGTTTTTCACCGGGTGTGAACTTTTCCTTTGAAGCTGGCTACCGTGTAGACCACTAGTCTAAGTCTTCCACCTGACTGTTCAGCAGGGGTTCTTAACCTCTTTGGAGTCATGGACCCCTTAGATATAGGAAGAAAGCTCTGAATCTTCTTCTCAGACTCACATATATATCATAACCCTTTGCACTCATTTTTCCCCCAGGGGAGGACTGTGTCTTCCTGGAACCCACTCATTGGCATTAGGTGAAGAACCATTTTTAAATGAGAAGACCCATCTTGTCCTTCACACACTAGCAGCCATGCTTTCTTGTAGCGTTCTTAACCCTTGGCCAAATTCATGGTTTTATATAGAACAATTACCAATCATATAAAAAGAGACACTATTTTTTAAACCCAGTCACTTTTTTGAACAGTTGGAAAGTCCCGTGGAATTTATGTTCTTGATACTGAGGTGCTTCCACAGGAGGCATTTCCTGGGTGCCTGCTCTGCACTGGGCACCACAGCAGAGGCTGATGATAACAGCAAGACAACTGAGGTCCAGGCCCTGGAGAATTTTTTGATCTAGTGGAGGGTTTTCCCACAATAAAATCCAAAGGACCTCTAAAAATAATGCTGTTCTTCCAAATTGGGTGTAGAGGAAATCTTAAATTCTAAATCTATAAAAAGGCACGACATTTTTACCTACAGCAGTGGTCTTTCTATACCACAAAACCCCACTTCTCTAAAATATATTTTTAATATCAGCCGATTGCATTTATGTGTTTCATAAATGACTTGCTTTACACAGAACTGGAACTATTAAACTTAAAACATTAAATAGCTTTTTTAAAAGTTTATATGAAAATAAAAATAATCTCTGAAGTTTTTAAAGGGTAATTTAAAATGTGATTCAGAATATGAAATATCAGTTTATATATACAGTCAGAAATATTTTTTACTGGGACATATTTACTGACATTGTAATTATATTCTTACACATTAAAGTTGAGTGATAATTCTCCCCTAACCCTAACCTATCCCCATTCAATAGGAAGACCTTGTGCAAGCAAGTATACTTTGGGTACTCTTTGTACCTCTGTGTACCTCATCCCAGCATGCTTGTGAAAAAGACCCATACCCAGGATTTAGTAAAGGAAAAAATATATAAAACTTTATTAGATTCAAAAAGTGATTCATTGTTTCATTAATTGTCTTGTTCATAAAGAACAAGAAAATATTGGATGTGTGGCTACCTGCATCCAGATAGATTAGTAACCACATTTCCTCTCAAGCACCCTCAGTCCTCTCCTCTCATGCTATTGCTGGGTAGAAAAGAAGAGTAGCCAGTGATGGAGTTAGAGTGTCAACTTTCTTTTGGAAGAATTGGCCAGAATTATTAAGGAACAATTATTAGGTGCTCCAGGTATGGTGATTTCTATTTGGTAAGCCTCAGTCAGTACTTCTTGGTGAGGACCTTCCTCTTGGATGAACAAATCCAAGAAATACATGGTTAAGTGTATTACTATTTTACTTTTATCTTTTATAAATGTGTTGGATGTTTCTCATAATTAACAGTTATTGGAATTGTATTATAAATTACATGATTTCAGTACTAATAGCACTCTTTTCTCACAGGCTATCCAGATTTTGATTGGCATCTTTCATATTTTCATGTGGTATTTCCTATTGATTATGTATGTGGGACAGATTAAAGGAGTCTTTGGGACCTATGAACCTCTAACTTACAAAACAGGATGTCCTTTATGGGGAATTATTGTGAGTAGAATGCATTTATATGACTTAATCATTCAATTAATAATATGCATGCCTCTAATGGAAGACAGGGAGCAGTTTCTAAACAGAGTTTTCATAAGAATTATTTAACAAAACTCCAGGTTGGTAATTCATTCAAAATCAATTTCCATTTTTCAACAGATATTTTTTGAGCACTATTAATTTGCCTGTGATGTTACAAGAGATGTGGATACAGGAGTGAATACACAATGACAACCATAGATTGGATTGTCCTTAGATATGTGAGAAACAAAGCATCTCAACCATGATAGCCATTAGCATGGTCAATTTTCATATTTAGGGTTATTATATAAGCTTCCTCACACAATGAGTCTATAATCATACACTGTCTAAATTTGCCATTACCTGAACTCTTCTGTGGTTTTTACGTAGCTGTAATATAGTAGAAAAATCTGGAGAGCCTGGCATCCTGGAAACCAAGTAAACAAAGAAATAAGGAAAGACAAATTATTAAACTCCATTGTTTTTTAAAAAATATTTTATTTATTTATTTTTTAGAGAGTGGGGAAGGGAAGAAGAAAGAGAGGGAAAGAAGCATCAGTGTGTGGTTGTGTCTTGCACACTTCCTCCTGGGGACCTGGCCCACAACCCAGGAATATTCCCTAGACTGGGAATTGAACTGCAACCTTTTGGTTCGCAGGCCCATACTCAGTCCACTGAACTATACCAGCCAGGGCTAAATTCTGCTATTTTTATCAAATAAAACAAGGGCTGATCATTGGATTTAGCAATACAAAGGCCTGTAGTGAACTTGATAAGTAGTTTCAGGTGAATAGTGGGGTACAAGCCTGCCTGGAGTTGGTTTAAGACACAGTAGGAGAAAGGAATTACTGACACTAAACACAAACAACTCCTTGAAGGACTTTGGTTAATGTGGTATATTGAAATGAGATGGTAGCTGGGGAAAGTTTGGGTCAAGAGAGGGTTTGCTTACTTGTTTCACTAAGTTGGAAGTATCATGTCTTTTATTGAGGAAACTGAATCAGAAGAGAAAATTGATGACATGAGATAAATGGTGGGAGAGAGGGATCATTAGAATTCATAGTTGTATAGTCAAGAGATGATGAATTTTAATACACAAATAGCTAAGAGCACAGATAGCTCATCTCTAGCAGTGGTTCTCAACTAGAGGTGATTTTGCCATTCAGAGGACATTTGGTAATGTCTGGAGACAATTTTGGTTTTCGCAGCTGGGGGTGTGCATCTAGTGGGCAGAGACCATGGGTGCTGATAAACATCCTACAATGCATAGGACAGCTCCCACAACAAAGAATTATCCATCTTTAATGTAAATAGTGTCAAGACAGAAGAACACAGAGAGAGGAGAAACATTTTGATAAGTAGGTAGATGGGATGTTGGGAGGTTGTGGAACTTTTCTTCCAATGGCTTGAAATATCCTGGTGAATGAGAAAGACCATGAGCTGCAAGTGCTAATGGCAGAGTAGATTGGTTGTTTGAGGAGAGAGGAGGGGACATGAAATAGTCACATAGGAAAAGTGAGAGAGTGTGTGTATTATGAAAAATTGGGTTGACTTCCATGCAGCAGTAAGGGCTCAATTAAGCTTATAGTGAAATGGGTCAAGAAGGTTGTCTGTCTTTCTCAGGCTGTGACTGGCTGCATGGGTACAGGTATGCAGTAAGAAGAATTACACTTAATCAGGGTTTTGGTCTAAGCATGTAGCTGTGACTAAACAAGAAAGATGCAAAAGACTTGAGAGTGTACATAAATAAGTGAATGTTTGTAGAGTTTGACCATGGAATTTAAGAGAGGGATGGAGAGAATGTAACAGGGGGATGAGGGGCTCAGATTATAGATCTAGATGGGGGCATGAACTAGAATGGTAGAAGTTGGTGGTCAGAGTGGGACAAATTGAGATTTGAAAGATGTTACACTTACTGGTAGAAACAAGAACAAGAGAATGAATATGAGAGTGAGTGACTGAAATAGGATGGAGTTAAAGGATCGAAGGACATAAATCAAAGAACCACAAGCCCAGGATATTAGAAGGATCATATATACAGTAAAAATAACAAAGATTAAGAGATGTTAGAAAGAGAGTTAAAGATGAGATTAAAATTACCCAGAAAGAGGAGAGTGACCAAAGAGTCAACATATGACTTTCACCAGGAGGGACAGTGGGTGATAGAATCTGAGGACAATTGATTCAAAGCTACAGGAGAGAGAATGGTTGGAAATAGCAATAAGAAGCAGGGAGATCACTTACCCCGTGCTTACAACCAATGGTCTAAACCTTGCTGCAGAGGTGCCCAACCTTTTGGCATCTCTGGGCCACACTGGAAGAGGAAAAGTTGTCTTGGGTGACATATTAAATATACAAACACTTAACAAAAATCGATGAGCAAAAACAAGGTTTTAACGAAATTTATGATTCTGTTTTGGGCCACATTCATAGCCATCCTGGGCCACATGGGGCCCACGGGCCTTGGGTTGGACACCCCGGAAGGGCTGTTGGAGATAAAATGGCTGCTACCTGACAGGGCTTTATCCAAAGCAGTGGCCTCTAGGAGATACTCTGCCTTTCCACATTGGCTCACAAGTGTCAAAGCACTGCATTGGAAAACAATGGGAGAAAAATAGTGAATTTGCAGACAAAATCCCAATAAATGATTCATGTCCCTTAGCATTTAATCATTTATATTATCAAAATAGCATATTTAGGACTTCTGGCCAAGATGGAGGTGTAAGGAGACACACTGTGCCTCCTTGCACAACCAAAAGAAGGACAACAACAAATTTAAAAACAAAAATCAACCAGAACTGACAGAAAATCAAACTGTATAGAAGTCTGACAACCAAGGAGTTAAAGAAGAAACATTCATCCAGACCGGTTGGAGGGACAGAAATGGGCAGCTGGGCAGAGAGGACTCACAGCAAAGTGGTGACTGGAGGACCGGGGAGGGCAAGGCTGCAGCTGGCAAGCAAGGTGGTGGCTGGCAGATCCAGAGAGGTGGCGGATTGCAGACTGGGTACAGGTAAATCAGGAGGAACAACCAGAGAACAAGACAGATCACAGGACCCAGTTTTAGTGCGGGAAAGTAAAGTCTCAAACCTCTGATTGAAAACACCTGTAGGGATTGAGGTGGAAGCAGGAAAAACTCCCAGCCTCACAGGAGAGTTCATAGGAGAGATCAGCAGGGTCCTAGAACATACACAAGCCCACTCACCCAGGAATCAACACCAGAAGGGCCCAATTTGATTATGGGTAGCAGGAGAAGCAACTAAAAACTGGCAGAGAGCTGAGCAAGTGGCACTGTTCCTTCTCAGACCCCTCCTCCACATACAGTGTCACAACGCAGTGACGTGGGTTGCCCCACCCTCATGAACACCTAAGGCTCCACCATTTACTATATAATAGGCATGCCGAGATAAAAAAAAATGACCCAAATCAAAGAACAGATCAAAGCACCAGAAAAAATACAACTAAGTGATGAAGAGATAGCCAACCTATCAGATACACAGTTCAAAACACTGGTTATCAGGATGTTTACAAAATTTGTTGAATATGGTCACAAATTAGATGAAAAAATGAAGGCTACACTAAGTGAAATAAAGGAAAATGTACAGGGAACCAACAGTGATGGGAAAAAAAACTAGGACTCGAATCAATAGTGTGGACCAGAAAGAAGAAAGAAACATTCAACCAGAAAAGAATGAAAAAACAATTCAAAAAAATGAGGAGAGGCATAGGAAACTACAGAACAACTTTAAGTGCTCCAACATCCAAATCATAGGGGTACAAGAGGGAGAAGAGGAAGAGCAACAAATTGAAAACTTATTTGAACAAATAATAAAGGAGAACTTCCCCAATCTGGCAGAAAAAATAGATTTCCAAGAAGTCCAGGAAGCTCAGAGAGTCCCAAAGAAGTTGGACCCAAGGAGGAACATACCAAGGTACATCATAATTACATTACCCAAGATTAAAGAGGAGATAATCTTAAAAGCAGCAAGAGGAAAGGAGACAGTTACTTACAAAGGAGTGTCCATAAGACTGTCAGCTGATTTCCCAAAAGAAACCTTGCAGGCAAGAAGAGGCTGGAAAGAAGTATTCCAAGTCACAAAAGGCAAGGACCTACATCCAAAATTACTCTTTCCAGCAAAGCTATAATTCAGAATGGAAAGGCATATAAAGTGCTTCCCAGATAAGGTCAAGTTAAAGGAGTTCATCATCACCAAGCCCTTATGATAATGTTAAAGGGACTTATCTAAGAAATACAAGATAAAAACTATGAACAGTAAAATGACAACAAACTCACAGTTATTAACAACCACACCTAAAACAAAAACAAAAACAAAAACAACTAGAACAGGATCAGAATCACAGAAATGGAGATCACATGGAGGATTATCAGTGGGGGAGTGGGGGGGGGAAGTACAGAGCATAAGTAGCATAGATGGTATGTAGAAAATAGACAGGTGGAGGTTAAGAACAGTATAGGAAATGTAGAAACCAAAGAACTTATATGTATGGCCCATGGACATAAACTAAAGTGGGGGAATGTGGGTGGGAGGAAGTGTGCAGGGTGGAGGGGAATAAAGGGGGGGAAGTGGGATAAGTGTAATAGAATAATCAATAAAATATATTTAAAAATATAAAAAATTACTCCCCCCCCCAAAAAATAGGGTATTTAACTCCTAGTAGAAATTACCTGAAAATTTTATGAAATTTAATCCAATGCAAAACTTCTTACTTAGGTCATAAACTTTGGGTATTTTGTGAAGTACATGGTTTGGTAGTTTAAATTAGAGAGCACTCCGGTTTAAAATTCAAAAGATATTTTTACTTTCTATTCTGAATTAGCCCTTACCTTCACTGTGTATGTCCTTGGAAATCTCAACTTTTGTTACAGAATGAAGTGCTGAGTGTGTAGATTTAAGTTATTCTTGAGGAGTTTATAAGATTCAGATTTGGCCTTTTTTTTTGTATGGTGTATCATATGAATAGTTTGAACAGTATCAACAGTATGAACAGTTAAAATAGTATTTTTCCACAAATTAAAATAAAACAGATAAGACAAAAAGAATATTTGTTCAGCCCACCTTCAAAAAATGTGGCATCAGTTTATACTTCCAGGAAACAGACAAAGTAGCCTGTTATGAGGTAATAGAACTCTTTTTAAAAATAAAGACAAAAATATGAATAGCAGCTGTTACTTTCATAGTGTCATAGTCTCAGTTAAGAGGTATATTTTATACAAACACAATTTTGAGTAGACTCATGGGCCATTTTTTTCACATCTGGGTGAAAAAAATGCTCAGACTGTCCCAAAGAAGTTGGACCCAAGGAGGGACACACCAAGGCACATCATAAGTATATTACCCAAGATTAAAGAGGAGAGAATCTTAAAAGCAGCAAGAGGAAAGGAGACAGTTACTTACAAAGGAGTATCTTTTCACAGCAGTTATAATCAGTGGCATTTCACGAGGAAGGACGGTGCTCCAAGTAATAACTGAATGAGTTCAGGAAACATGCATAGATTTGGTCCCTTATTCAGGACCACCTAGGTCATCTTTGTCATATACCACAACCTGAATTCTGCACACTGTCCCCTATGTATTTCTGTTATTAGTGACCCTACTATTGCTTTTAAATTGATTACTATATGTCCTGACACCTTCAACTAAATTTTTTTTTATATTTTGCTACTCTTAGTATTCTAAAAATAATTGACTTAGAAGAGGGAGTTGTTAAAAATACATTTTAAATTTATGAGCATTATTAATGAATATTTATAAATATATGTTTTTATATACAGTTTATCATTTCAGGAATCTTCTTAATTAAAA